>NW_026611682.1:0-358567 GCF_023638135.1 Falco biarmicus | reverse complement strand
AGCCCGGCCCAGTCCACCACAGCCCGTCCCAGCCTACCAGAGCTTGTCGGAGCCCACCACAGCCGGTCCCAACCCACCACAGCCCGTCTCAGCTCACCACAGCTTGTCCCAGCCCACCACAGCCCGTCCCAGCCCACCACAGCACGTCCCAGCCCAGCACAGCTCGTCCAAGCCCACCACAGCCCGTCCCAGCCCACCACAGCCCACTACAGACCGTCCCAGCACGCCCAAGCTCACCACAACTTGTCCCTGCCCACTACGGCCCGTCCCGGCCCACCACAGCCCACCACAGCCCACCACGGCCCGTCCCAGCCCACCACGGCCCACCACGGCGCAGTCCAGCCCACCACGGCCTGTCCCAGCCCACCACGGCCCGAACCAGCTCACCACAGCCCGAGTCAGCCCACCACAGCCCGTCCCGGCCCACCACAGCCCGTCCCGGCCCACCACAGCCCGTCCCGGCTTACCACAGCTCGTCCCGGCCCACCACAGCCCGTCCCAGCCCACCACAGCCCGTCCCGGCCTACCACGGCCCACAGTGGTCCGTCCCGGCCAACCACGGTCTGTCGCAGCCCACCATGGCCCACCTCAGCCCACCACGGCCCTTCCCAGCCCACAACAGCCCGTCCCAGACCACCACAGCCCGTCCCAGCCCACAACAGCCCGTCCCAGCCCACCACAGCCCGTTCCAGCCCGTCCCAGCCCCCCACAGCCCGTTCCAGATGACCACAGCCCGTCCCAGCCCACCACAGCCAGCCTCAGCCCAACACAGCTCTTCCCAGCCCACCACAGCCCGTCCCAGCCCGTCAGAGCCCATGCCAACCCGTCCCAGCACGGCCCAGCCCGTCCCGGCCCACCACAGCCCATCACGGCCCACCACAGCCCACCACAGTCCGTCCCAGCCCACCACTGCCCGTCCCAGCCCACCACGGCCAACCACAGCCCACCACGGCCCACCACAGACCGTCTCAGCCCACTACAGCCCGTCCCGGCCTGCGACAGTGTGTCCTTGCCCACCACAGCCCGTCCCAGCCCACCACAGCCCATCCCCGCCCACCACAGCCCGTCCCCACCCACCACAGCACGTCCCCACCCACCACAGCCCGTCCCCACCCACCGCATCCTTTCCCAGCCCACCGCAGCCCGTCCCAGCCCACCGCAGCCCGTCCCAGCCCACCGCAGCCCATTCCAGCCCACCACAGCCCGTCCCAGCCCACCACAGCCCCTCCCAGCCCGACACAGGCCGTCCCAGCCCGTCCCATCCCACCACAGTGCGTCCATGTCCGTCCCAGCCCACCAGAGCCCGTCCCAGCCCTCCACAGCCCACCAGAGCCTGTCCCGGCCCACCACGGCCCATCACAGCCCGTCTCAGCTCATCACAGCCCGTCTCAGCTCATCACAGCTCGTCGCAGCCCACCACAGCCCGTCCCAGCCCACCACACCCGTCCCAGCCCAACACAGCCCGTCCCAGCCCAACACAGCCCGTCCCAGTTTACCACAGCCCACCACAGCCCGTCGCAGCCCGTCCCACCTCACCACAAACCACCACAGCGTGCTCCAGCTGGCCACAGCCCGTCCCCGCCCACCACAGCCCGTCCCAGCTCATCCCAGACCGTCCCAGCACTTCCCAGCACACCGCAGCCCGCCCCAGCCCACCGCAGCCCGTCCCAGCAAATCCCAGCCCACCACAGCCCGTCTCAGCTCACTACAGCGCTTCCTAGTCCACCACACCGACCACAGCCCGTCCCAGCCCATTCCAGCCCACCACAGCCTGTCCCAGCTCACCACAACCCACCACAGCTAACCGCAGGCGGTCCCAGCCCACCACAGCCCACCGCAGCCGGTCCCAGCCCACCACACCCCACCGCAGCCCGTCCCACCACACCAGAGTCCATCCCAGCCCACAACGGCCCGTCACAGCTTACCACGGCCCACCACGGCCCATCCCAGCCCACCACGGCCCGTCCCAGGCCACCACAGCCCGTCCCAGCCCGCCACGGCCCGTCCCAACCCACCACAGCCCGTCCCAGCCCACCACAGCCCGTCCCAGCCCACCACAGCCCGTCCCAGCCCACCACAGCCCGTCCCAGCCCACCACACCCTAACGCAGACCACCACAGCCCGTCCCAGCCCACCACAGCTCGTCCCAGCCCGTCCCAGCCCACCACAGCCTGTCCGAGCCCGTCCCAGCTCACCACAGCCCGGCCCAGTCCACCACAGCCCGTCCCAGCCTACCAGAGCCCGTCGGAGCCCACCACAGCCGGTCCCAACCCACCACAGCCCGTCTCAGCTCACCACAGCTTGTCCCAGCCCACCACAGCCCGTCCCAGCCCACCACAGCACGTCCCAGCCCACCACAGCCCGTCCCAGCCCACCACAGCCCACTACAGACCGTCCCAGCACGTCCAAGCTCACCACAACTTGTCCCTGCCCACTACGGCCCGTCCCGGCCCACCACAGCCCACCACAGCCCACCATGGCCCGTCCCAGCCCACCACGGCCCACCACGGCGCAGTCCAGCCCACCACGGCCTGTCCCAGCCCACCACGGCCCGAACCAGCTCACCACAGCCCGAGTCAGCCCACCACAGCCCGTCCCGGCCCACCACAGCCCGTCCCGGCCCACCACAGCCCGTCCCGGCTTACCACAGCCCGTCCCAGCCCACCACAGCCCTTCCCGGCCCACCACAGCCCGTCCCGGCCTACCACGGCCCACAGTGGTCCGTCCCGGCCAACCACGGTCTGTCGCAGCCCACCATGGCCCACCTCAGCCCACCACGGCCCTTCCCAGCCCACAACAGCCCGTCCCAGACCACCACAGCCCGTCCCAGCCCACAACAGCCCGTCCCAGCCCACCACAGCCCGTTCCAGCCCGTCCCAGCCCCCCCAGCCCGTTCCAGATGACCACAGCCCGTCCCAGCCCACCACAGCCAGCCTCAGCCCAACACAGCTCTTCCCAGCCCACCACAGCCTGTCCCAGCCCGTCAGAGCCCATGCCAACCCGTCCCAGCACGGCCCAGCCCGTCCCGGCCCACCACAGCCCATCACGGCCCACCACAGCCCACCACAGTCCGTCCCAGCCCACCACTGCCCGTCCCAGCCCACCACGGCCAACCACAGCCCACCACGGCCCACCACAGACCGTCTCAGCCCACCACAGCCCGTCCCGGCCTGCGACAGTGTGTCCTTGCCCACCACAGCCCGTCCCAGCCCACCACAGCCCATCCCCGCCCACCACAGCCCGTCCCCACCCACCACAGCCCGTCCCCACCCACCGCATCCCGTCCCAGCCCACCACAGCCCGTCCCAGCCCACCGCAGCCCGTCCCAGCGCACCGCAGCCCATTCCAGCCCACCACAGCCCGTCCCAGCCCCCCACAGCCCCTCCCAGCCCGACACAGGCCGTCCCAGCCCGTCCCATCCCACCACAGTGCGTCCATGTCCGTCCCAGCCCACCAGAGCCCGTCCCAGCCCTCCACAGCCCACCAGAGCCTGTCCCGGCCCACCACGGCCCATCACAGCCCGTCTCAGCTCATCACAGCCCGTCTCAGCTCATCACAGCTCGTCCCAGCCCACCACAGCCCGTCCCAGCCCACCACACCCGTCCCAGCCCAACACAGCCCGTCCCAGCCCAACACAGCCCGTCCCAGTTTACCACAGCCCACCACAGCCCGTCGCAGCCCGTCCCACCTCACCACAAACCACCACAGCGTGCTCCAGCTGGCCACAGCCCGTACCAGCCCACCACAGCCCGTCCCCGCCCACCACAGCCCGTCCCAGCTCATCCCAGACCGTCCCAGCACTTCCCAGCACACCGCAGCCCGCCCCAGCCCACCGCAGCCCGTCCCAGCCCACCGCAGCCCGTCCCAGCAAATCCCAGCCCACCACAGCCCGTCTCAGCTCACTACAGCGCTTCCCAGTCCACCACACCGACCACAGCCCGTCCCAGCCCATTCCAGCCCACCACAGCCTGTCCCAGCTCACCACAACCCACCACAGCTAACCGCAGGCGGTCCCAGCCCACCACAGCCCACCGCAGCCGGTCCCAGCCCACCACACCCCACGGCAGCCCGTCCCACCACACCAGAGTCCATCCCAGCCCACAACGGCCCGTCACAGCTTACCACGGCCCACCACGGCCCATCCCAGCCCACCACGGCCCGTCCCAGGCCACCACAGCCCGTCCCAGCCCGCCACGGCCCGTCCCAACCCGCCACGGCCCGTCCCAGGTCACCACAGCCCGTCCCAGCCCACCACAGACCACCACAGTTCGTCCCAGCCCACCACAGCCCGTCCCGGCCCCCCACGGCCCGTCCCGGCCCACCACGGCCCGTCCCAGCCCACGACGGCCTGTCCCAGCCCACGAAAGCCCGTCCCAGCTTACCATATCCCGTCCCAGCTTACCACAGCCCATCCCAGCACACCACGGTCTACCACAGCCCACCACAGACCGTCCCATCCCACCACGGCCCATAACAACCCACCACGGCCCGTCCCGGCCTACTACGGCTCGTCCCAGCCCACCACAGCCTGTCCAAGCCCACCAGAGCCCGTCCCAGCCCACCAGAACCCGTCCCAGCCCACGACAGCCCGTCCCAGCCCACCAGAGCCCGTCCCAGCCCACCAGAGCCCGTCCCAGCCCACCACGGCTGGTCCCAGCTCACCACGGTCGGTCCCAACCCGTCGCAGCTCACCACGGCCCGTCCCAGCCCACCACGGCCCGTCCCAGCCCACCACGGCCCGTCCCAGCTCACCACGGCCCGTCCCAGCCCACCACGGCCCGTCCCAGACCACCACGGCCCACCACGGCCCGTCGTAGCCCACCACGGCCCGCCCCGGCCCACCACGGCCCGTCCCGGCCCACCACGGCCCGACCCCGCCCACCACGGCCCGACCCCGCCCACCACGGCCCGACCCCGCCCACCACGGCCCGACCCCGCCCACCACGGCCCGACCCGCCCCAGCACGGCCCGTCCCGGCCCAGCACGGCCCATAACAAACCACCACGGCCCGTCCCGGCCCACTACGGCTCGTCCCAGCCCACCACGGCCCGTCCCAGCCCACCAGAGCCCGTCCCAGCCCACCAGAGCCCGTCCCAGCCCACCACGGCCTGTCCCAGCCCGTCCCAGCCCACCACAGCCCGTCCCAGCCCACCACAGCCCACCAAAGCCAGTCCCAGCCCGTCCCAACCCGCCCCAGCCCACGACAGCCCGTCCCAGCCCACAAGAGCTCACCAGAGCCCACCACAGCTCGTCCCAGCCCACCACAGCCCACAAGAGCTTGTCACAGACCACCACAGCCCGTCCCAGCCCACCACAGCCCGTCCCAGCCCACCACGGCCCGTCCCAGCCCACCACGGCCCGTCCCAGCCCACCACGGCCCGTCCCAGCCCACCACGGCCCGTCACAGCCCACCACGGCCCATCACAGCCCACCACGGCCCATCACAGCCCGTCCTAGCCCAGCACGGCCCGTCCCAGCCCGTCCCAGCCCACCAGAGCCCGTCCCAGCCCACCACAGCCCGTCCCAGCCCACCACAGCCCACCAAAGCCAGTCCCAGCCCGTCCCAACCCGCCCCAGCCCACGACAGCCCGTCCCAGCCCACAAGAGCTCACCAGAGCCCACCACAGCTCGTCCCAGCCCACCACAGCCCACAAGAGCTTGTCACAGACCACCACAGCCCGTCCCAGCCCACCACAGCCCGTCCCAGCCCACCACGGCCCGTCCCAGCCCACCACGGCCCGTCCCAGCCCACCACGGCCCGTCACAGCCCACCACGGCCCATCACAGCCCACCACGGCCCATCACAGCCCGTCCTAGCCCAGCACGGCCCGTCCCAGCCCACCACGGACCACCACGGCCCATCTCAGCCCACCACAGCCTGTCCATGCCCAGCACAGCCCTCCACAACCCTCCACAGACCGTCCCAACCCTCCACAGCTCATCCCAGCCTACCACAGCCCGTCGCAGCCCAACACAGCTTATCCCAGCCCACCGAAACCCGTCCCAGCCCACCACAACCCGTCCCAGCCCACCACAGCCCATCACAGGTCACCACAGCTTACCACCGGTCACCACAGCCTGTTTCAGCCCACCACGGCAAACTACGGCCCGTCCCAGCCCACCACGGCCCGCCATGGCCCACCACAGCTCGTCCCAGATAAACAAGGCGCACCACAGCCCACCACGGCCCGTCCCGGCCCACCACAGCCCGTCCCAGCACACCACAGCCCACCACAGCCCATCACAGCCCACCACAGCCCGTCCCAGCTTACCACAGCCCACCACAGGCCGTCCCAGCCCACCACAGGCCGTCCCAGCCCACCACAGGCCGTCCCAGCACACCACAGCCCGCCTCAACCCGCCCCAGCCCACCAAAGTTCACCACAGCCCGTCCCAGCCCACCACAAGCCGTCCTAGCCCACCACAGACCTCCAGAGCCCGTCTCAGCTCACCACAGCCTATCCCAGCCCACCACGGCCCACCACAGCACACCACGGCCCACCGCAGCCTATCCCAACCCGTCCCAGCCCACCACGGCCCGTCCCAGCCCACCACGGCCCGTCCCAGCCCACCACGGCCCGTCCCAGCCCGTCCCAGCCCACCACGGCCCGTCCCAGCCCGTCCCCGCCCACCACAGCCCGTCCCAGCTCGTTCCAGACAACCAGAACTTGTCTCAGCCCGTCCCAGCCCACCACAGCCCGTCTCAAGCTCAGCAGAACCCACCACAGCCCACCACTGCCCGTCCCAGCCCGTCCCAACCCTCCAAAGCCCGTCCCAGCACACCACAGCCCACCATAGCCCATCACAGCCCACCACAGACCGTCCCAGCCCACCACAACCCGTCTCCGCCCACCACAGTTCATCCCCGCCCACCACAGCCTGTCCTGGCCCACCACAGCCCGTTCCAGACCACCAGAGCCCGTCCCAGCCCGTCCCAGCCCACCACAGCCCATCTCAAGCTCACCAGAACCCACCAAAGCCCACCACAGCCTGTCCCAGACCACCACGGCCCACCACAGACCACCACGGCCCACCACAGACCACCACGGCCCACCACAGTTCACCACGGGCCATCTCAGACCACCATGACCTGTCCCAGCCCACCACGGCCCACCACAGCCCATACCTTCCCATACCGGCTCAAAACGGTCCAGCACGGCCCACCACAGCCCACCACGGTTCACCACGGCCCGTCGCAGCCCACCACGCCCCACCACAGACCATCCCAGTCCACCACACACCGTCCCAGCATGTCCCAACTTGTCCCAACCCACCACAGCCTGTTCCAGACCACCACAGCCCGTCCCAGCCCACCAGAGCCCGTCCCAGCCCACCACGGCCCGTCCCAGCCCGTCCCAGCCCACCACAGCCCGTCCCAGCCCACCACAGCCCACCAAAGCCAGTCCCAGCCCGTCCCAACCCGCCCCAGCCCACGACAGCCCGTCCCAGCCCACAAGAGCTCACCAGAGCCCACCACAGCTCGTCCCAGCCCACCACAGCCCACAAGAGCTTGTCACAGACCACCACAGCCCGTCCCAGCCCACCACAGCCCGTCCCAGCCCACCACGGCCCGTCCCAGCCCACCACGGCCCGTCCCAGCCCACCACGGCCCGTCACAGCCCACCACGGCCCATCACAGCCCACCACGGCCCATCACAGCCCGTCCTAGCCCAGCACGGCCCGTCCCAGCCCGTCCCAGCCCACCAGAGCCCGTCGCAGCCCACCAGAGCCCGTCCCAGCCCACCACAGCCTATCCCAGCCCACCACAGCCCACCAAAGCCAGTCCCAGCCCGTCCCAACCCGCCCCAGCCCACGACAGCCCGTCCCAGCCCACAAGAGCTCACCAGAGCCCACCACAGCTCGTCCCAGCCCACCACAGCCCACAAGAGCTTGTCACAGACCACCACAGCCCGTCCCAGCCCACCACAGCCCGTCCCAGCCCACCACGGCCCGTCCCAGCCCACCACGGCCCGTCCCAGCCCACCACGGCCCGTCACAGCCCACCACGGCCCATCACAGCCCACCACGGCCCATCACAGCCCGTCCTAGCCCAGCACGGCCCGTCCCAGCCCACCACGGACCACCACGGCCCATCTCAGCCCACCACAGCCTGTCCATGCCCAGCACAGCCCTCCACAACCCTCCACAGCCCGTCCCAACCCTCCACAGCTCATCCCAGCCTACCACAGCCCGTCGCAGCCCAACACAGCTTATCCCAGCCCACCGAAACCCGTCCCAGCCCACCACAACCCGTCCCAGCCCACCACAGCCCACCACAGGTCACCACAGCTTACCACCGGTCACCACAGCCTGTTTCAGCCCACCACGGCAAACTACGGCCCGTCCCAGCCCACCACGGCCCGCCATGGCCCACCACAGCTCGTCCCAGATAAACAAGGCGCACCACAGCCCACCACGGCCCGTCCCGGCCCACCACAGCCCGTCCCAGCACACCACAGCCCACCACAGCCCATCACAGCCCACCACAGCCCGTCCCAGCTTACCACAGCCCACCACAGGCCGTCCCAGCCCACCACAGGCCGTCCCAGCCCACCACAGGCCGTCCCAGCACACCACAGCCCGCCTCAACCCGCCCCAGCCCACCAAAGTTCACCACAGCCCGTCCCAGCCCACCACAAGCCGTCCTAGCCCACCACAGACATCCAGAGCCCGTCTCAGCTCACCACAGCCTATCCCAGCCCACCACGGCCCACCACAGCACACCACGGCCCACCGCAGCCTATCCCAACCCGTCCCAGCCCACCACGGCCCGTCCCAGCCCACCACGGCCCGTCCCAGCCCACCACGGCCCGTCCCAGCCCGTCCCAGCCCACCACGGCCCGTCCCAGCCCGTCCCCGCCCACCACAGCCCGTCCCAGCTCGTTCCAGACAACCAGAACTTGTCTCAGCCCGTCCCAGCCCACCACAGCCCGTCTCAAGCTCAGCAGAACCCACCACAGCCCACCACTGCCCGTCCCAGCCCGTCCCAACCCTCCAAAGCCCGTCCCAGCACACCACAGCCCACCATAGCCCATCACAGCCCACCACAGACCGTCCCAGCCCACCACAACCCGTCTCCGCCCACCACAGTTCATCCCCGCCCACCACAGCCTGTCCTGGCCCACCACAGCCCGTTCCAGACCACCAGAGCCCGTCCCAGCCCGTCCCAGCCCACCACAGCCCATCTCAAGCTCACCAGAACCCACCAAAGCCCACCACAGCCTGTCCCAGACCACCACGGCCCACCACAGACCACCACGGCCCACCACAGACCACCACGGCCCACCACAGTTCACCACGGGCCATCTCAGACCACCATGACCTGTCCCAGCCCACCACGGCCCACCACAGCCCATACCTTCCCATACCGGCTCAAAACGGTCCAGCACGGCCCACCACAGCCCACCACGGTTCACCACGGCCCGTCGCAGCCCACCACGCCCCACCACAGACCATCCCAGTCCACCACACACCGTCCCAGCATGTCCCAACTTGTCCCAACCCACCACAGCCTGTTCCAGACCACCACAGCCCGTCCCAGCCCACCACAGCCCGTCCCAGCACACCACAGCCCGTCCCTAGCCCACCACAGCCCGTCCCTAGCCCACCACAGCCCGTCCCCGCCCACCACAGCCCGTCCCAGCTCGTTCCAGACAACCAGAACTCATCTCAGCCCGTCCCAGCCCACCACAGCCCGTCTCAAGCCCAGCAGAACCCACCACAGCCCACCACAGCCCGTCCCAGACCACCACAGCCCACCACAGCCCGTCCCAGACCACCACAGCCCGTCCCAGCACACCACAGCCCGTCCCAGCCCACCACAGCCCGTCCCAGCCAACCACAGGCCGTCCCAGCCCACCACAGGCCGTCCCAGCCCACCACAGGCCGTCCCAGCACACCACAGCCCGCCTCAACCCGCCCCAGCCCACCAAAGTTCACCACAGCCCGTCCCAGCCCACCACAAGCCGTCCTAGCCCACCACAGACCTCCAGAGCCCGTCTCAGCTCACCACAGCCTATCCCAGCCCACCACGGCCCACCACAGCACACCACGGCCCACCGCAGCCTATCCCAACCCGTCCCAGCCCACCACGGCCCGTCCCAGCCCACCACGGCCCGTCCCAGCCCACCACGGCCCACCACGGCCCGTCCCAGCCCACCACGGCCCACCACGGCCCGTCCCAGCCCGTCCTTGCCCACCACAGCCCGTCCCAGCTCGTTCCAGACAACCAGAACTTGTCTCAGCCCGTCCCAGCCCACCACAGCCCGTCTCAAGCTCAGCAGAACCCACCACAGCCCACCACAGCCCGTCCCAGCCCGTCCCAACCCTCCAAAGCCCGTCCCAGCACACCACAGCCCACCATAGCCCATCACAGCCCACCACAGACCGTCCCAGCCCACCACAACCCGTCTCCGCCCACCACAGTTCATCCCCGCCCACCACAGCCTGTCCTGGCCCACCACAGCCCGTTCCAGACCACCAGAGCCCGTCCCAGCCCGTCCCAGCCCACCACAGCCCATCTCAAGCTCACCAGAACCCACCAAAGCCCACCACAGCCTGTCCCAGACCACCACGGCCCACCACAGACCACCACGGCCCGTCCCAGCCCACCACGGCCCACCACAGTTCACCACGGGCCATCTCAGACCACCATGACCTGTCCCAGCCCACCACGGCCCACCACAGCCCATACCTTCCCATACCGGCTCAAAACGGTCCAGCACGGCCCACCACAGCCCACCACGGTTCACCACGGCCCGTCGCAGCCCACCACGCCCCACCACAGACCATCCCAGTCCACCACACACCGTCCCAGCATGTCCCAACTTGTCCCAACCCACCACAGCCTGTTCCAGACCACCACAGCCCGTCCCAGCCCACCACAGCCCGTCCCAGCACACCACAGCCCGTCCCTAGCCCACCACAGCCCGTCCCTAGCCCACCACAGCCCGTCCCCGCCCACCACAGCCCGTCCCCGCCCACCACAGCCCGTCCCAGCTCGTTCCAGACAACCAGAACTCATCTCAGCCCGTCCCAGCCCACCACAGCCCGTCTCAAGCCCAGCAGAACCCACCACAGCCCACCAGAGCCCGTCCCAGACCACCACAGCCCACCACAGCCCGTCCCAGACCACCACAGCCCGTCCCAGCACACCACAGCCTGTCCCAGCCCGTCCCAGCCCACCACAGCCCGTCCCAGCCAACCACAGGCCGTCCCAGCCCACCACAGGCCGTCCCAGCCCACCACAGGCCGTCCCAGCACACCACAGCCCGCCTCAACCCGCCCCAGCCCACCAAAGTTCACCACAGCCCGTCCCAGCCCACCACAAGCCGTCCTAGCCCACCACAGACCTCCAGAGCCCGTCTCAGCTCACCACAGCCTATCCCAGCCCACCACGGCCCACCACAGCACACCACGGCCCACCGCAGCCTATCCCAACCCGTCCCAGCCCACCACGGCCCGTCCCAGCCCACCACGGCCCGTCCCAGCCCACCACAGCCCGTCCCAGCCCGTCCCAGCCCACCACGGCCCGTCCCAGCCCGTCCCCGCCCACCACAGCCCGTCCCAGCTCGTTCCAGACAACCAGAACTTGTCTCAGCCCGTCCCAGCCCACCACAGCCCGTCTCAAGCTCAGCAGAACCCACCACAGCCCACCACTGCCCGTCCCAGCCCGTCCCAACCCTCCAAAGCCCGTCCCAGCACACCACAGCCCACCATAGCCCATCACAGCCCACCACAGACCGTCCCAGCCCACCACAACCCGTCTCCGCCCACCACAGTTCATCCCCGCCCACCACAGCCCGTTCCAGACCACCAGAGCCCGTCCCAGCCCGTCCCAGCCCACCACAGCCCATCTCAAGCTCACCAGAACGCACCAAAGCCCACCACAGCCTGTCCCAGACCACCACGGCCCACCACAGACCACCACGGCCCACTACAGTTCACCACGGGCCATCTCAGACCACCATGACCTGTCCCAGCCCACCACGGCCCACCACAGCCCATACCTTCCCATACCGGCTCAAAACGGTCCAGCACGGCCCACCACAGCCCACCACGGTTCACCACGGCCCGTCGCAGCCCACCACGCCCCACCACAGACCATCCCAGTCCACCACACACCGTCCCAGCATGTCCCAACTTGTCCCAACCCACCACAGCCTGTTCCAGACCACCACAGCCCGTCCCAGCCCACCACAGCCCGTCCCAGCACACCACAGCCCGTCCCTAGCCCACCACAGCCCGTCCCTAGCCCACCACAACCCGTCCCAGCCCACCACAACCCGTCCCAGCTTACCACAGCCCACCACAGGCCGTCCCAGCCCACCACAGGCCGTCCCAGCCCACCACAGGCCGTCCCAGCACACCACAGCCCGCCTCAACCCGCCCCAGCCCACCAAAGTTCACCACAGCCCGTCCCAGCCCACCACAAGCCGTCCTAGCCCACCACAGACCTCCAGAGCCCGTCTCAGCTCACCACAGCCTATCCCAGCCCACCACGGCCCACCACAGCACACCACGGCCCACCGCAGCCTATCCCAACCCGTCCCAGCCCACCACGGCCCGTCCCAGCCCACCACGGCCCGTCCCAGCCCACCACGGCCCGTCCCAGCCCGTCCCAGCCCACCACGGCCCGTCCCAGCCCGTCCCCGCCCACCACAGCCCGTCCCAGCTCGTTCCAGACAACCAGAACTTGTCTCAGCCCGTCCCAGCCCACCACAGCCCGTCTCAAGCTCAGCAGAACCCACCACAGCCCACCACTGCCCGTCCCAGCCCGTCCCAACCCTCCAAAGCCCGTCCCAGCACACCACAGCCCACCATAGCCCATCACAGCCCACCACAGACCGTCCCAGCCCACCACAACCCGTCTCCGCCCACCACAGTTCATCCCCGCCCACCACAGCCTGTCCTGGCCCACCACAGCCCGTTCCAGACCACCAGAGCCCGTCCCAGCCCGTCCCAGCCCACCACAGCCCATCTCAAGCTCACCAGAACCCACCAAAGCCCACCACAGCCTGTCCCAGACCACCACGGCCCACCACAGACCACCACGGCCCACCACAGACCACCACGGCCCACCACAGTTCACCACGGGCCATCTCAGACCACCATGACCTGTCCCAGCCCACCACGGCCCACCACAGCCCATACCTTCCCATACCGGCTCAAAACGGTCCAGCACGGCCCACCACAGCCCACCACGGTTCACCACGGCCCGTCGCAGCCCACCACGCCCCACCACAGACCATCCCAGTCCACCACACACCGTCCCAGCATGTCCCAACTTGTCCCAAACCAACACAGCCTGTTCCAGCCCACCACAGCCCGTCCCAGCCCACCACTAGCCCGTCCCAGCCCACCACAGCCCGTCCCAGCCCACCACGGCCCGTCCCAGCCCACCACGGCCCGTCCCAGCCCACCACGGCCCGTCCCAGCCCACCACGGCCCACCACAGCCCACCACGACCTGTCCCAGCCCACCACGGCCCACCACAGCCCACCCCTTCCCATCCCGGCCCAAAACGGCCAACCACGGCGCACCACAATTCACCACGGCCCGTCCCCGCCCACCACGGCCCACCACAGCCCGTCCCAGCCCACCACAGCGCTTCCCAGCCCGTCCCAGCCAATCCCAGCTCATCCCAGCCCGTCCCAGCTAACCACAGCCAGTCCCAGCCCAACACAGACCGTTACAGCTTACCACAGCCCGTCCCAGATCACCACAGCCCGTCCCAGATCACCACAGCCCGTTCCAGCCCACCACAGCCCACCACAGCCCGTCCCCGCTTGTCCCCGTCGACCACAGCCCGTCCCAGTCCACCACAGACCAGCACAGCCCATCCCAGCCTGCCGCAGCCCGTCCCAGCCCACCACAGACCATTCCAGACCACCACAGCCCGTCCCCGCCCACCATAGCCTGTGCCTGCCCACCACAGCCCGCCCCAGCCCACCACAGCCCGTCCCAGCTCATTCCAGACAACCAGAACTCGTCTCAGCCCGTCCCAGCCCACCACAGCCCGTCTCAAGCTCAGCAGAACCCACCACAGCCCACCACTGCCCGTCCCAGCCCATCCCAACCCTCCAAAGCCCGTCCCAGCACACCACAGCCCACCACAGACCGTCCCAGCCCACCACAACCCGTCTCCGCCCACCACAACCCATCCCTGCCCACCACAGTTCATCCCCGCCCACCACAGCCTGTCCTGGCCCACCACAGCCCGTCCCTACTCACTGCAGCCCACCACAGCCCGTCCCAGCCCACCACAGCCCGTCCCAGCCCACCACAGCCCACCACAGCCCACCACGACCTGTCCCAGCCCGCCACGGCCCAGCACAGCCCACCCCTTCCCATCCCGGCCCAAAACGGCCAACCACGGCGCACCACAATTCACCAAGGCCCGTCCCCGCCCACCACGGCCCACCACAGCCCGTGCCAGACCACCACAGCCCCTCCCAGCCCGTCCCAGCCAATCCCAGCTCATCCCAGCCCGTCCCAGCTAACCACAGCCAGTCCCAGCTCAACACAGACCGTTACAGCTTACCACAGCCCATCCCAGATCACCACAGCCCGTCCCAGATCACCACAGCCCGTCCCAGCCCACCACAGCCCACCACAGCCCGTCCCCGCCCATCCCCGTCGACCACAGCCCGTCCCAGTCCACCACAGCCAGTCTCCGCCCACCAGAGCTCGTCCCAGCCCGTCCCCGCCCACCACAGTCCATCCCCGCCCACCACAGCCCGTTACAGCTTACCAAAGCCCGTCCCAGCCCACCACAGCCCGTCCCCGTCCACCACAGCCCACGAAAGCCCACCACAGCCCGTCTCCGCCCACCACAGCCCGTCCCAGCCCACCACAGCCCATGCCCGCCCCAGCCCACCACAGCCCGTCCCAGCACACCACAGCCCGTCCCAGCCCACCACAGCCCGTCCCAGCCCGTCCCAGCCCACCACAGTCCGTCGCAGCCCACCACAGTCCGTCGCAGCCAACCACAGCCCGTCCCAGCACACCACAGCCCGTCCCAGCACACCACAGCCCGTCCCAGCCCGTCCCAGCCCACCACAGCCCATCTCAAGCTCACAAGAACCCATCAAAGCCCACCACAGCCTGCCCCAGACCACCACGGCCCACCACAGCCCACCACGGCCTGTCCCAGCCCACCACGGCCCACCACAGCCCACCACAGTTCACCACGGGCCGTCTCAGACCACCATGACCTGTCCCAGCCCACCACGGCCCACCACAGCCCATCCCTTCCCATACCGGCCCAAAACGGCCCACGACGGCCCACCACAGCCCACCACGGTTCACCACGGCCCGTCCCAGCCCACCACGCACCACCACAGCCCGTCCCAGCTCACCACAGCCCGTTCCAGCCCACCACAGCCCGTCCCAGTCCACCACAGCACGTCCCAGCCCACAACGGACCGTCCCAGCCCACCACGGCCCACCACGGCCCGTCCCAGCCCGTCCGAGCCCACCACAGCCTGTCCCAGACCTCCAGAGCTCGTCCCAGACTGTCCCAGCCCACCACAGCCCGTCTCAAGCTCACCAGAACCCACCGCAGCCCACCATAGCCCGTACCAGACCACCACGGCCCACCACAGATAACCACGGCCCGTCCCAGCCCACCACGGCCCACCACAGCGAACCACGGCCCACCACAGCCCACCACGGCCCGTCCCAGCCCACCACGGCCCGTCCCAGCCCACCACGGCCAACCACAGCCCACCCCTTCCCATCCCGGCCCAAAACGGCCCAACACGGCCCACCACGGTTCACCACAGCCCGTCCCCCGCCCACCACGGCCCACCACAGCCCGTCCCAGCCCATCCCAGCCTGTCCCAACCCGTCCCAGTTTACCACAGCCCGTCCCAGCCCGCCACAGCCTGTCCCAGCCCGCCACAGCCCGTCCCAGCCCGCCACCGCCCACCACGGCCCATCCCAGCCCACCACGACCTGTCCCAGCCCACCCCTTCCCATCCCGGCCCAAAACGGCCAAGCACGGCGCACCACAATTCACCACGGCCCGTCCCCGCCCACCACGGCCCACCACAGCCCGTCCCAGCCCACCACAGCCCATCCCAGCCCGTCCCAGCCAATCCCAGCTCATCGCAGCCCGTCCCAGCTAACCACAGCCAGTCCCAGCCCACCACAGACCGTTACAGCTTACCACAGCCCGTCCCAGATCACCACAGCCCGTCCCAGATCACCACAGCCCGTCCCAGATCACCACAGCCCGTCCCAGATCACCACAGACCAGCACAGCCCGTCCCCACCCACCACAGCCCATCCCCGCCGACCACAGCCCGTCCCAGTCCACCACAGCCAGTCTCCGCCCACCAGAGCTCCTCCCAGCCCGTCCAAGCCCACCACAGCCCGTCCCCGCCCACCACAGCCCGTTACAGCTTACCACAGCCCGTTACAGCTTACCAAAGCCCGTCCCAGCCCACCACAGCCCGTCCCCGCCCACCACAGCCCGTCCCAGCCCACCACAGCCCGTCCCAGCCCGTCCCAGCACACCACAGCCCGTCCAAGCCCACCACAGCCCGTCCCTGCCCACCACAGTCCGTCCCTGCCCACCACAGCCCGTCCCAGCCCACCACAGCCCGTCCCAGCCCACCACTGCCCGTCCCAACCCACCACTGCCCGTCCCAGCCCGTCCCAACCCACCACAGCCCGTACCAGCCCACCACAGCCCACCACAGGTCACCGCAGGCCATCCCAGCCCAAAACAGACGGTCCCAGCCAACCACAGCCCGTCGAGCCCACCACAGCTTGTCCCAGCCCTCCACAGCCCACCACAGCCCGTCCCAGGTCACCACAGCCCGTCCCAGCCTACCACAGCCCACCACGGCTCACCACGGCCCACTACAGTCCACCACGGCCAACGACGGCCCGCCACAGCCCGCCACAGACTGTCCCGGCCCGCCAAAGCCCATCCCAGCCTGCCACAGCCCGACCCAGCCCACCACAGCCTGTCACAGCCCACCACAGCCCGTCCCTGACCACAACAGCCCGTCCCAGCCCACCACAACCCACCACAGACCGTCCCAACCCACCACAGCCCGTCTAAGCTCACCATAACCCACCACAGCCCACCACAGCCCGTCCCGGCCCACCACAACTCGTCCCGGCCCACCACAGCCCGTCCCGGCCCACCACAGCCCGTCCCGGCCCACCACAGCCCGTCACAGCCCACCACAGCCCGTCACAGCCCGTCCCAGCCCGTCCTAGCCCGGCATAGCCCGTCCCAGCTCGGCACAGCCCACCACAGCCCGGCAAGGCCCACCACAGACCGTCCCAGCCTGTCCCAGCCCTTCCCAGCCCGTCCTAGCCCACCACAGCCCGGCACAGCCCACCACAGCCCACCACAGCCCACCAGAGCCCGTCCCGGCCCACCAGAGCCCGCCCCGAGCCACCACGGCCCGTCCCAGCCCACCATGGCTGACCACAGCCTGTCCCAGCCCACTACAGCCGCTGCCAGCCCACCACAGACCACCAGAGCCCGTCCCAGCCCACCACGGCCGGTCCCGGCCCACCACGGCCCACCAAAGCCCGTCCCAGCACATCACAGCCTGTCCCAGCCCACCACAGCTCGTCCCAGCCCACCACAGCCCGTGCCAGCCCACCACGGCTGACCACAGCCCGTGCCAGGCCACCACGGCCCACCACAGCCGATCACAGTTCACCACGGCCCTTCCCAGCCCACCACGGACCACCGCAGCCCACCACGGCCCGTCCCAGTTCACCATGGCATGTCCCAGCCCACCACAGCCCATCCCAGACCACCACAGACCGTCCCAGCCCACCACAGCTTGTCCCAGCACATCACAGCCCGTCCCAGCCAGCCACAGCCCACCGCAGCCCATCCCAGCCCACCCCAGCCAGCCACAGCCCACCACAGCACGTCCCAGACCGTCCCAATCCTTCCCAGCTCATCCTAGCCAAACAAAGACCGCCACAGCCCACCACAGCCCACCACAGCCCGTCCCAACCCACCAGAGCCTGTCCGGAGCCACAACGGCCCGTCCCAGCCCACCACGGCTGACCACAGCCCGTCCCAGCCCACCACAGCCCGTCCAAGCCCACCACAGCACGTCCCTGCCCACCACAGCACGTCCCCGCCGACCACAGCCCACCACAGCCCACCACAGCCCACCACAGTGCATCCCAGCCTGTCCCAGCCCACCACAGCCCATCACAGCACGTCCCAGCTCGTCCCAGCCCACCACAGCTTGTCCCAGCCCACCATAGCCCGTCCAAGCTCACCACAACCCACCATAGCCCGTCCCAGCCCGGCCTAGCCCACCACAGCCCGTCCCCGCCAACCACAGCCCGTCCCCGCCCACCACAGCCCGTCCCCGCCCACCACAGCCCGTCCCCGCCCACCACAGCCCGTCCCCGCCCACCACAGCCCGTCCCAGCCTGTCCCTGCACACCACAGCCCGTCCCAGCACACCACAGCCCGTCCCAGCCCACCACAGCCCGTCCCAGCCCACCACAGCCCCTCCCAGCCCCACACAGACAATCCCAGCACACCACAGCCCGTCCCAGCTTACCACAGCCCACCACAGCCCGTCCCTGCCCACTACAACTCGTCCCAGCCCACCACAGCCCACCACAGCCCGTCCCGGCCCACCACAGCCCGTCCCGGCTACACCACAGCCCGTCCCAGCTCACCACAGCCCGTCCCAGCCCACCACAGCCCGTCCCAGCCCACCACAGCCCGTCCCAGCCCACCACAGACCACCACAGCCCGTCCCAAACCACCACAGCCAGTCCCAGCCCACCACAGCCCACCACAGTCCGTCCGGGCCCACTACAACTCGTCCCAGCCCACCACAGCCCACCACAGCCTGTCCCTGAGCACCACAGCCCGTCCCAGCCCACCACGGCCCATCCCAGCCCACCACGGCCCGTCCCAGCCCACCACAGCCCGTCCCAGCCCACCACAGCCCACCGCAGCCCGTCTCAGCCCACCGCAGCCCGTCTCAGCCCACCACAGCCCGTCCCAGCCCACCACAGCCCGTCCCAGCTTACCACAGCCCACCACAGCCCGTCTCAGCCCACCACAGCCCGTACCGGCCCACTACAACTCGTCCCAGCCCACCACAGGCCACCACAGCCCACCCACCCCTTCCCAGCCCACCAGAGGCCGTCCCAGCCCACCACAGCCCAATACAGCACACCACAGCCCGTCACAGCCCGTCAGAGGCCACCAGAGCTTGTCCCGGCCCACCAGAGTCCGTCCCAGCCCACCACGGCCCGTCCCAGCCCACCACGGCCCGTCCCAGCCCACCACAGACCACCACAGCCCGTCCCAAACCACCACAGCCCTTCCCAGCCCACCACAGCCCACCACAGTCTGTCCCAGCCCAGTACAACTCGTCCCAGCCCACCACAGCCCACCACAGCCCATCCCAGCCCACCACAGCCCGTCCCAGCCCAGTACAACTCGTCCCAGCCCACCACGGCCCATCCCAGCCCACCACGGCCCGTCCCCGCCCACCACGGCCCGTCCCCGCCCACCACGGCCCATCCCAGCCCACCACGGCCCATCCCAGCCCACCACGGCCCGTCCCAGCCCCCCACAGACAATCCCAGCACACCACAGCCCACCACAGCCCGTCCCGGCCCACTACAACTCGTCCCAGCCCACCACAGCCCACCACAGCCCGTCCCGGCCCACCACAGCCCGTCCCAGCTCACCACAGCCCACCACAGCCCACCACAACCCGTCCCAGACCACCACAGCCCGTCCCAGCCCACCACAGCCCACCACAGCCCGTCCCAGCCCACCACAGCCCGTCCCAGCCCACCACAGCCCACCACAGTCCGTCCCGGCCCACTACAACTCGTCCCAGCCCACCACAGCCCGTCCCAGCCCACCACAGCCCGTCCCTGAGCACCACAGCCCGTCCCAGCCCACCACGGCCCATCCCAGCCCACCACAGCCCGTCCCAGGCCACCACAGCCCGTCCCAGCCCACCACAGCCCACCGCAGCCTGTCTCAGCCCACCACAGCACACCACAGCCCGTCCCAGCCCACCAGAGCCCGTCCCAGCTTACCACAGCCCACCACAGCCCGTCTCAGCCCACCACAGCCCGCCCAGGCACACCACAGGCCACCACAGCCCACCCAGCCCTTCCCAGCCCACCAGAGGCCGTCCCAGCCCACCACAGCCCAATACAGCACACCACAGCCCGTCACAGCCCGTCAGAGGCCACCAGAGCTTGTCCCGGCCCACCAGAGTCCGTCCCAAGCCACCACGGCCCGTCCCAGCCCACGACAACTGACCACAGGCCGTCCCAGCCCACCACGGCCCGTCCCAGCCCACCACAGCCTGTCCCAGCCCACCACAGACCACCACAGCCCGTCCCAAACCACCACAGCCCTTCCCAGCCCACCACAGCCCACCACAGTCTGTCCCAGCCCAGTACAACTCGTCCCAGCCCACCACGGCCCGTCCCAGCCCACCACGGCCCAGCCCAGCCCACCACAACCCGTCCCCGCTTACCACGGCCCGTCCCAGCCCACCACGGCCCATCCCAGCCCACCACGGCCCATCCCAGCCCACCACGGCCCGTCCCAGCCCACCACTAGCCCGTCCCAGCCCACCACTAGCCCGTCCCAGCCCGTCCCAGCCCACCACAGCCCGTCCCAGCCCACCACAGGCCGTCCCCGCCCATTACAGCCCATCCCAGCCCGTCCCAGACCACCACAGCCCGTCTCAAGCTCACCAGAACCTACCACAGACCACCACAGCCCGTCCCAGACCACCACGGCCCACCACAGCCCACCACGGCCCGTCCCAGCCCACCACGGCCCGTCCCAGCCCACCACGGCCCGTCCCAGCCCACCACGGCCCGAACAAGCCCACCACGGCCCGAACAAGCCCACCACGGCCCGAACAAGCCCACCACGGCTCGTAGCGGCCCACCACAGCCCGTCGCGGCCCACCACGGCCCACAGCGGTCCGTCCCGGCCAACCACGGTCTGTCGCAGCCGACCATGGCCCACCTCAGCCCACCACGGCCCTTCCCAGCCCACCACAGCCCGTCCCAGCCCACCACAGCCCACCGCAGCCCACCACAGCCCACCACAGCCTGTCCCAGCCCACCAGAACCCGCCTCAACCCAAAACAGCTCTTCCCAGGCCACCACAGCCCGTCCCAGGCCACCACAGCCCGTCCAAGCCCACCACAGCCCGTCCCAGCCAGTGTCAGACCGTACCAGCCCACCACAGCCCGTCCCAGCTCGTCCCAGCCCACCACAGCCCGTCCTAGCTCGTCCCAGCCCACCACAGCTCGTCCCAGCTCGTCCCAGCCCACCACAGCCAGTCCCCGTCGACCACAGCCCGTCCCAGCCCACCACGGCCCGTCTCAGCCCACAACAGCCCGTTCCAGCCCACCACGGCCCGTCCCAGCCCACCACGGCCCGAAACAGCCCACCACGGCCCGAACAAGCCCAGCACGGCCCGAACAAGCCCAGCACGGCCCCAACAAGCCCACCACGGCTCGTAGCGGCCCACCACAGCCCGTCGCGGCCCACCACGGCCCACAGCGGTCCGTCCCGGCCAACCACGGTCCGTCGAAGCCCACCATGGCCCACCTCAGCCCACCACGGCCCTTCCCAGCACACCACACCCGTCCCAGCCCGTCCCAGCCCACCACAGCCCGTCCCAGCCCACCACAGCCTGTCCCAGCCCACCACAGCCCGTCCCAGCCCACCACAGCCCACCACAGCCTATCCCAGCCCACCAGAACCCGCCTCAACCCAAAACAGCTCTTCCCAGGCCACCACAGCCCGTCCAAGCCCACCACAGCCCGTCCCAGCCCACCACAGCCTGTCCCAGCCAGTGTCAGACCGTACCAGCCCACCACAGCCCGTGCTAGCCCGTCCCAGCTCGTCCCAGCCCACCACAGCCCGTCCCAGCCCACCACAGCCCGTCCCAGCTCGTCCCAGCCCACCACAGCCCGTCCCAGCTCGTCCCAGCCCACCACAGCCCATCCCAGCTCGTCCCAGCCCACCACAGCTGGTCCCAGCCTGTCCCAGCCCACCACAGCCCGTCCCAGCCCACCACAGCCCGTCTCAGCCCACCACAGCCCGTCCAAGCCCACCACAGCCCGTCCCAGCCCACCACAGCCCGTCCCAGCCCACCACAGCCCGTCCCAGCCCACCGCAGCCCGTCCAAGCCGTCCCAGCAAATCCCAGCCCACCATAGCCCGTCTCAGCTCACCACAGCGCGTCCCAGTCCACCACACCCACCACAGCCCATCCCAGCCCATCACAGCACACCACAGCCCGTCCCAGCCCGTCCCAGCCCAGCGCAGCCCGTCCCAGCCCAGCGCAGCCCGTGCCAGCCCAGCGCAGCCCGTCCCAGCCCAGCGCAGCCCGTCCCAGCACACCACAGCTCGTCCCAGCCCACCACAGCCCGTCCCAGCCCACCACAGCCCGTCCCAGCCCACCACAGCCCACCACAGCCGGTTACAGCTTATCACAGCCCGTCCCAGCCCAACACAGCCCACCACAGCCGGTTACAGCCTTTCCCAGCCCGTCCCGGCCCACCGCGGCCCGTCCCGGCTCACCTGTGTTAGGAACAGTATCTCACCTTCTTGATTTTGGCACCTCCTTTCGCTATGATGTTCTTGTGGAACTCTTTGCAGATGGGGACAGAAATAGAAAAGCTGTTTTCAACCTAAGGGAGAAAGGAAGGGAGACATGAAGTTTACACTGTCGTGGCAAGGGAGGCCCGACTTCAGGAGCTCTGATAAACGAGCTTTTGAAAACAGGCTTAGACCCAAGGAAGTTCTCTATACGAGGGACTTTTGTAAGACTAAACAAAGGCAAGGACGTTCCCCTATAGCCTTCCCATAACAGGTACTATCCCCCTGCCTCCATTCAGCCAAAACAGAGCTGACAGCTCCCTCCTCTTGAGGTGTTTTAGCTCTACCCAAGCCAGTAGAGCTCTGCTTTGCCCCAGGGTTATCCAGGCACGTAGGAGGGAAGAGCAGGCAGAAGACCTCCTTACCAGGTCTGCCACCATCTTTTGCATGTACTCGGTGCACTTCTCCACCTCGTTTTTGGGACCTCGGAGCTGGACGATGTCACTCTTGTGTGCAGGGTCTGGGAAGCTGATGATAACCTGCAGGAGCGGTCATTTCTAGTTAGCTCAAGCAAAAGCAAGAACCCTTGTGTCAGACACATGCAAAGGTTGGGGGGATCCTACTCA
Organism: Falco biarmicus; assembly: GCF_023638135.1. Classification (NCBI taxonomy): domain Eukaryota; kingdom Metazoa; phylum Chordata; class Aves; order Falconiformes; family Falconidae; genus Falco; species Falco biarmicus. The sequence goes on along the minus strand of NW_026611682.1, from coordinate 335,334 downwards.
TGCCCTTTTCCCATTCAGAAACGGGGAACCGTGTTAGCGGCCCCTGGCTAAAAGAACTATCTTCTCAGACACTTGCGCTACAGAGCCACTAAAGTTACGACTTCTGTGACGACAGGCCTACTACCCATGTAGGAAATATCCCCTCTGGATTCCTCCTCTCCTACAAAGCCTTACCTCTGGGAATTGCTCCCGGATTTCCCAGACCCGCTCAGCCTTCTGCCCAATGATGGTCCGGTGGAATTTCTGCTCAACGATTAGGTCCGCAGCGTGTTCATTTTCCTGACGGGAACAGAGGGCACACTGAGTGTTCAGCCGGAGAGCCATCTACTTTGACTTAGCGGTTTGCTGCCCGACGGTTTACTTGCCAGCACTGTCCCTCTTTTCTCCAGACAAAATTCACTCTGCGTTGACAGAGAAAGGCTACCCGAGGGAACAGGGGAAGACATTTGTGAAGAGGAACTTGCACTTGTCATGAGATCCAAGTGCTCGGTGGGCAAGGGGCACACACTCGCACCAGAAGGTTACAAGGGAACACGAGAGCGCAAACCCTGCAGTCTCCCAAACATCACGTCCTACCCACTCACCATACGGGAAGCGAGTTCCAGCAGCTCTTTCTTGGCCTGTGGGACCCCCTGTGGGTCTCCTTCCATTCTGATCGGGTTGCTCTTCTCGTTGTCCGGGGGAATGCGCACAGACACCTTGTACAGATCCTTCATCCTGTTAACTTCGAGGCAAGGACTGTGGTGACGCCATCTGCTAGGCAAAGACCTGGAAGCAAGGCACCTTGATTATCACTGCTCAGAGGCTGTTGAAGAAGTAAAGCCGCCTCTGGGAAGGGCTCAGCGGGGTAGGGTTGAGACAGGGGAAATTGCCTCTTCCCCCTGGAGTTCACTGAGAGCAGACCTGTGCCACACGAGAGCCTGTCCAAGTAAATACCGTGGCATCTACAGAGCCCATTGTTCCCTTGTCAGAGCCAGGCGTGTTTCTTCCCCAAACAGTATCACATTTAGAGCAGAGGATAATCGTTCCTTTCTACCCCAAACTCTTGGCTGGGGTCACGTTGCAGTGCTATCAAACTAGCAGACCGCAACAAGGCTTTACCGTTGGCCATATTCTACTGCCGGTGCTGTAGCGCCTTCCTCCAGAGGCCAGACCACACTGCTCCTCCTCCAGCTGACACCCTCTCCCACAAGCCACAGGGCTATTTAACCCCTTAGCGGGAACCAGCTACACCTGCACGTCATCCACGTCAATCAACCCACTGCCTCTGAGGCAAGGCCACAGCTGCGTGTTATCAATGCTAATCAACCCACCGCCTTCATTCCTCTACAGGGAGAAGCTCACCAAGCACATTTCCACCACCCACAACTGGCTGCTAAAATGTCATTCGCACAGAGAAGTAATTCCACTACTGTTCAGGCTCCCAAGGTACTTTCACACGTTAAAGCCATCGCAAGGCCTCACGGCCCATTTCTCTCCTTGTACCACCACCACTCCAGGAAAGCAGAGGAAACGTGATGGAGACAGCACACTGGGTGAGCTACAGAGCCCCTGATACCATCTACTAAACACGAAGAGTGTGAGCATGGGAAGGACTAGAAAGGCACTCCACTTACCGTTTAGCTGCGTTCTTGCCAATGAGGTGTCGGTGGAATTGGTGGTCAGCCTTGATTATTGCGTAATCCATCCCGTGGATCTAAAAAGAATTATATTTTTATATCTATATCTATAGATGTATGTATGTCCACTATTATATATTATATTATATAGGGCCAGGTAGGACAGGCCACCGCTTCTGTCTCGTGCCCTAAGTAACTGCCTCCTGCCAGTATTGGCACTGACTCACCAGCGGTCAGCTACAAGCACTTCTGCTCTTCAGCAGAGCACAAGCATTCCTCTGCTTTGAGAAGAGAGCATTGTGCTCATGAAACATTGAAAAGACTCACTTCTATGCCTCTCCAGCTATAACCAAGAGAATCCTTCCTTCTCCGCACCAAAAAAATTAATGCTGACTTTTCAAGGATGCTATGGATGACCAAGGGGTGTCATCCACCTGCCACACAATTTGTCTCCTGCAAGTTCGATTAAGCATGCCAAGACATCCTATGGATGTGACAAACACCTCATCACCTCTGCTCTGTTGCCCCTTCTTCCCCCAGTTTCTTACTGGAACTAGTAACTGCAGCTCACCAGTTCCTTGAGCACGGCTTCAATCTGTTCCTGAGCCACATGCACATCTTCTGTAGGTCCTTCCAAAGTGATGTTATCCTCTCCTCCAGTGAATTTGATGTGAACCTTGAGGTGAAGGACAATGAATCTCTTCAGAATTTGCCAAGATCCAAGCCAGGCCAATGCTTTTGGTCAGGCCTACACCATCGATCCCTGCCACTGAGAGATGTGCTCCTTCCCAAAAAGCCCAGACCAAATCCCCACAATTTTACAAGTCAGAAACTTAACAATTTCGGCCATATGGCAGTGCCTAGAGCCCAAGGCTCTGGTGCCGTCCCGGTTTCTGCAAGGGCTTTGGAGAAGTTTACTCATTTAGCCTTTATCTAGATACCGTCTAACTCCCCAGGGAGAAGCCTTGCTGCACTCGCCATTTCCAGGTATCCTACTACATCAGTTCTCAAAACAGCACCACATAAAGCTTCCTTGGAAGGGCTCAACCCATGACAATAACATAGGAGGAGCAGTGTTTGCAGCAGTAAAAGAGAGGGTTCCCTTGAACAGCAAAGATCTGTGTCATTTCCCCCTGGTTTTACCCACGCTAGAATACACCTCTCTCTTTCGTGACGAGTGATCTGGACTAAACCTTTTTCTACGCCGGGGGTGCTAAGCTAACCAGCTCACCCATACCTTTGGCATCTGCTGAGTTATTTTGGCCAGGTTCTGTCCTTTCTTTCTAATAATGAAACGATGAAGCCAAGAGGGGGCAGAGACCGAGGAGACGGTAAAACTGTTGGCCTGAGAGACAGAAAAACAGAGAAGCTGTTTGATGGACAAACCACAGCACACCACAGCAAGTCCCAGCCCACCACAGCCCGTCCCAGCCACCCACAGCCCGTCCCAGCCCTTCCCAGCCCACCACAGCCCACCACAGTCTGTCCCAGCCCAGTACAACTCGTCCCAGCCCACCACAGCCCACCACAGCCCATCCCAGCCCACCACAGCCCGTCCCAGCCCACCACGGCCCGTCCCAGCCCACCACGGCCCATCCCAGCCCACCACGGCCCGTCCCCGCCCACCACGGCCCGTCCCCGCCCACCACGGCCCGTCCCCGCCCACCACGGCCCGTCTCAGCCCACCACGGCCCGTCCCAGCCCCCCACAGACAATCCCAGCACACCACAGCCCACCACAGCCCGTCCCGGCCCACTACAACTCGTCCCAGCCCACCACAGCCCACCACAGCCCGTCCCGGCCCACCACAGCCCGTCCCAGCTCACCACAGCCCGTCCCAGCCCACCACAACCCGTCCCAGCCCACCACAACCCGTCCCAGACCACCACAGCCCGTCCCAGACCACCACAGCCCACCACAGTCCGTCCCGGCCCACTACAACTCGTCCCAGCCCACCACAGCCCGTCCCAGCCCACCACAGCCCGTCCCTGAGCACCACAGCCCGTCCCAGCCCACCACGGCCCATCCCAGCCCACCACAGCCCGTCCCAGGCCACCACAGCCCGTCCCAGCCCACCACAGCCCACCGCAGCCCGTCTCAGCCCACCACAGCACACCACAGCCCGTCCCAGCCCACCAGAGCCCGTCCCAGCTTACCACAGCCCACCACAGCCCGTCTCAGCCCACCACAGCCCGCCCAGGCACACCACAGGCCACCACAGCCCACCCAGCCCTTCCCAGCCCACCAGAGGCCGTCCCAGCCCACCACAGCCCAATACAGCACACCACAGCCCGTCACAGCCCGTCAGAGGCCACCAGAGCTTGTCCCGGCCCACCAGAGTCCGTCCCAAGCCACCACGGCCCGTCCCAGCCCACGACAACTGACCACAGGCCGTCCCAGCCCACCACGGCCCGTCCCAGCCCACCACAGCCTGTCCCAGCCCACCACAGACCACCACAGCCCGTCCCAAACCACCACAGCCCATCACAGCCCACCACAGCCCACCACAGTCTGTCCCAGCCCAGTACAACTCGTCCCAGCCCACCACGGCCCGTCCCAGCCCACCACGGCCCAGCCCAGCCCACCACAACCCGTCCCCGCTTACCACAGCCCGTCCCAGCCCACCACGGCCCATCCCAGCCCACCACGGCCCATCCCAGCCCACCACGGCCCGTCCCAGCCCACCACGGCCCGTCCCAGCCCACCACTAGCCCGTCCCAGCCCACCACAGCCCGTCCCAGCCCGTCCCAGCCCACCACAGCCCGTCCCAGCCCACCACAGGCCGTCCCCGCCCATTACAGCCCATCCCAGCCCGTCCCAGACCACCACAGCCCGTCTCAAGCTCACCAGAACCTACCACAGCCCACCACGGCCCGTCCCAGCCCACCACGGCCCGAACAAGCCCACCACGGCCCGAACAAGCCCACCACGGCCCGAACAAGCCCACCACGGCCCGAACAAGCCCACCACGGCTCGTAGCGGCCCACCACAGCCCGTCGCGGCCCACCACGGCCCACAGCGGTCCGTCCCGGCCAACCACGGTCTGTCGCAGCCGACCATGGCCCACCTCAGCCCACCACGGCCCTTCCCAGCCCACCACAGCCCGTCCCAGCCCACCACAGCCCACCGCAGCCCACCACAGCCCACCACAGCCCACCACAGCCCACCAGAACCCGCCTCAACCCAAAACAGCTCTTCCCAGGCCACCACAGCCCGTCCCAGGCCACCACAGCCCGTCCAAGCCCACCACAGCCCGTCCCAGCCAGTGTCAGACCGTACCAGCCCACCACAGCCCGTCCCAGCTCGTCCCAGCCCACCACAGCCCGTCCTAGCTCGTCCCAGCCCACCACAGCTCGTCCCAGCTCGTCCCAGCCCACCACAGCCAGTCCCCGTCGACCACAGCCCGTCCCAGCCCACCACGGCCCGTCTCAGCCCACAACGGCCCGTTCCAGCCCACCACGGCCCGTCCCAGCCCACCACGGCCCGAAACAGCCCACCACGGCCCGAACAAGCCCAGCACGGCCCGAACAAGCCCAGCACGGCCCGAACAAGCCCAGCACGGCTCGTAGCGGCCCACCACAGCCCGTCGCGGCCCACCACGGCCCACAGCGGTCCGTCCCGGCCAACCACGGTCCGTCGAAGCCCACCATGGCCCACCTCAGCCCACCACGGCCCTTCCCAGCACACCACACCCGTCCCAGCCCGTCCCAGCCCACCACAGCCCGTCCCAGCCCACCACAGCCCGTCCCAGCCCACCACAGCCCGTCCCAGCCCACCACAGCCCGTCCCAGCCCACCACAGCCCACCACAGCCTATCCCAGCCCACCAGAACCCGCCTCAACCCAAAACAGCTCTTCCCAGGCCACCACAGCCCGTCCAAGCCCACCACAGCCCGTCCCAGCCCACCACAGCCCGTCCCAGCCAGTGTCAGACCGTACCAGCCCACCACAGCCCGTGCCAGCCCGTCCCAGCTCGTCCCAGCCCACCACAGCCCGTCCCAGCCCACCACAGCCCGTCCCAGCTCGTCCCAGCCCACCACAGCCCGTCCCAGCTCGTCCCAGCCCACCACAGCTGGTCCCAGCCTGTCCCAGCCCACCACAGCCCGTCCCAGCCCACCACAGCCCGTCTCAGCCCACCACAGCCCGTCCAAGCCCACCACAGCCCGTCCCAGCCCACCGCAGCCCGTCCCAGCCCACCGCAGCCCGTCCCAGCCCACCGCAGCCCGTCCCAGCCCACCACAGCCCGTCCAAGCCGTCCCAGCAAATCCCAGCCCACCATAGCCCGTCTCAGCTCACCACAGCGCGTCCCAGTCCACCACACCCACCACAGCCCATCCCAGCCCATCACAGCACACCACAGCCCGTCCCAGCCCGTCCCAGCCCAGCGCAGCCCGTCCCAGCCCAGCGCAGCCCGTGCCAGCCCAGCGCAGCCCGTCCCAGCCCAGCGCAGCCCGTCCCAGCACACCACAGCTCGTCCCAGCACACCACAGCCCGTCCCAGCCCACCACAGCCCGTCCCAGCCCACCACAGCCCACCACAGCCGGTTACAGCCTGTCCCAGCCCGTCCCGGCCCACCGCGGCCCGTCCCGGCTCACCTGTGTTAGGAACAGTATCTCACCTTCTTGATTTTGGCACCTCCTTTCGCTATGATGTTCTTGTGGAACTCTTTGCAGATGGGGACAGAAATAGAAAAGCTGTTTTCAACCTAAGGGAGAAAGGAAGGGAGACATGAAGTTTACACTGTCGTGGCAAGGGAGGCCCGACTTCAGGAGCTCTGATAAACGAGCTTTTGAAAACAGGCTTAGACCCAAGGAAGTTCTCTATACGAGGGACTTTTGTAAGACTAAACAAAGGCAAGGACGTTCCCCTATAGCCTTCCCATAACAGGTACTATCCCCCTGCCTCCATTCAGCCAAAACAGAGCTGACAGCTCCCTCCTCTTGAGGTGTTTTAGCTCTACCCAAGCCAGTAGAGCTCTGCTTTGCCCCAGGGTTATCCAGGCACGTAGGAGGGAAGAGCAGGCAGAAGACCTCCTTACCAGGTCTGCCACCATCTTTTGCATGTACTCGGTGCACTTCTCCACCTCGTTTTTGGGACCTCGGAGCTGGACGATGTCACTCTTGTGTGCAGGGTCTGGGAAGCTGATGATAACCTGCAGGAGCGGTCATTTCTAGTTAGCTCAAGCAAAAGCAAGAACCCTTGTGTCAGACACATGCAAAGGTTGGGGGGATCCTACTCATGCCCTTTTCCCATTCAGAAACGGGGAACCGTGTTAGCGGCCCCTGGCTAAAAGAACTATCTTCTCAGACACTTGCGCTACAGAGCCACTAAAGTTACGACTTCTGTGACGACAGGCCTACTACCCATGTAGGAAATATCCCCTCTGGATTCCTCCTCTCCTACAAAGCCTTACCTCTGGGAATTGCTCCCGGATTTCCCAGACCCGCTCAGCCTTCTGCCCAATGATGGTCCGGTGGAATTTCTGCTCAACGATTAGGTCCGCAGCGTGTTCATTTTCCTGATGGGAACAGAGGGCACACTGAGTGTTCAGCCGGAGAGCCATCTACTTTGACTTAGCGGTTTGCTGCCCGACGGTTTACTTGCCAGCACTGTCCCTCTTTTCTCCAGACAAAATTCACTCTGCGTTGACAGAGAAAGGCTACCCGAGGGAACAGGGGAAGACATTTGTGAAGAGGAACTTGCACTTGTCATGAGATCCAAGTGCTCGGTGGGCAAGGGGCACACACTCGCACCAGAAGGTTACAAGGGAACACGAGAGCGCAAACCCTGCAGTCTCCCAAACATCACGTCCTACCCACTCACCATACGGGAAGCGAGTTCCAGCAGCTCTTTCTTGGCCTGTGGGACCCCCTGTGGGTCTCCTTCCATTCTGATCGGGTTGCTCTTCTCGTTGTCCGGGGGAATGCGCACAGACACCTTGTACAGATCCTTCATCCTGTTAACTTCGAGGCAAGGACTGTGGTGACGCCATCTGCTAGGCAAAGACCTGGAAGCAAGGCACCTTGATTATCACTGCTCAGAGGCTGTTGAAGAAGTAAAGCCGCCTCTGGGAAGGGCTCAGCGGGGTAGGGTTGAGACAGGGGAAATTGCCTCTTCCCCCTGGAGTTCACTGAGAGCAGACCTGTGCCACACGAGAGCCTGTCCAAGTAAATACCGTGGCATCTACAGAGCCCATTGTTCCCTTGTCAGAGCCAGGCGTGTTTCTTCCCCAAACAGTATCACATTTAGAGCAGAGGATAATCGTTCCTTTCTACCCCAAACTCTTGGCTGGGGTCACGTTGCAGTGCTATCAAACTAGCAGACCGCAACAAGGCTTTAGCGTTGGCCATATTCTACTGCCGGTGCTGTAGCGCCTTCCTCCAGAGGCCAGACCACACTGCTCCTCCTCCAGCTGACACCCTCTCCCACAAGCCACAGGGCTATTTAACCCCTTAGCGGGAACCAGCTACACCTGCACGTCATCCACGTCAATCAACCCACTGCCTCTGAGGCAAGGCCACAGCTGCGTGTTATCAATGCTAATCAACCCACCGCCTTCATTCCTCTACAGGGAGAAGCTCACCAAGCACATTTCCACCACCCACAACTGGCTGCTAAAATGTCATTCGCACAGAGAAGTAATTCCACTACTGTTCAGGCTCCCAAGGTACTTTCACACGTTAAAGCCATCGCAAGGCCTCACGGCCCATTTCTCTCCTTGTACCACCACCACTCCAGGAAAGCAGAGGAAACGTGATGGAGACAGCACACTGGGTGAGCTACAGAGCCCCTGATACCATCTACTAAACACGAAGAGTGTGAGCATGGGAAGGACTAGAAAGGCACTCCACTTACCGTTTAGCTGCGTTCTTGCCAATGAGGTGTCGGTGGAATTGGTGGTCAGCCTTGATTATTGCGTAATCCATCCCGTGGATCTAAAAAGAATTATATTTTTATATCTATATCTATAGATGTATGTATGTCCACTATTATATATTATATTATATAGGGCCAGGTAGGACAGGCCACCGCTTCTGTCTCGTGCCCTAAGTAACTGCCTCCTGCCAGTATTGGCACTGACTCACCAGCGGTCAGCTACAAGCACTTCTGCTCTTCAGCAGAGCACAAGCATTCCTCTGCTTTGAGAAGAGAGCATTGTGCTCATGAAACATTGAAAAGACTCACTTCTATGCCTCTCCAGCTATAACCAAGAGAATCCTTCCTTCTCCGCACCAAAAAAATTAATGCTGACTTTTCAAGGATGCTATGGATGACCAAGGGGTGTCATCCACCTGCCACACAATTTGTCTCCTGCAAGTTCGATTAAGCATGCCAAGACATCCTATGGATGTGACAAACACCTCATCACCTCTGCTCTGTTGCCCCTTCTTCCCCCAGTTTCTTACTGGAACTAGTAACTGCAGCTCACCAGTTCCTTGAGCACGGCTTCAATCTGTTCCTGAGCCACATGCACATCTTCTGTAGGTCCTTCCAAAGTGATGTTATCCTCTCCTCCAGTGAATTTGATGTGAACCTTGAGGTGAAGGACAATGAATCTCTTCAGAATTTGCCAAGATCCAAGCCAGGCCAATGCTTTTGGTCAGGCCTACACCATCGATCCCTGCCACTGAGAGATGTGCTCCTTCCCAAAAAGCCCAGACCAAATCCCCACAATTTTACAAGTCAGAAACTTAACAATTTCGGCCATATGGCAGTGCCTAGAGCCCAAGGCTCTGGTGCCGTCCCGGTTTCTGCAAGGGCTTTGGAGAAGTTTACTCATTTAGCCTTTATCTAGATACCGTCTAACTCCCCAGGGAGAAGCCTTGCTGCACTCGCCATTTCCAGGTATCCTACTACATCAGTTCTCAAAACAGCACCACATAAAGCTTCCTTGGAAGGGCTCAACCCATGACAATAACATAGGAGGAGCAGTGTTTGCAGCAGTAAAAGAGAGGGTTCCCTTGAACAGCAAAGATCTGTGTCATTTCCCCCTGGTTTTACCCACGCTAGAATACACCTCTCTCTTTCGTGACGAGTGATCTGGACTAAACCTTTTTCTACGCCGGGGGTGCTAAGCTAACCAGCTCACCCATACCTTTGGCATCTGCTGAGTTATTTTGGCCAGGTTCTGTCCTTTCTTTCTAATAATGAAACGATGAAGCCAAGAGGGGGCAGAGACCGAGGAGACGGTAAAACTGTTGGCCTGAGAGACAGAAAAACAGAGAAGCTGTTTGATGGACAAACCACAGCACACCACAGCAAGTCCCAGCCCACCACAGCCCGTCCCAGCCACCCACAGCCCGTCCCAGCCCGTCCCAGCTCACCACAGCCCATCCCAGCCCACCACAGCCCGTCCCAGCTCGTCCCAGATCGTCCCAGCCCACCACAGCCCGTCCCAGCCCACCACAGCCCACCACAGCCCGTCCCAGCCTGTCCCAGCCCGTCCCAGACCACCAGAGCCCGTCGCAGCCCACCACAGCCCGTCACAGCTCTCCACAACCCACCACAGCCCGTCCCAGCCCGTCCTCGCCCACCACAGCCCGTCCCAGCCCACCACAGCCCACGAAAGCCCACCACGGCCCACCACAGTTCACCACAGCCCGTCCCAGCCCACCACAGCCCTCCAGAGCCCGTCTAAGCTCACCACAGCCTGTCCCAGCCCACCACAGCCCACCGCAGCCCATCCCAGCCCACCACGGCCCGTCCCAGCCCGTGCCAAACCGTCACAACACACCACAGCCCACCACAGCCCGTCCCTACCCACCACAGCGTGTCCCAACCCACCGCAGCCCACCACAGCCCTTCAGAACCCACCACAGCCCACCACAGCCCGTCCCAGGCCACCACAGACCACCACAGCCCACCACAGCCCGTCCCAGCCCACCACAGCCCGCCTCAGCCCACTACAGCCCATCCCAGCCCACCACAGCCCGTCCCAGCCCACCACAGCCCACCAAAGCTTGTCCCAGACCACCACAGCTCTTCCCAGCCCACCATAACCAACCACAGCCTATCCCAGCTGATCCCAGCCCACCACAGCCCGTCCCATCACACCACAGCCCACCACAGCCCGTCCCAGCCAACCACGGCCCGTCCCAGCCCACCACAGCCCGTCCCAGCCCACCACGGCCCACCACGGCCCATCCGGGCCCAACACAGCCCACCAAGGCGCACCACAGCCCATCCCAGCCCATTACAGCCTGTCCCAGACCAGCACATCCCATCTCAGCCCACCACAGCCCGTCCCAGCCCACCACAACCGACCACAGCCCACCAAAGCCCACCACGGCCGACCACAGCCCACCACGGCAGACCACAGCCCACCACGGCCCATCCAAGCCCACCACGGCCCATCCAAGCCCACCACGGTCCACCACGGCACGTCCCAGCCCACCACAGAGCACCACAGCCCGTCCCAGCCCGTCCCAGCCCACCACAGTATGTCCCAGACCACCAGAGCCCGTCCCAGCCCACCACAGCCCGTTTAGCCCACCACAGCCTGTCCCAGCCTGTCCCAGCTCGTCCAAGCCTGTCCCAGACCCCCAGAGCCCGTCGCAGCCCACCACAGCCCGTCACAGCCCGTCCCAGCTCTCCACAACCCACCGCAGCCCGTCCCAGCCCACCACAGCCCGTCCCAGCCCACCACGGCCCACAAAAGCCCACCACAGCCCACCACGGCCCACCACAGCCTGTCCCAGCCCACCACAAGCCGTCCTAGCCCACCACAGACATCCAGAGCCCGTCTCAGCTCACCACAGCCTATCCCAGCCCACCACGGCCCACCACAGCACACCACGGCCCACCGCAGCCTATCCCAACCCGTCCCAGCCCACCACGGCCCGTCCCAGCCCACCACGGCCCGTCCCAGCCCGTCCCAGCCCACCACAGCCCGTCCCAGCCCACCACAGCCCACCACAGCCCGTCCCAGCCCACCACAGCCCGTCCCAGCCCACCACAGCTTGTCCCAGCCCACCACAGCCCGTCCCAGCCCACCACAGCCCGTCCCAGCTCGTCCCAGACCACCACAGCCTCTCACAGCACACCACAGCCCGTAACAGCCCACCACAGCAAGTACCAGCCCGTCCCAGCCCACCACGGCCCGTCTCAGCCCACCACGGCCCGTCTCAGCCCACCACTGCCTGTCCAAGCCCAGCACAGCCCTCCACAACCCTCCACAGCCCGTCCCAACCCTCTACAGCTCATCCCAGCCTACCACAGCCCGTCGCAGCCCAACACAGCTTATCCCAGCCCACCGAAACCCGTCCCAGCCCACCGCAGCCCTACCCAGCACACCACAGCCCACCACAGGTCACCACAGCCCACCACCGGTCACCACAGCCCACCACAGGTCACCACAGCCTGTTTCAGCCCACCACGGCAAACCACGGCCCGTCCCAGCCCACCACGGCCCGCCATGGCCCACCACAGCTCGTCCCAGATAAACAAGGCGCACCACAGCCCACCACGGCCCGTCCCGGCCCACCACAGCCCGTCCCAGCACACCACAGCCCACCACAGCCCACCACAGCCCGTCCCAGCTTACCACAGCCCACCACAGACCGTCCCAGCCCACCACAGCCCGTCCCAGCCCCTCCCAGCCCGTCTCAGCCCACCACAGCCTGTCCCAGCTCGTCCAAGCCTGTCCCAGACCCCCAGAGCCCGTCGCAGCCCACCACAGCCCGTCACAGCCCGTCCCAGCTCTCCACAACCCACCGCAGCCCGTCCCAGCCCACCACAGCCCGTCCCAGCCCACCACGGCCCGTCCCAGCCCACCACTAGCCCGTCCCAGCCCACCACAGCCCGTCCCAGCCCACCACAGCCCGTCCCAGCCCACCACAGGCCGTCCCCGCCCATTACAGCCCATCCCAGCCCGTCCCAGACCACCACAGCCCGTCTCAAGCTCACCAGAACCTACCACAGCCCACCACAGCCCGTCCCAGCCCACCACGGCCCACCACAGCCCACCACGGCCCGTCCCAGCCCACCACGGCCCGTCCCAGCCCACCACGGCCCGAACAAGCCCACCACGGCCCGAACAAGCCCACCACGGCCCGAACAAGCCCACCACGGCCCGAACAAGCCCACCACGGCTCGTAGCGGCCCACCACAGCCCGTCGCGGCCCACCACGGCCCACAGCGGTCCGTCCCGGCCAACCACGGTCCGTCGCAGCCGACCATGGCCCACCTCAGCCCACCACGGCCCTTCCCAGCCCACCACGGCCCGTCCCAGCCCACCACGGCCCGTCCCAGCCCACCACAGCCCACCGCAGCCCACCACAGCCCACCACAGCCCACCACAGCCCACCAGAACCCGCCTCAACCCAAAACAGCTCTTCCCAGGCCACCACAGCCCGTCCCAGGCCACCACAGCCCGTCCAAGCCCACCACAGCCCGTCCCAGCCAGTGTCAGACTGTACCAGCCCACCACAGCCCGTCCCAGCTCGTCCCAGCCCACCACAGCCCGTCCTAGCTCGTCCCAGCCCACCACAGCCCGTCCCAGCTCGTCCCAGCCCACCACAGCCAGTCCCCGTCGACCACAGCCCGTCCCAGCCCACCACGGCCCGTCTCAGCCCACAACGGCCCGTTCCAGCCCACCACGGCCCGTCCCAGCCCACCACGGCCCGAAACAGCCCACCACGGCCCGAACAAGCCCAGCACGGCCCCAACAAGCCCAGCACGGCCCCAACAAGCCCACCACGGCTCGTAGCGGCCCACCACAGCCCGTCGCGGCCCACCACGGCCCACAGCGGTCCGTCCCGGCCAACCACGGTCCGTCGAAGCCCACCATGGCCCACCTCAGCCCACCACGGCCCTTCCCAGCACACCACACCCGTCCCAGCCCGTCCCAGCACACCACACCCGTCCCAGCCCGTCCCAGCCCACCACAGCCCGTCCCAGCCCACCACAGCCCGTCCCAGCCCACCACAGCCCGTCCCAGCCCACCACAGCCTATCCCAGCCCACCAGAACCCGCCTCAACCCAAAACAGCTCTTCCCAGGCCACCACAGCCCGTCCAAGCCCACCACAGCCCGTCCCAGCCCACCACAGCCCGTCCCAGCCAGTGTCAGACCGTACCAGCCCACCACAGCCCGTGCCAGCCCACCACAGCCCGTGCCAGCCCACCACAGCCCGTCCCAGCCCACCACAGCCCACCACAGCCTATCCCAGCCCACCAGAACCCGCCTCAACCCAAAACAGCTCTTCCCAGGCCACCACAGCCCGTCCAAGCCCACCACAGCCCGTCCCAGCCCACCACAGCCCGTCCCAGCCAGTGTCAGACCGTACCAGCCCACCACAGCCCATCCCAGCCCACCACAGCCCGTCCCAGCTCGTCCCAGATCGTCCCAGCCCACCACAGCCCGTCCCAGCCCACCACAGCCCACCACAGCCTGTCCCAGCCCACCCCAGCCCACGACAGCCCGTCCCAGCCCACCACAGCCCGTCCCAGCCCACCACAGCCCGTCCCAGCCCACCACAGCCCGTCCCAGCCCACCACAGCCCGTCCCAGCCCACCACAGCCCGTCCCAGCTCGTCCCAGCCCACCACAGCCCGTCCCAGCTCGTCCCAGCCCACCACAGCCCGTCCCAGCTCGTCCCAGCCCACCACAGCTGGTCCCAGCCTGTCCCAGCCCACCACAGCCCGTCCCAGCCCACCGCAGCCCGTCTCAGCCCACCACAGCCCGTCCAAGCCCACCGCAGCCCGTCCCAGCCCACCGCAGCCCGTCCCAGCCCACCGCAGCCCGTCCCAGCCCACCGCAGCCCGTCCAAGCCGTCCCAGCAAATCCCAGCCCACCATAGCCCGTCTCAGCTCACCACAGCGCGTCCCAGTCCACCACACCCACCACAGCCCATCCCAGCCCATCACAGCACACCACAGCCCGTCCCAGCCCGTCCCAGCCCAGCGCAGCCCGTCCCAGCCCAGCGCAGCCCGTCCCAGCCCAGCGCAGCCCGTCCCAGCCCAGCGCAGCCCGTCCCAGCACACCACAGCTCGTCCCAGCCCACCACAGCCCGTCCCAGCCCACCACAGCCCGTCCCAGCCCACCACAGCCCACCACAGCCGGTTACAGCTTATCACAGCCCGTCCCAGCCCAACACAGCCCACCACAGCCGGTTACAGCCTGTCCCAGCCCGTCCCGGCCCACCGCGGCCCGTCCCGGCTCACCTGTGTTAGGAACAGTATCTCACCTTCTTGATTTTGGCACCTCCTTTCGCTATGATGTTCTTGTGGAACTCTTTGCAGATGGGGACAGAAATAGAAAAGCTGTTTTCAACCTAAGGGAGAAAGGAAGGGAGACATGAAGTTTACACTGTCGTGGCAAGGGAGGCCCGACTTCAGGAGCTCTGATAAACGAGCTTTTGAAAACAGGCTTAGACCCAAGGAAGTTCTCTATACGAGGGACTTTTGTAAGACTAAACAAAGGCAAGGACGTTCCCCTATAGCCTTCCCATAACAGGTACTATCCCCCTGCCTCCATTCAGCCAAAACAGAGCTGACAGCTCCCTCCTCTTGAGGTGTTTTAGCTCTACCCAAGCCAGTAGAGCTCTGCTTTGCCCCAGGGTTATCCAGGCACGTAGGAGGGAAGAGCAGGCAGAAGACCTCCTTACCAGGTCTGCCACCATCTTTTGCATGTACTCGGTGCACTTCTCCACCTCGTTTTTGGGACCTCGGAGCTGGACGATGTCACTCTTGTGTGCAGGGTCTGGGAAGCTGATGATAACCTGCAGGAGCGGTCATTTCTAGTTAGCTCAAGCAAAAGCAAGAACCCTTGTGTCAGACACATGCAAAGGTTGGGGGGATCCTACTCATGCCCTTTTCCCATTCAGAAACGGGGAACCGTGTTAGCGGCCCCTGGCTAAAAGAACTATCTTCTCAGACACTTGCGCTACAGAGCCACTAAAGTTACGACTTCTGTGACGACAGGCCTACTACCCATGTAGGAAATATCCCCTCTGGATTCCTCCTCTCCTACAAAGCCTTACCTCTGGGAATTGCTCCCGGATTTCCCAGACCCGCTCAGCCTTCTGCCCAATGATGGTCCGGTGGAATTTCTGCTCAACGATTAGGTCCGCAGCGTGTTCATTTTCCTGATGGGAACAGAGGGCACACTGAGTGTTCAGCCGGAGAGCCATCTACTTTGACTTAGCGGTTTGCTGCCCGACGGTTTACTTGCCAGCACTGTCCCTCTTTTCTCCAGACAAAATTCACTCTGCGTTGACAGAGAAAGGCTACCCGAGGGAACAGGGGAAGACATTTGTGAAGAGGAACTTGCACTTGTCATGAGATCCAAGTGCTCCGTGGGCAAGGGGCACACACTCGCACCAGAAGGTTACAAGGGAACACGAGAGCCCAAACCCTGCAGTCTCCCAAACATCACGTCCTACCCACTCACCATACGGGAAGCGAGTTCCAGCAGCTCGCTCTTGGCCTGTGGGACCCCCTGTGGGTCTCCTTCCATTCTGATCGGGTTGCTCTTCTCGTTGTCCGGGGGAATGCGCACAGACACCTTGTACAGATCCTTCATCCTGTTAACTTCGAGGCAAGGACTGTGGTGACGCCATCTGCTAGGCAAAGACCTGGAAGCAAGGCACCTTGATTATCACTGCTCAGAGGCTGTTGAAGAAGTAAAGCCGCCTCTGGGAAGGGCTCAGCGGGGTAGGGTTGAGACAGGGGAAATTGCCTCTTCCCCCTGGAGTTCACTGAGAGCAGACCTGTGCCACACGAGAGCCTGTCCAAGTAAATACCGTGGCATCTACAGAGCCCATTGTTCCCTTGTCAGAGCGAGGCGTGTTTCTTCCCCAAACAGTATCACATTTAGAGCAGAGGATAATCGTTCCTTTCTACCCCAAACTCTTGGCTGGGGTCACGTTGCAGTGCTATCAAACTAGCAGACCGCAACAAGGCTTTAGCGTTGGCCATATTCTACTGCCGGTGCTGTAGCACCTTCCTCCAGAGGCCAGACCACACTGCTCCTCCTCCAGCTGACACCCTCTCCCACAAGCCACAGGGCTATTTAACCCCTTAGCGGGAACCAGCTACACCTGCACGTCATCCACGTCAATCAACCCACTGCCTCTGAGGCAAGGCCACAGCTGCGTGTTATCAATGCTAATCAACCCACCGCCTTCATTCCTCTACAGGGAGAAGCTCACCAAGCACATTTCCACCACCCACAACTGGCTGCTAAAATGTCATTCGCACAGAGAAGTAATTCCACTACTGTTCAGGCTCCCAAGGTACTTTCACACGTTAAAGCCATCGCAAGGCCTCACGGCCCATTTCTCTCCTTGTACCACCACCACTCCAGGAAAGCAGAGGAAACGTGATGGAGACAGCACACTGGGTGAGCTACAGAGCCCCTGATACCATCTACTAAACACGAAGAGTGTGAGCATGGGAAGGACTAGAAAGGCACTCCACTTACCGTTTAGCTGCGTTCTTGCCAATGAGGTGTCGGTGGAATTGGTGGTCAGCCTTGATTATTGCGTAATCCATCCCGTGGATCTAAAAAGAATTATATTTTTATATCTATATCTATAGATGTATGTATGTCCACTATTATATATTATATTATATAGGGCCAGGTAGGACAGGCCACCGCTTCTGTCTCGTGCCCTAAGTAACTGCCTCCTGCCAGTATTGGCACTGACTCACCAGCGGTCAGCTACAAGCACTTCTGCTCTTCAGCAGAGCACAAGCATTCCTCTGCTTTGAGAAGAGAGCATTGTGCTCATGAAACATTGAAAAGACTCACTTCTATGCCTCTCCAGCTATAACCAAGAGAATCCTTCCTTCTCCGCACCAAAAAAATTAATGCTGACTTTTCAAGGATGCTATGGATGACCAAGGGGTGTCATCCACCTGCCACACAATTTGTCTCCTGCAAGTTCGATTAAGCATGCCAAGACATCCTATGGATGTGACAAACACCTCATCACCTCTGCTCTGTTGCCCCTTCTTCCCCCAGTTTCTTACTGGAACTAGTAACTGCAGCTCACCAGTTCCTTGAGCACGGCTTCAATCTGTTCCTGAGCCACATGCACATCTTCTGTAGGTCCTTCCAAAGTGATGTTATCCTCTCCTCCAGTGAATTTGATGTGAACCTTGAGGTGAAGGACAATGAATCTCTTCAGAATTTGCCAAGATCCAAGCCAGGCCAATGCTTTTGGTCAGGCCTACACCATCGATCCCTGCCACTGAGAGATGTGCTCCTTCCCAAAAAGCCCAGACCAAATCCCCACAATTTTACAAGTCAGAAACTTAACAATTTCGGCCATATGGCAGTGCCTAGAGCCCAAGGCTCTGGTGCCGTCCCGGTTTCTGCAAGGGCTTTGGAGAAGTTTACTCATTTAGCCTTTATCTAGATACCGTCTAACTCCCCAGGGAGAAGCCTCGCTGCACTCGCCATTTCCAGGTATCCTACTACATCAGTTCTCAAAACAGCACCACATAAAGCTTCCTTGGAAGGGCTCAACCCATGACAATAACATAGGAGGAGCAGTGTTTGCAGCAGTAAAAGAGAGGGTTCCCTTGAACAGCAAAGATCTGTGTCATTTCCCCCTGGTTTTACCCACGCTAGAATACACCTCTCTCTTTCGTGACGAGTGATCTGGACTAAACCTTTTTCTACGCCGGGGGTGCTAAGCTAACCAGCTCACCCATACCTTTGGCATCTGCTGAGTTATTTTGGCCAGGTTCTGTCCTTTCTTTCTAATAATGAAACGATGAAGCCAAGAGGGGGCAGAGACCGAGGAGACGGTAAAACTGTTGGCCTGAGAGACAGAAAAACAGAGAAGCTGTTTGATGGACAAACCACAGCACACCACAGCAAGTCCCAGCCCACCACAGCCCGTCCCAGCCACCCACAGCCCGTCCCAGCCCGTCCCAGCTCACCACAGCCCATCCCAGCCCACCACAGCCCGTCCCAGCTCGTCCCAGATCGTCCCAGCCCACCACAGCCCGTCCCAGCCCACCACAGCCCACCACAGCCTGTCCCAGCCCACCCCAGCCCACGACAGCCCGTCCCAGCCCACCACAGACCGTACCAGCCCACCACAGCCCGTGCCAGCCCGTCCCAGCTCGTCCCAGCCCACCACAGCCCGTCCCAGCCCACCACAGCCCGTCCCAGCTCGTCCCAGCCCACCACAGCCCGTCCCAGCTTGTCCCAGCCCACCACAGCCCGTCACAGCTCGTCCCAGCCCACCACAGCCCGTCACAGCTCGTCCCAGCCCACCACAGCCCGTCCCAGCTCGTCCCAGCCCACCACAGCTGGTCCCAGCCTGTCCCTGCCCACCACAGCCCGTCCCAGCCCACCACAGCCCACCACAGCCTGTCCCAGCCCACCCCAGCCCACGACAGCCCGTCACAGCCCGTCACAGCCCACCACAGCCAGTCCCAGCTTGTCCCAGCCCACCACAGCCCGTCCCAGTTCAGCGCAGCTCGTGCCAGCCCACCACAGCCCGTGCCAGCACACCACAGCTCGTCCCAGCACACCACAGCCCGTCCCAGCCCACCACAGCCCACCACAGCCCGTCCCAGCCCGTCTCCGCCCACCACAACCTGTCCTCGCCTACCACAGCCCGTCCCAGCCCACCACAGCTCACCACAAACCACCACAGCCCACCACAGCCCGTCCCAGACCATCCCAGCCCATCCCAGCCCACGACAGCCCGTCACAGCCCGTCACAGCCCACCACAGCCCGTCCCAGCCCACAACTGCCAGTCCCAGCTCGTCCCAGCCCACCACAGCCTGTCCCAGCCCACCACAGCCCGTACCAGCCCACCACATCAAGTACCAGTCCGTCCTAGCCCACCACGGCCCGTCCCAGCCCACCACGGCCCGTCTCTGCTCACCACAGCACGTACCAGCCTGTCTCAGCCTACCACAGCCCGTCCCAGCATGTCCCAGCCCACCGCAGCCCGTCCCAGCCCACCGCAGCCCGTCCCAGCCCAGCGCAGCCCGTCCCAGCCCAGCGCAGCCTGTCCCAGCCCACCGCAACCAGTCCCAGCCCGTCCCAGCCCCTCCCGGCTCACCACAGCTCGTCCCGGCCCAACACGGCCGACCACAGCCCACTACGGCCCACCACAGCCTGTCCCAGCCCACCACGGCCCGTCCCAGCCCACCACGGCCCGTCCCAGCCCACCTCAGCCCACCACAGCCCGTCCCAGCCCACCACAGCCCGTCCCAATTCACCACGGCCCGTCCCAGCCCACCACGGCCTGTCCCAGCGAACCACAGCCCGTCCCAGCCCACCACAGCCCACCATAGCCAGTCCCAGCCCACCACAGCCCGTCCAAGCCCACCACAGCTCGTGCCTGTCCATCCCAGCCCACCACAGCCCACCACAGCCCGTCCCAGCCAACCAGAAGCAGTCCCAGCCCACCACAACCCGTCCAAGCCCACCACAGGTCGTACCTATCCATCCCAGCCCACCACAGCCCACCACAGCCCGTCCCAGCCAACCAGAAGCAGTCCCAGCCCACCACAACACGTCCAAGCCCACCACAGGTCGTACCTGTCCATCCCAGCCCACCACAGCCCGTGTCAGCCCGTCCCAGACCGTCCCAGCTCACCACAACCCACCACAGCCCGTCCCCGCCCAGCAGAGCCCGTCCCAGCCCAGCACAGCTCGTCCCAGGCTGTCCCAGGCCTTCCCAGCCCACCACAGCCCGTCCCGGCCCACCACAGCCCGGTCCGGCCCACCACGGCGCACCACAACCCACCACAACTTGTCCCAGCACACCACAGCCCATCCTAGCCCACCACAGCCCGTCCCAGCCCACCACAGCCCGTCACAGCCCGTCCCAGCCCGTGCCAACCCGTCCCAGCCCGTCCCAGCCCACCACAGCCCGTGCCTGCCCACCACAGCCCGTCCTAGCCCACCACAGCCCGTCCCAGCCCACCACAGCCCATCCCAGCCCACCACAGCCCGTCCTAGTCCACCACAGCCCGTCCCAGCCCACCACAGCCCACCAAAGCCCGTCCCAGCACACCACAGCCCACCACAGCCCGTCTCCGCCCACCACAACCTGTCCTCGCCCACCACAGCCTGTCCCCGCCCAGCAAAATCTCTCCCCGCCCACCAAAGCCAATCCCAGCCCACCACAGCTCACCACAAACCACCACAGCCCACTGCAGCCCGTCCCAGAACATCCCAGCCCATCCCAGCCCACGACAGCCCGTCACAGCCCGTCCCAGCCCACCACAGCCCGTCCCAGCCCACAACAGCCAGTCCCAGCTTGTCCCAGACCACCACAGCCCGTACCAGCCCACCACATCAAGTACCAGTCTGTCCTAGCCCACCACGGCCCGTCCAAGCCCACCACGGCCCGTCTCCGCTCACCACAGCACGTACCAGCCTGTCTCAGCCTACCACAGCCCGTCCCAGCATGTCCCAGCCCACCGCAGCCCGTCCCAGCCCAGCACAGCCCGTCCCAGCCCAGCGCAGCCCGTCCCAGCCCAGCGCAGCCCGTCCCAGCCCACCGCAACCCGTCCCAGCCCGTCCCAGCCCACCACAGCCCGTCCCAGCCCACCACAGCCCGTCCCAGCCCACCACAGCTCGTCCCGGCTCAACACGGCCGACCACAGCCCACTACGGCCCACCACAGCCTGCCCCAGCCCACCACAGCCCACCACGGCCCGTCCCAGCCTGCCACGGCCCGTCCCAGCTCGCCACGGCCCATCCCATCCCGCCACGGCCCGTCCCAGCCCACCACAGCCTGTCCCAGCTCGCCACGGCCCGTCCCAGCCCGCCACGGCCCGTCCCAGCCCACCACAGCCCATCCCAGCTCACCACAGCCCGTCCCAGCCCACCACTGACCACCACAGTTCATCCCAGCCCACCACAGTTCGTCCCAGCCCGCCACGGCCCGGCCCACCACGGCCCGGCCCAGCCCACCACGTCCCGTCCCGGCCAACCACAGCCTGTCAAAGCCCACCGCGGGCTGTCCCAGCCCACCACGGCCCGTCCCAGCTCACCACGGCCCGTCCCAGCCCGTCCCAGCCCGTGAAAGCCCGTCCCAGCTTACCACAGCCCATCACAGCCCACCACGGTCCACCACAGCCCACCACAGCCTGTCCCAGCCCACCATGGCCCATAACAACCCACCATGGCCCGTCCCGGCCCACCACGGCCCGTCCCGGACTACTACGGCTTGTTCCAGCCCACCACAGCCTACCCCAGCCCACCACAGGCCACTACAACAGACCACAGCCCATCACAGCTCGCCCCAGCCCGGCACAGCTCGTCCCAGCCCTTCCCAGCCCACCACAGCATGTCCCAGCCCACGACAGCCTGTCCCATCCCACGACAGCCCGTCCCAGCCCACCACAGACCACTACAGCACACCACAGCCTACCGCAGCCCACCACAGCCCGTCCCAGCCCGTCCTAGCCCGTCACAGCTCGTCCCAGCCCGTCACAGCTCGTCCCAGACCGTCCCAGCCCACCGCGGCCCGTCCCAGCCCACAACAGACCACCACAGTTCGTCCCAGCCCGCCACAACCCGTCCCAAACCGCCACGGCCCGTCCCAGCCAAACAAGGCCTGTCCCGGCCCACCACGGCCCGTCCCGGCCCACTACGCCCTGTCCCGGCCAACCACGGCCCGTCCCGGCCAACCACGGCCCGGCCCGGCCCACCACAGCCTGTCCCAGCCCACCACAGCCCGTTCCAGCCCACCACAGACTGTTCCAGCCCACCACAGACCGTCGCAGCTCACCACAGAAAGTCCCAGCCCATCCCAGCCCAACACAACCCGTCCCAGCTTACCACAGCCCACCACAGCCCGTGTCAGCCCGTCCCAGCTCACCACAACCCACCACAGCCCGCTCCAGCCCGCCACAGCCCGTACCAGCCCACCACAGCCCGTCCCAGCCCACCACAGCCCGTCCCAGCCCACCACGGCCAGTCCCAGCTTGTCGCAGCCCACCACAGCGCGTCCCAGCCCACCACAGCCAGTCCCAGCCCGTCCCAGCCCACCACAGCCCGCCCCAGCCCACCACAGCCCGTCCTAGCCTATCCCAGCCCACCACGGCCCGTCCCAGCCCACCACGGCACATCACAGCCCGTTCCAGCCCTCCACAGTACACCACAGCCCACTACAGCCCATCCCAGCGCACCACAGCCCGTCCCAGCCCACCACAGCCCACCACAACCCGTCCCAGCCTGTCCCAGCTCATCCCAGCCCACCATAGCCCACCACAGTTTGTCCCAGCCCACCACAGCCCGTCCCAGCCCACCACAGGCCACTACAGCACACCACAGCCCGTCACAGCTCGTCCCAGCCCGTCACAGCTCGTCCCAGCCCTTCCCAGCCCACCACAGCATGTCCCAGGCCCCCACAGCCCACGACAGCCCGTCCCAGCCCACCACAGCCCGTCCCAGCCCACCACAGCCCGTCCCAGCCCACCACAGTCCGACCCAGCCCATCACAGACCACTACAGCACACCACAGCCTACCGCAGCCCACCACAGCCCGTCCCAGCCCGGCACAGCTCGTCCCAGCCCACCACGGCCCGTCCCAGCCCACCACAGACCACCACAGCCTGTCCCAGCCCACCACAGCCCGTTCCAGCCCACCACAGACCGTCGCAGCTCACCACAGAAAGTCCCAGCCCATCCCAGCCCACCACAACCCGTCCCAGCTTACCACAGCCCACCACAGCCCGTGTCAGCCCGTCCCAACTCACCACAACCCACCACAGCCCGCTCCAGCCCGCCACAGCCCGTACCAGCCCACCACAGCCCATCCCAGCCCACCACAGCCCGCCCCAGCCCACCACAGCCCGTCCTAGCCCATCCCAGCCCACCACGGCCCGTCCCAGCCCACCACGGCACATCACAGCCCGTCCCAGCCCTCCACAGCACACCACAGCCCACTACAGCCCATCCCAGCGCACCACAGCCCGTCCCAGCCCACCAGAGCCCACCACAACCCGTCCCAGCCTGTCCCAGCTCATCCCAGCCCACCATAGCCCACCACAGTTTGTCCCAGCCCACCACAGCCCGTCCCAGCCCACCACAGGCCACTACAGCCCACCACAGGCCACTACAGCACACCACAGCCTGTCACAGCTCGTCCCAGCCCGTCACAGCTCGTCCCAGCCCTTCCCAGCCCACCACAGCATGTCCCAGGCCCCACAGCCCACGACAGCCCGTCCCAGCCCACGACAACCCGTCCCAGCCCACGACAGCCCGTCCCAGCCCACCACAACCCGTCCCAGCCCATCACAGACCACTACAGCACACCACAGCCTACCGCAGCCCACCACAGCCCGTCCCAGCCCAGCACAGCTCGTCCCAGCCCGTCCCAGCCCACCACGGCCCGTCCCAGCCCACCACAGACCACCACAGTTCGTCCCAGTCCTCCACAACCCGTCCCAGCCTGCCACGGCCCGTCCCAGCCCACCACGGCCCGTCCCGGCCCACCACGGCTCGTCCCGTCCCACCACGGCCCGTCCCAGCCCACCACAGCCTGTCCCAGCCAAACACAGCCCGTCCCGGTCCACCACGGCCTGTCCTGGCCCACCACGGCCCGTCCCGGCCCACCACGGCCTGTCCCAGCCCACCAAGGCCAGTCCCGGTGCACCACGGCCCGTCCCGGCCCACCATGGCCCGTCCCAGCCCACCGCAGCCCGTCCCAGCCCACCGAAGCCCGTCCCAGCCCACCACAGCTCGTCCCATCCCACCACGGCCAGTCCCAGCTTGTCGCAGCCCACCACAGCACGTCCCAGCCCACCACAGCCCACCACAGCCAGTCCCAGCCCGTCCCAGCCCACCACAGCCCGTCCCAGCCCACCACAACCCGTCCCAGCCTGTCCCAGCTCATCCCAGCCCACCACAGCCCACCACAGCCAGTCCCAACCCACCACAGCCCACCACAGCCCGTCCCGGCCCACCAGAGCCCATCCCGGCTTACCACAGCCCGTCCCAGCCCACCACGGCCCGTCCTGGCCCACCACGGCCTGTCCGAGCCCGTCCCAGCCCACAGCCCGTCCCAGCTCACCACATCCCGTCCCAGACCGTGCCAGCCCACCACAGCCCACTACAGACCGTCCCAGCCCGTCCAAGCCCACCACAGCACGTCCCCACCCACCACAGCCCGTCCCTGTCCACCACATCCCCTCCCAGCCCACCGCAGCCCGTCCCAGCCCACCACAGTCGACCACAGCCCGTCCCAACTCACCACAGCCCACCACAGCCCGTCCCGGCCTACCAGAGCCCGTCCCGGATTACCATGGCCCGTCCCAGCGAACCACAGCCCGTCCCAGCACACCACAGCCCGTCCCTAGCCCAACACAGCCCGTCCCAGCCCGTGCCAGCCCATCCCAGCCCGTCCCAGCCCACCACAGCCCGTCCCCGCCTGTCCCAGCCCACCACAGACCAGCACAGCCCGTCCCAGCACACCACAGCCCGTCCCAGCCCGTCCCAGCCCACCAAAGCCCGTCCCAGCCCACCGCAGACCGTTCCAGACCACCACAGCCCGTCCCCGCCCACCACAGCCCGTCCCCGCCCACCACAGCCCGTCCCAGCCCACCACAGCCCATCCCAGCCCACCACAGCCCGTCCCAGCTCGTTCCAGCCCACCACAGCCCGTCTCAAGCTCAGCAGAACCCACCACAGCCCACCACAGCCCGTCCCAGCCCGTCCCAGACCACCACAGCCCACCACAGCCCGTCCCAGCCCACCACAGCCCACCACAACCCGTCCCAGCCTGTCCCAGCTCATCCCAGCCCACCATAGCCCACCACAGTTTGTCCCAGCCCACCACAGCCCGTCCCAGCCCACCACAGGCCACTACAGCACACCACAGCCCGTCACAGCTCGTCCCAGCCCGTCACAGCTCGTCCCAGCCCTTCCCAGCCCACCACAGCATGTCCCAGGCCCCCACAGCCCACGACAGCCCGTCCCAGCCCACCACAGCCCGTCCCAGCCCACCACAGCCCGTCCCAGCCCACCACAGTCCGACCCAGCCCATCACAGACCACTACAGCACACCACAGCCTACCGCAGCCCACCACAGCCCGTCCCAGCCCGGCACACCTCGTCCCAGCCCACCACGGCCCGTCCCAGCCCACCACAGACCACCACAGCCTGTCCCAGCCCACCACAGCCCGTTCCAGCCCACCACAGACCGTCGCAGCTCACCACAGAAAGTCCCAGCCCATCCCAGCCCACCACAACCCGTCCCAGCTTACCACAGCCCACCACAGCCCGTGTCAGCCCGTCCCAACTCACCACAACCCACCACAGCCTGCTCCAGCCCGCCACAGCCCGTACCAGCCCACCACAGCCCATCCCAGCCCACCACAGCCCGCCCCAGCCCACCACAGCCCGTCCTAGCCCATCCCAGCCCACCACGGCCCGTCCCAGCCCACCACGGCACATCACAGCCCGTCCCAGCCCTCCACAGCACACCACAGCCCACTACAGCCCATCCCAGCGCACCACAGCCCGTCCCAGCCCACCAGAGCCCACCACAACCCGTCCCAGCCTGTCCCAGCTCATCCCAGCCCACCATAGCCCACCACAGTTTGTCCCAGCCCACCACAGCCCGTCCCAGCCCACCACAGGCCACTACAGCCCACCACAGGCCACTACAGCACACCACAGCCTGTCACAGCTCGTCCCAGCCCGTCACAGCTCGTCCCAGCCCTTCCCAGCCCACCACAGCATGTCCCAGGCCCCACAGCCCACGACAGCCCGTCCCAGCCCACGACAACCCGTCCCAGCCCACGACAGCCCGTCCCAGCCCACCACAACCCGTCCCAGCCCATCACAGACCACTACAGCACACCACAGCCTACCGCAGCCCACCACAGCCCGTCCCAGCCCAGCACAGCTCGTCCCAGCCCGTCCCAGCCCACCACGGCCCGTCCCAGCCCACCACAGACCACCACAGTTCGTCCCAGTCCTCCACAACCCGTCCCAGCCTGCCACGGCCCGTCCCAGCCCACCACGGCCCGTCCCGGCCCACCACGGCTCGTCCCGTCCCACCACGGCCCGTCCCAGCCCACCACAGCCTGTCCCAGCCAAACACAGCCCGTCCCGGTCCACCACGGCCTGTCCTGGCCCACCACGGCCCGTCCCGGCCCACCACGGCCTGTCCCAGCCCACCAAGGCCCGTCCCGGTGCACCACGGCCCGTCCCGGCCCACCATGGCCCGTCCCAGCCCACCGCAGCCCGTCCCAGCCCACCGAAGCCCGTCCCAGCCCACCACAGCTCGTCCCATCCCACCACGGCCAGTCCCAGCTTGTCGCAGCCCACCACAGCGCGTCCCAGCCCACCACAGCCCACCACAGCCAGTCCCAGCCCGTCCCAGCCCACCACAGCCCGTCCCAGCCCACCACAACCCGTCCCAGCCTGTCCCAGCTCATCCCAGCCCACCACAGCCCACCACAGCCAGTCCCAACCCACCACAGCCCACCACAGCCCGTCCCGGCCCACCAGAGCCCATCCCGGCTTACCACAGCCCGTCCCGGCCCACCACGGCCCGTCCTGGCCCACCACGGCCCGTCCGAGCCCGTCCCAGCCCACAGCCCGTCCCAGCTCACCACATCCCGTCCCAGACCGTGACAGCCCACCACAGCCCACTACAGACCGTCCCAGCCCATCCAAGCCCACCACAGCACGTCCCCACCCACCACAGCCCGTCCCTGTCCACCACATCCCCTCCCAGCCCACCGCAGCCCGTCCCAGCCCACCACAGTCGACCACAGCCCGTCCCAACTCACCACAGCCCACCACAGCCCGTCCCAGCACACCACAGCCCGTCCCTAGCCCAACACAGCCCGTCCCAGCCCGTGCCAGCCCATCCCAGCCCGTCCCAGCCCACCACAGCCCGTCCCCGCCTGTCCCAGCCCACCACAGACCAGCACAGCCCGTCCCAGCACACCACAGCCCGTCCCAGCCCGTCCCAGCCCACCAAAGCCCGTCCCAGCCCACCGCAGACCGTTCCAGACCACCACAGCCCGTCCCCGCCCACCACAGCCCGTCCCCGCCCACCACAGCCCGTCCCAGCCCACCACAGCCCATCCCAGCCCACCACAGCCCGTCCCAGCTCGTTCCAGCCCACCACAGCCCGTCTCAAGCTCAGCAGAACCCACCACAGCCCACCACAGCCCGTCCCAGCCCGTCCCAGACCACCACAGCCCACCACAGCCCGTCCCAGCACACCACAGCCCGTCCCAGCCCGTCCCAGCCCGTCCCACCAAACCACAGACCGTCCCAGTCCACCACAGACCGTCCCAGCATGTCCCAGCCCGTCCCAGCCCATCACAGCCCGTGCCAGATCAACACAAACCGTTCCAGCCCACCACAGCCCACCACAGCCCTTCCCAGCCTGTCCCAGCTCACTACAGACCGTCACCGCACACCACAGCCCATCCCAGCCTGTCCCAGCCCACCACAGCCCGTCACCGCCAGCCACAGCCCGTCCCAGCCCACCACAGCCCGTCCCAGCCCACAACAGCCAGTCCCAGCTTGTCCCAGACCACCACAGCCCGTACCAGCCCACCACAGCCCGTACCAGCCCACCACATCAAGTACCAGTCTGTCCTAGCCCACCACGGCCCGTCCAAGCCCACCACGGCCCGTCTCCTCTCACCACAGCACGTACCAGCCTGTCTCAGCCTACCACAGCCCGTCCCAGCATGTCCCAGCCCACCGCAGCCCGTCCCAGCCCAGCACAGCCCGTCCCAGCCCAGCGCAGCCCGTCCCAGCCCAGCGCAGCCCGTCCCAGCCCACCGCAACCCGTCCCAGCCCGTCCCAGCCCACCACAGCCCGTCCCAGCCCACCACAGCCCGTCCCAGCCCACCACAGCTCGTCCCGGCCCAACACGGCCGACCACAGCCCACTACGGCCCACCACAGCCTGCCCCAGCCCACCACAGCCCACCACAGCCCACCACGGCCCGTCCCAGCCTGCCACGGCCCGTCCCAGCTCGCCACGGCCCATCCCATCCCGCCACGGCCCGTCCCAGCCCACCACAGCCTGTCCCAGCTCGCCACGGCCCGTCCCAGCCTGCCACGGCCCGTCCCAGCCCACCACAGCCCGTCCCAGCTCACCACAGCCCGTCCCAGCCCACCACTGACCACCACAGTTCATCCCAGCCCACCACAGTTCGTCCCAGCCCGCCACGGCCCGGCCCGGCCCACCACGGCCCGGCCCAGCCCACCACGTCCCGTCGCGGCCAACCACAGCCTGTCAAAGCCCACCGCGGGCTGTCCCAGCCCACCACGGCCCGTCCCAGCTCACCACGGCCCGTCCCAGCCCGTCCCAGCCCGTGAAAGCCCGTCCCAGCTTACCACAGCCCATCACAGCCCACCACGGTCCACCACAGCCCACCACAGCCTGTCCCAGCCCACCATGGCCCATAACAACCCACCACGGCCCGTCCCGGACTACTACGGCTTGTTCCAGCCCACCACAGCCTACCCCAGCCCACCACAGGCCACTACAACAGACCACAGCCCATCACAGCTCGCCCCAGCCCGGCACAGCTCGTCCCAGCCCTTCCCAGCCCACCACAGCATGTCCCAGGCCCCCACAGCCCACGACAGTCCGTCCCAGCCCACGACAGCCCGTCCCATCCCACGACAGCCCGTCCCAGCCCACCACAGACCACTACAGCACACCACAGCCTACCGCAGCCCACCACAGCCCGTCCCAGCCCGTCCTAGCCCGTCACAGCTCGTCCCAGCCCGTCACAGCTCGTCCCAGCCCGTCACAGCTCGTCCCAGACCGTCCCAGCCCACCGCGGCCCGTCCCAGCCCACAACAGACCACCACAGTTCGTCCCAGCCCGCCACAACCCGTCCCAAACCGCCACGGCCCGTCCCAGCCAAACACGGCCCGTCCCGGCCCACCACGGCCCGTCCCGGCCCACCACGGCCCGTCCCGGCCCACCACAGCCTGTCCCAGCCCACCACAGCCCGTTCCAGCCCACCACAGACCGTTCCAGCCCACCACAGACCGTCGCAGCTCACCACAGAAAGTCCCAGCCCATCCCAGCCCAACACAACCCGTCCCAGCTTACCACAGCCCACCACAGCCCGTGTCAGCCCGTCCCAGCTCACCACAACCCACCACAGCCCGCTCCAGCCCGCCACAGCCCGTACCAGCCCACCACAGCCCGTCCCAGCCCACCACAGCCCGTCCCAGCCCACCACGGCCAGTCCCAGCTTGTCGCAGCCCACCACAGCGCGTCCCAGCCCACCACAGCCCGCCCCAGCCCACCACAGCCCGTCCTAGCCCATCCCAGCCCACCACGGCCCGTCCCAGCCCACCACGGCACATCACAGCCCGTCCCAGCCCTCCACAGCACACCACAGCCCACTACAGCCCATCCCAGCGCACCACAGCCCGTCCCAGCCCACCACAGCCCACCACAACCCGTCCCAGCCTGTCCCAGCTCATCCCAGCCCACTATAGCCCACCACAGTTTGTCCCAGCCCACCACAGCCCTTCCCAGCCCACCACAGGCCACTACAGCACACCACAGCCCGTCACAGCTCGTCCCAGCCCGTCACAGCTCGTCCCAGCCCTTCCCAGCCCACCACAGCATGTCCCAGGCCCCCACAGCCCATGACAGCCTGTCCCAGCCCACCACAGCCCGTCCCAGCCCACCACAGAACGTCCCAGCCCACCACAGCCCGTCCCAGCCCACCACAGTCCGACCCAGCCCATCACAGACCACTACAGCACACCACAGCCTACCGCAGCCCACCACAGCCCGTCCCAGCCCGGCACAGCTCGTCCCAGCCCACCACGGCCCGTCCCAGCCCACCACAGACCACCACAGCCTGTCCCAGCCCACCACAGCCCGTTCCAGCCCACCACAGACCGTCGCAGCTCACCACAGAAAGTCCCAGCCCATCCCAGCCCACCACAACCCGTCCCAGCTTACCACAGCCCACCACAGCCCGTGTCAGCCCGTCCCAGCTCACCACAACCCACCACAGCCCGCTCCAGCCCGCCACAGCCCGTACCAGCCCACCACAGCCCGTCCCAGCCCACCACGGCCCGTCCCAGCCCACCACGGCCCGTCCCAGCTTGTCGCAGCCCACCACAGCGCGTCCCAGCCCACCACAGCCCACCACAGCCAGTCCCAGCCCACCACAGCCCACCACAGCCCGCCCCAGCCCACCACAGCCCGTCCTAGCCCATCCCAGCCCACCACGGCCCGTCCCAGCCCACCACGGCACATCACAGCCCGTCCCGACCCTCCACAGCACACCACAGCCCACTACAGCCCATCCCAGCGCACCACAGCCCGTCCCAGCCCACCAGAGCCCACCACAACCCGTCCCAGCCTGTCCCAGCACATCCCAGCCCACCATAGCCCACCACAGTTTGTCCCAGCCCACCACAGCCCGTCCCAGCCCACCACAGGCCACTACAGCCCACCACAGGCCACTACAGCACACCACAGCCCGTCACAGCTCGTCCCAGCCCGTCACAGCTCGTCCCAGCCCTTCCCAGCCCACCACAGCATGTCCCAGCCCCCCACAGCCCACGACAGCCGGTCCCAGCCCACGACAGCCCGTCCCAGCCCACGACAGCCCGTCCCAGCCCACCACAACCCGTCCCAGCCCATCACAGACCACTACAGCACACCACAGCCTACCGCAGCCCACCACAGCCCGTGCCAGCCCGGCACAGCTCGTCCCAGCCCGTCCCAGCCCACCACGGCCCGTCCCAGCCCACCACAGACCACCACAGTTCGTCCCAGTCCTCCACAACCCGTCCCAGCCCGCCACGGCCTGTCCCAGCCCACCACGGCCCGTCCCGGCCCACCACGGCTCGTCCCGTCCCACCACGGCCCGTCCCAGCCCACCACAGCCTGTCCCAGCCAAACACAGCCCGTCCCGGTCCACCACGGCCTGTCCTGGCCCACCACGGCCCGTCCCGGCCCACCACGGCCTGTCCCAGCCCACCAAGGCCCGTCCCAGCGCACCACGGCCCGTCCCGGCCTACCATGGCCCGTCCCAGCCCACCGCAGCCCGTCCCAGCCCACCGCAGCCCGTCCCAGCCCACCACAGCTCGTCCCATCCCACCACGGCCAGTCCTAGCTTGTCGCAGCCCACCACAGCGCGTCCCAGCCCACCACAGCCCACCACAGCCAGTCCCAGCCCGTCCCAGCCCACCACAGCCCGTCCCAGCCCACCACAGCCCGTCCCAGCCTGTCCCAGCTCATCCCAGCCCACCACAGCCCACCACAGCCAGTCCCAACCCACCACAGCCCACCACAGCCCGTCCCGGCCCACCAGAGCCCATCCCGGCTTACCACAGCCCGTCCCGGCCCACCACGGCCCGTCCTGGCCCACCACGGCCCGTCCGAGCCCGTCCCAGCCCACAGCCCGTCCCAGCTCACCACATCCCGTCCCAGACCGTGCCAGCCCACCACAGCCCACTACAGACCGTCCCAGCCCGTCCAAGCCCACCACAGCACGTCCCCACCCACCACAGCCCGTCCCTGTCCACCACATCCCCTCCCAGCCCACCGCAGCCCGTCCCAGCCCACCACAGTCGACCACAGCCCGTCCCAACTCACCACAGCCCACCACAGCCCGTCCCGGCCTACCAGAGCCCGTCCCGGATTACCATGGCCCATCCCAGCGAACCACAGCCCGTCCCAGCACACCACAGCCCGTCCCTAGCCCAACACAGCCCGTCCCAGCCCGTGCCAGCCCATCCCAGCCCGTCCCAGCCCACCACAGCCCGTCCCCGCCTGTCCCAGCCCACCACAGACCAGCACAGCCCGTCCCAGCACACCACAGCCCGTCCCAGCCCGTCACAGCTTGTCGCAGCCCGTCCCAGCCCACCACAGCCCGTCCCAGCCCACCACAGACCGTTCCAGACCACCACAGCCCGTCCCCGCCCACCACAGCCCGTCCCCGCCCACCACAGCCCGTCCCAGCCCACCACAGCCCGTCCCAGCCCACCACAGCCCGTCCCAGCTCGTTCCAGCCCACCACAGCCCGTCTCAAGCTCAGCAGAATCCACCACAGCCCACCACAGCCCGTCCCAGCCCGTCCCAGCCCACCACAGCCCACCACAGCCCGTCCCAGCACACCACAGCCCGTCCCAGCCCGTCCCACCAAACCACAGACCGTCCCAGTCCACCA
The DNA here is from genome assembly GCF_023638135.1 of Falco biarmicus. Classification (NCBI taxonomy): domain Eukaryota; kingdom Metazoa; phylum Chordata; class Aves; order Falconiformes; family Falconidae; genus Falco; species Falco biarmicus. The sequence goes on along the minus strand of NW_026611682.1, from coordinate 302,594 downwards.
CAGACCGTCCCAGCATGTCCCAGCCCGTCCCAGCCCGTCCCAGCCCATCACAGCCCGTGCCAGATCAACACAAACCGTTCCAGCCCACCACAGCCCACCACAGCCCTTCCCAGCTTGTCCCAGCTCACTACAGACCGTCACCGCACACCACAGCCCTTCCCAGCCTGTCCCAGCCCACCACAGCCCGTCACCACCAGCCACAGCCCGTCCCTGCACAACACAGCCCGTCCCAGCCCACCACAGCCCATCCCAGCCCACCAGAGCCCGTCCCAGCCCGTCCCAGCCCACCACAGAATGTCACAGCCCGCCCCGGCCCACCACAGCCCGTCCTGGCCCACCACAGCCCGTCCCGGCCCACCACAGCCCGTCCTGGCCCACCACAGCCCGTCACAGAATGTCCCAGCCCACCACAGAATGTCCCAGCCCACCACAGCCCGTCCCAGCCCACCACAGCCCATCCCAGCCCACCAGAGCCCGTCCCAGCCCGTCCCAGCCCACCACAGAATGTCACAGCCCGCCCCGGCCCACCACAGCCCGTCCTGGCCCACCACAGCCCGTCCCGGCCCACCACAGCCCGTCCTGGCCCACCACAGCCCGTCCCGGCCCACCACAGCCCGTCACAGAATGTCCCAGCCCACCACAGAATGTCCCAGCCCACCACAGACCGTCCCAGCCCACCACACACCGTCACAGCCCACCACAACCCGTCTCCGCCCACCACAGCCCATCCGCGCCCACCACAGCCCATCCCCGCCCACCACAGCCCGTCCCGGCCCACCACAGCCCGTCCCGGCCCACCACAGCCCGTCCCCGCCCACCACAGCCCGTTCCAGACCACCAGAGCCCGTCCCAGCCCACCACAGAATGTCCCAGGCCACCACAGCCTGTCTCAGCCTATCCCAGCCTGTCCCAGCCCACCACAGCCCGTCCCAGCCCACCACAGCCCGTCCCAGCCCGTCCCAGCACACCACAGCATGTCCCAGCCCGTCCCAGCCCATCGCAGCCCGTCACAGCCCACCACAGCCCGTCCCAGCACACCACAGACCGTCCCTGTCCACCACAGCCCACCACAGCCCGTCCCAGCCTGTCCCAGCCCACCACAGCCCGTCCCAGCACACCACAGCCCATCCCAGCCCGTCCCAGCCCTTCCCAGCCCGTCGCAGCCCATCCCAGCTCGTCCCAGCCCACCACAGCCCGTCCCCGCCCGTCCCAGCCCACCACAGACCAGCACAGCCCGTCCCAGCACACCACAGCCCGTCCCAGCCCGTCCCAGCCCGTTGCAGCCCGCCGCATCCCGTCCCAGCCCACCACAGACCGTCCCAGCCCACCACAGACCGTTCCAGACCACCACAGCCCGTCCCCGCCCACCACAGAATGTCCCCGCCCACCACAGCCCGTCCCAGACCACCACAGCCCGTCCCAGCCCACCACAGCCCGTCCCAGCTCGTTCCAGCCCACCACAGCCCGTCTCAAGCTCTGCAGAACCCACCACAGCCCACCACAGCCCGTCCCAGCCCGTCCCAGCCCACCACAGCCCACTACAGCCCGTCCCAGCACACCACAGCCCGTCCCAGCCCGTCCCAGCCCGTCCCACCAAACCACAGACCGTCCCAGTCCACCACAGACCGTCCCAGCATGTCCCAGCCCGTCCCATCCCATCACAGCCCGTTCCATATCAACACAAACCGTTCCAGCCCACCACAGCCCACCACAGCCCTTCCCAGCCTGTCCCAGCTCACTACAGACCGTCACCGCACACCACAGCCCGTCCCAGCCCACCACAGCCCACCACAGCCTGTCACCGCCAGCCACAGCCCGTCCCTGCACAACACAGCCCGTCCCAGCCCACCACAGCCCATCCCAGCCCACCACAGCCCGTCCCAGCCCACCACAGCCCACCACAGAATGTCACAGCCCGCCCCGGCCCACCACAGCCCGTCCCGGCCCACCACAGCCCGTCCTGGCCCACCACAGCCCGTCACAGAATGTCCCAGCCCACCACAGAATGTCCCAGCCCTCCACAGCCCGTCCCAGCCCACCACAGCCCGTCTCCGCCCACCACAGCCCATCCCCGCCCACCACAGTTCATCCCCGCCCACCACAGCCCGTCCCGGCCCACCACAGCCCGTCCCCGCCCACCACAGCCCGTTCCAGACCACCAGAGCCCGTCCCAGCCCACCACAGAATGTCCCAGGCCACCACAGCCTGTCTCAGCCTATCCCAGCCTGTCCCAGCCCACCACAGCCCGTCCCAGCCCGTCCCAGCCCACCACAGCCCGTCCCAGCCCGTCCCAGCACACCACAGCACGTCCCAGCCCGTCCCAGCCCATCGCAGCCCGTCACAGCCCACCACAGCCCGTCCCAGCACACCACAGACCGTCCCTGTCCACCACAGCCCACCACAGCCCGTCCCAGCCCGTCCCAGCCCACCACAGCCCGTCCCAGCACACCACAGCCCATCCCAGCCCGTCCCAGCCCATCCCAGCCCGTCACAGCCCATCCCAGCCCGTCCCAGCACACCACAGACCGTCCCAGTCCACCACAGACCGTCCCAGCATGTCCCAGCCCATCCCAGCCCATCACAGCCCGTTCCAGACCACCACAGCCCGTCCCCGCCCACCACAGCCCGTCCCAGCTCGTCCCAGCCCGTCCCAGGCCTTCCCAGCCCGTCCCGGACCTACCACAACCCGTCCCCGACCACCACAGCAGGTCCAAGCCCACCACAGCCTGTCCCAGCCCACCACAGACCGTCCCAGCTCTCCACAGCTCTCCATAGCCCGTCCCAATCCTCCGCAGCCTGTCCCAGCCTACCACAGCCCGTCCCAGCCCAACACAGCTTATCCCAGCCCACCACAGCCCGTCCCAGCTTACCACATCCCGTCCCAGCTTACCACAGCCCATCACAGCCCACCACGGTCCACCACAGACCACCACAGCCCGTCCCAGCCCACCACGGCCCATAACAACCCATCACGGCCCGTCCCAGCTTACCACAGCCCGTCCCAGCCCACCACAGCCCGTCCCAGCCCACCAGAGCCCGTCCCAGCCCACCACGGCCCGTCCCAGCCCACCACAGCCCGTCCCAACACACCACAGCCCATTCCAGCCCTTCCCAGCCCACCACAGCCCGGTCCATACCACCAGAACCCGTCCCAGCCCACCAAAGACCACCACAGTTCGTCCCAGCCCGCCACAACCCGTCCCAGCCCACCACGGCCCGTCCCGGCCCACCACGGCCCGTTCCAGGCCACCACAGCCTGTCCCAGCCCACCACGGCACGTCCCAGACCACCACAGACCACCACAGCCCACCAGAGCCCGGCCCAGCCCGTCACAGCCCACCACGGCCCACCACTGCCCACCACAGTTCACCACGGCCCGTCCCAGCCCACCACGGCCCACCACATCTCGTCCCAGCCCACCACAGCCCGTCCCCGCCCACCACAGCCCATTCCAGCCCGTCCCAGCTCGTCCCAGCACACCACAGCCCGTCCCAGCCCACCACAGCCCGTCCCAGCCCACCACGGCCCATAACAACCCATCACGGCCCGTCCCAGCTTACCACAGCCCGTCCCAGCCCACCACAGCCCGTCCCAGCCCACCAGAGCCCGTCCCAGCCCACCACGGCCCGTCCCAGCCCACCACAGCCCGTCCCAACACACCACAGCCCATTCCAGCCCTTCCCAGCCCACCACAGCCCGGTCCATACCACCAGAACCCGTCCCAGCCCACCAAAGACCACCACAGTTCGTCCCAGCCCGCCACAACCCGTCCCAGCCCACCACGGCCCGTCCCGGCCCACCACGGCCCGTTCCAGGCCACCACAGCCTGTCCCAGCCCACCACGGCACGTCCCAGACCACCACAGACCACCACAGCCCACCAGAGCCCGGCCCAGCCCGTCACAGCCCACCACGGCCCACCACTGCCCACCACAGTTCACCACGGCCCGTCCCAGCCCACCACGGCCCACCACATCTCGTCCCAGCCCACCACAGCCCGTCCCCGCCCACCACAGCCCATTCCAGCCCGTCCCAGCTCGTCCCAGAAAACCACAGCCCGTCCCAGCCCAACACAGCCCGTCCCAGCACACCACAGCCCATCACAGCCCACCACAACCCGTCCCAGCCCGTCCCAGTCCACCACAGCTTGTCCCAGCCCACCACAGCCCACCACAGCCCGTTCCAGACCAGCAGAGCCCACCACAGCCCGTCCCAGCCCACCATAGGCCACCACAGCACACCAGAGATCACCACAGCCACCCAGAACACGTCCCAGCCCATCACAGCCTGTCCCAGACTGTCCCAGCCCACCACAGCCCGTCCCAGCCCACCACAGCCCGTCCCAGCCCACCACAGCCCGTCCCAGCTCATCCCAGCCAGACATAGCCCGTTCCAGCCCACCACAGCCCACCACAGCATGTCCCAGACTGTCCCAATCCTTCCCAGCCCGTCCTAGCCCACCACAGCCTGTCCCAGCCCACCACAGCCCTCCACAGCCCGTATGAGCCCACCACAGCCCGTACCAGCCAACCACAGCCCACCACAGCCGGTCACAGCCCACCACAGCCCATACCAGCCCACCACGGCCCGCCTCAGACCGTCCCAGCCCACCACGGCCCGTCCCAGCCCGTCGCGGCCCGTCCGAGCCCACCACAACCTGTCCCAGCCCACCGCGGCCCGTCCCAGCCCGTCCCGGCCCGTCCCAGCCCGGCCCGGCCCACCACGGCCCGGCCCGGCCCAGCTAGTCCCGGCCCACCACGGCCTGGCCTAGCCCGACTAGTCCCGGCCCACCACAGCCCGTTCCGGCCCACCATGGCCCGTCCTGGCCCACCTCGGCCCGTCCCAGCCCACCTGTGTTAGCAACAATATCTCACCTTCTTCATGTTGGCACCTCCTTTCCCTACGATGTTCTTGTGGAACTGTTTGCAGATGGGGACAGAAATAGAAAAGCTGTTTTCAACCTAAGGGAGAAAGGAAGGGAGAGCTAAAGATTACACTGTCGTGGCAAGGGAGGCCCGACTTCAGGAGCTCTGATAAACGAGCTTTTGAAAACAGGCTTAGACCCAAGGAAGTTCTCTATACGAGGGACTTTTGTAAGACTAAACAAAGGCAAGGACGTTCCCCTATAGCCTTCACATAACAGGTACTACCCCCTGCCTCCATTCAGTCAAAACAGCGCCGACAGCTCCCTCCTCTTGAGGTGTTTTAGCTCTACCCAAGCCAGTAGAGCTCTGCTTTGCCCCAGGGTTATCCAGGCACGTAGGAGGGAAGAGCAGGCAGACCTCCTTACCAGGTCTGCCACCATCTTTTTCCATCGCAGCCCACCACAGCCCGTCTCAGCTCACCACAGCCCTTCCCAGCCCACCACACCCACCACAGCCCTTCCCAGCCTGTTCCAGCCCACCACAGCCCGTCCCACCCCACCACGGCCCATCCCAGCCCCCCACGGCCCGGCCCGGCCCGTCCCGCCCACCACGGCCTGTCCCGGCCCACCACAGCCGGCCCGGCCCACCAAAGCCAGTCCCGGCCCATCCCAGACCGTCCCGTCCCGTCCCACCACAGCCCGTCCCGTCCCAGAACAGCCCGTCCCGTCCCAGCCCACCACAACCCGTCCCGTCCCTTCCCAGCACAGCCCGTCCCAGCCTGTCCCGTCCCGTCCCAGCCCGTCCCGTCCCAGCCCACCACAGCCCGTCCCAGCCCACCACAGCCGGCCCGGCCCACCAAAGCCAGTCCCGGCCCATCCCAGCCCGTCCCGTCCCGTCCCACCACAGCCCGTCCCGTCCCACCACAGCCCGTCCCGTCCCAGAACAGCCCGTCCCGTCCCAGCCCACCACAACCCGTCCCGTCCCTTCCCAGCACAGCCCGTCCCAGCCTGTCCCATCCCGTCCCAGCCCGTCCCGTCCCAGCCCACCACAGCCTGTCCCAGCCCACCACGGCCCACCACGGCCCATCCCAACCCTCCACAGCCCGTCCCAGCACACCACAGCCCGCCTCAACCCGCCCCAGCCCACCAAAGTTCACCACAGCCCGTCCCAGCCCACCACAGCCCGTCCCAGCCTGTCCCCGCACACCACAGCCCGTCCCCGCCCACCACAGCCCGTCCCAGCCCGTCCCAGACCACCAGAACCCGTCCCAGCCCGTCCCAGCCCACCACAGCCCGACTCAAGCTCACCAGAACCTACCACATCCCACCACAGCCCAACACGGCCCGTCCCAGCCCACCACTGCCCACCACAGCCCACCACAGTTCACCACGGCCCATCCCAGCCCACCACAGCCCGTCCCAGCCCAACACAGCTTATCCCAGCCCACCACAGCCCGTCCCAGCTTACCACATCCCATCCCAGCTTACCACAGCCCATCACAGCCCACCACGGTCCACCACAGACCACCACAGCCCGTCCCAGCCCACCACGGCCCATAACAACCCATCACGGCCCGTCCCAGCTTACCACAGCCCGTCCCAGCCCACCACAGCCCGTCCCAGCCCACCAGAGCCCGTCCCAGCCCACCACGGCCCGTCCCAGCCCACCACAGCCCGTCCCAACACTCCACAGCCCATTCCAGCCCTTCCCAGCCCACCACAGCCCGGTCCATACCACCAGAACCCGTCCCAGCCCACCAAAGACCACCACAGTTCGTCCCAGCCCGCCACAACCCGTCCCAGCCCACCACGGCCCGTCCCGGCCCACCACGGCCCGTTCCAGGCCACCACAGCCTGTCCCAGCCCACCACGGCACGTCCCAGACCACCACAGACCACCACAGCCCACCAGAGCCCGGCCCAGCCCGTCACAGCCCACCACGGCCCACCACTGCCCACCACAGTTCACCACGGCCCGTCCCAGCCCACCACGGCCCACCACATCTCGTCCCAGCCCACCACAGCCCGTCCCCGCCCACCACAGCCCATTCCAGCCCGTCCCAGCTCGTCCCAGAAAACCACAGCCCGTCCCAGCCCAACACAGCCCGTCCCAGCACACCACAGCCCATCACAGCCCACCACAACCCGTCCCAGCCCGTCCCAGTCCACCACAGCTTGTCCCAGCCCACCACAGCCCACCACAGCCCGTTCCAGACCAGCAGAGCCCACCACAGCCCGTCCCAGCCCACCATAGGCCACCACAGCACACCAGAGATCACCACAGCCACCCAGAACACGTCCCAGCCCATCACAGCCTGTCCCAGACTGTCCCAGCCCACCACAGCCCGTCCCAGCCCACCACAGCCCGTCCCAGCCCACCACAGCCCGTCCCAGCTCATCCCAGCCAGACATAGCCCGTTCCAGCCCACCACAGCCCACCACAGCATGTCCCAGACTGTCCCAATCCTTCCCAGCCCGTCCTAGCCCACCACAGCCTGTCCCAGCCCACCACAGCCCTCCACAGCCCGTATGAGCCCACCACAGCCCGTACCAGCCAACCACAGCCCACCACAGCCGGTCACAGCCCACCACAGCCCATACCAGCCCACCACGGCCCGCCTCAGACCGTCCCAGCCCACCACGGCCCGTCCCAGCCCGTCGCGGCCCGTCCGAGCCCACCACAACCTGTCCCAGCCCACCGCGGCCCGTCCCAGCCCGTCCCGGCCCGTCCCAGCCCGGCCCGGCCCACCACGGCCCGGCCCGGCCCAGCTAGTCCCGGCCCACCACGGCCTGGCCTAGCCCGACTAGTCCCGGCCCACCACAGCCCGTTCCGGCCCACCATGGCCCGTCCTGGCCCACCTCGGCCCGTCCCAGCCCACCTGTGTTAGCAACAATATCTCACCTTCTTCATGTTGGCACCTCCTTTCCCTACGATGTTCTTGTGGAACTGTTTGCAGATGGGGACAGAAATAGAAAAGCTGTTTTCAACCTAAGGGAGAAAGGAAGGGAGAGCTAAAGATTACACTGTCGTGGCAAGGGAGGCCCGACTTCAGGAGCTCTGATAAACGAGCTTTTGAAAACAGGCTTAGACCCAAGGAAGTTCTCTATACGAGGGACTTTTGTAAGACTAAACAAAGGCAAGGACGTTCCCCTATAGCCTTCACATAACAGGTACTACCCCCTGCCTCCATTCAGTCAAAACAGCGCCGACAGCTCCCTCCTCTTGAGGTGTTTTAGCTCTACCCAAGCCAGTAGAGCTCTGCTTTGCCCCAGGGTTATCCAGGCACGTAGGAGGGAAGAGCAGGCAGACCTCCTTACCAGGTCTGCCACCATCTTTTTCCATCGCAGCCCACCACAGCCCGTCTCAGCTCACCACAGCCCTTCCCAGCCCACCACACCCACCACAGCCCTTCCCAGCCTGTTCCAGCCCACCACAGCCCGTCCCACCCCACCACGGCCCATCCCAGCCCCCCACGGCCCGGCCCGGCCCGTCCCGCCCACCACGGCCTGTCCCGGCCCACCACAGCCGGCCCGGCCCACCAAAGCCAGTCCCGGCCCATCCCAGACCGTCCCGTCCCGTCCCACCACAGCCCGTCCCGTCCCAGAACAGCCCGTCCCGTCCCAGCCCACCACAACCCGTCCCGTCCCTTCCCAGCACAGCCCGTCCCAGCCTGTCCCGTCCCGTCCCAGCCCGTCCCGTCCCAGCCCACCACAGCCCGTCCCAGCCCACCACAGCCGGCCCGGCCCACCAAAGCCAGTCCCGGCCCATCCCAGCCCGTCCCGTCCCGTCCCACCACAGCCCGTCCCGTCCCACCACAGCCCGTCCCGTCCCAGAACAGCCCGTCCCGTCCCAGCCCACCACAACCCGTCCCGTCCCTTCCCAGCACAGCCCGTCCCAGCCTGTCCCGTCCCGTCCCAGCCCGTCCCGTCCCAGCCCACCACAGCCTGTCCCAGCCCACCACGGCCCACCACGGCCCATCCCAACCCTCCACAGCCCGTCCCAGCACACCACAGCCCGCCTCAACCCGCCCCAGCCCACCAAAGTTCACCACAGCCCGTCCCAGCCCACCACAGCCCGTCCCAGCCTGTCCCCGCACACCACAGCCCGTCCCCGCCCACCACAGCCCGTCCCAGCCCGTCCCAGACCACCAGAACCCGTCCCAGCCCGTCCCAGCCCACCACAGCCCGACTCAAGCTCACCAGAACCTACCACATCCCACCACAGCCCAACACGGCCCGTCCCAGCCCACCACTGCCCACCACAGCCCACCACAGTTCACCACGGCCCATCCCAGCCCACCACAGCCCGTCCCAGCCCACCACAGCCCGTCCCAGCCCACCACAGCCCGTCCCCGCCCATTACAGCCCATCCCAGCCCGTCCCAGACCACCACAGCCCGTCTCAAGCTCACCAGAACCCACCACAGCCCACCACAGCCCGTCCCAGACCACCACGGCCCACCACAGCCCACCACGGCCCGTCCTAGTCCACCACAGCCCGCCACAGCCCACCACGGCCCACCACATCCCGTCCCAGCCCACCACAGCCCATCCCAGGCCACCACGGCCCGTCCCAGGCCACCACGGCCCGTCCCAGTCCACCACGGCCTGTCCAAGGAACCTCGGCCCACCACAGCCCACCACGGCCCGTCCCAGCACACCACGGCCCACCACAGCCCACCACGGCCCACCACAGCCCACCCCTTCCCATCCCGGCCCAAAACGGCCCACCACAACCCACCGCAGCCCGTCCCAGCCCACCACAGCCCATCCCAGCCCGTCCCAGCCAGTCCCAGCTCGTCCCAGCTCACCACAGCCAGTCCCAGCCCAGCACAGCCAGTCCCAGCACACCACAGCCAGTCCTAGCCCACCACAGCCAGTCCCAGCCCACCACAGCCGGTCCCAGCCCACCACAGGCAGTCCCAGCCCGTCCCAGTTTACCACAGCCGTCCCAGACCACCACGGCCCACCACGGCCCACCACATCCCATCCCAGGCCACCACGGCCCGTCCCAGGCCACCACGGCCTGTCCCAGCCCACCACGGCCCACCACAGCCCACCACAGCCCGTCCCAGCCCACCACGGCCCACCACACCCCACCACGGTTCACCACAGCCCGTCCCAGCTCACCACAGCCCGTCCCAGTTTACCACAGCCCGTCCCAGTCCATCCCAGCACGTCCCAGCCCACCACGGCCCGTCCCAGCCCACCACGGCCCACTACGGCCCGTCCCAGCCCGTCCGAGACCACCACAGCCCGTCCCAGACCACCAGAGCTCGTTCCAGCCCGTCCCAGCCAACCACAGCCCGTCTCAAGCTCACCAGAACCCACCACTGCCCACCATAGCTCGTCTCAGACCACCACGGCCCACCACGGGCTCTCCCAGCCCACCACGGCCCACCACAGCGAACCATGGCCCACCACAGCCCACCACGGCCAAACCCAGCTCACCACGACCTGTCCCAGCCCACCACAGCCCACCACAGGCCACACCTTCCCATCCCGGCCCACCACGGCCCACCATAGCCCACCACGGTTCACCAACGCCCGTCCCCGCCCACCACGTCCCACCACAGCCCGTCCCAGCCCACCACAGCCCGTCCCAGCCCACCACAGCCCGTCCCAGCCCACCACAGCCCACCACAGCCCGTCCCAGCCCGTCCCAGCCCACCACAGCCCGTCCCCGCCCATTACAGCCCGTCCCAGCCCGTCCCAGCCCACCACAGCCCGTCTCAACCTCACCAGAACCCGCCACAGCCCACCACAGCCCGTCCCTGAACACCACGGCCCACCACAGCCCACCACGGCCCGTCCTAGCCAACCACGGCCCGCCACAGCCCACCACGGCCCACCACATCCCGTCCCAGCCCACCACAGCCCGTTCCAGACCACCAGAGCCCACCAGAGCCCACCACAGCCCGTCCCAGCCCACCACAGGCCACCACAGCACACCACAGATCACCACAGCCCCCCAGAACCCATCACAGCCCATCACAGCCCGTCCCAGCCCACCACAGCCCGTCCCAGCCCACCACAGCCCGTCCCAGCCCGTCCCAGATCCTCCCAGCCCGTCCCCACCCACCACAGCCCGTTCCAGCCCACCACAGACTGTCCCAGCCCACCACAGACCGTCCCTGTCCACCACAGACCGTCCCAGCCTGTCCCAGCCCACCACAGCCCGTCCCAGGTGGTGCCAGCCCGTCCCAGAACACCACAGCCCGTCCCAGCCCACCACAGCCCGTCCCAGCCCACCACAGCCCGTCTCCGCCCACCACAGCCCGTCCCAGCCTGTCCCAGCCCGTCCCAGCACACCACAGCCCACCACGGCCCAATACAGCCCGCCACGGCCCACCACTGCCCGTCACAGCCCTCCACAGCCCTCCACAGCCCACCACAGCCCACCACGGCCCACCACAGCCCACCACTGCCCGGCCCGCCACGGCCCACCAAGGCCCGCCACAGCCTGCCACAACCCACCACAGCCGTCCCAGACCGCCACAGCCCGTCTGGGCACGCCACAGCCCATCCAAGACCGCCACAGCCCGTCCCAGCCCACCACAGCCCACCACAGCCCGTCCCAACCTATCACAGACGGTCCCAGCCCACCGCAGCCCACCACAGCCCACCACAGCTTTTCCCATCCCAGCACAGCCCACCATAGACTGTCCCAGCCCAACACAGCTTATCCCATCCCACCACAACCTGTCCCAGCCCGTCCCAGCCCACAACAGCCCACCACGGCCCAATACAGCCCGCCACGGCCCACCACTGCCCGTCACAGCCCTCCACAGCCCTCCACAGCCCACCACAGCCCACCACGGCCCACCACAGCCCACCACTGCCCGGCCCGCCACGGCCCACCAAGGCCCGCCACAGCCTGCCACAACCCACCACAGCCGTCCCAGACCGCCACAGCCCGTCTGGGCACGCCACAGCCCATCCAAGACCGCCACAGCCCGTCCCAGCCCACCACAGCCCACCACAGCCCGTCCCAACCTATCACAGACGGTCCCAGCCCACCGCAGCCCACCACAGCCCACCACAGCTTTTCCCATCCCAGCACAGCCCACCATAGACTGTCCCAGCCCAACACAGCTTATCCCATTCCACCACAGCCCGTCCCAGCCCACTGCAGCCCACCACGGACCACCACGGCCTACCACGGCCCACCCCGCACTGCCAGAGCCCACCACGGCCTACCACAGCCCGTCCCAGCCCACCACAGCCCGCCCCAGCTCACCACAGCCCACCACAGCCTGTCCCAGCCCATAACAGCCCGTCCCAGTTTACCACAGCCCGTCCCAGCACACCACAGCCCGTCCCAGCCCACCACAGCCCGTCCCAGCACACCACAGCCCGTCCCAGCCCACCACAGCCCGTCCCAGCCCACCACAGCCCGTCCCATCACACCACAGCCCACCAGAGCCCGTCCCAGCCCGTCCCAGCCCACCACAGCCCGTCCCAGTCCACCACGGCCCACCTTAGACTGTCCCAGCCAACCGGAGCCAGCTACAGCTTACCACAGCCCACCACAGTCCTTCCCAGCTCACCACAGCCCATCCCAGCCCACCACAGCCCGTCCCAGCCCGTCCCAGCCCACCACAGCCCGTCCCAGCCCACCCCAGCCCACCTTAGACTGTCCCAGCCAACCGGAGCCAGCTACAGCTTACCACAGCCCACCACAGTCCTTCCCAGCACACCACAGCCCGTCCCAGCCCACCACAGACGGTCCCAACCCACCGCATCCCGTCCCAGCCCACCGCAGGCCGTTCCAGCCCACCGCAGGCCGTCCCAGCCCGCCGCAGGCCGTCCCAGCCCACCGCAGCCCGTCCCAGCCCGCCGCAGCCCGTCCCATCCCGCCGCAGCCCGTCCCAGCCCGCCTCAGCCCACCACAGCTCTTCCCAGCCCACCACAGCCCGTCCCAGCCCGTCAGAGCCCATGCCAACCCGTCCCAGCACGGCCCAGCCCGTCCCGGCCCACCACAGCCCATCACGGCCCACCACAGCCCGTCCGAGCCCACCAGAGCCCGTCCCAGCCCACCAGAGCCCGTCCCAGACCACCACAGCCCACCACAGCCCGTGCCAGCCCAGCCCAGCCCACCACAGCCTGTCCCAGCACTCCACAGCCCGTCCCCGCCCGTCCCCCGCCCACCACAGCCCGTCCCCGCCCACCACAGCCCGTCCCAGCCCACCACAGCCCATCACAGCCCACCACAACCCGTCCCAGCCCGTCCCAGTCCACCACAGCTTGTCCCAGCCCACCACAGCCCACCACAGCCCGTTCCAGACCAGCAGAGCCCACCACAGCCCGTCCCAGCCCACCATAGGCCACCACAGCACACCAGAGATCACCACAGCCACCCAGAACACGTCCCAGCCCATCACAGCCTGTCCCAGACCGTCCCAGCCCACCACAGCCCGTCCCAGCCCACCACAGCCCGTCCCAGCCCACCACAGCCCGTCCCAGCCCACCACAGCCCACCACAGCCCGTCCCAGCCCGTCCCAGCCCACCACAGCCCGTCCCCGCCCATTACAGCCCGTCCCAGCCCGTCCCAGCCCACCACAGCCCGTCTCAACCTCACCAGAACCCGCCACAGCCCACCACAGCCCGTCCCTGAACACCACGGCCCACCACAGCCCACCACGGCCCGTCCTAGCCAACCACGGCCCGCCACAGCCCACCACGGCCCACCACATCCCGTCCCAGCCCACCACAGCCCGTTCCAGACCACCAGAGCCCACCAGAGCCCACCACAGCCCGTCCCAGCCCACCACAGGCCACCACAGCACACCACAGATCACCACAGCCCCCCAGAACCCATCACAGCCCACCACAGCCCGTCCCAGCCCACCACAACGAACCACAGCCCGTCCCCGTCCCACCACAGCCTGTCCCAGCCCACCACAGCCCTTTCCAGCCCACCGCAGCCTGTCCCAGCCCACCATGGCACACCACAGCCCACCACAGCCCGTCCCAGCCCACCACAGCCCCCCATGGCTTACCACGGCTCACCACAGCCTGTCCCAGCCCATCCCAGACCACCACAGCCCGTCCCAGCCCACCACAGGCCACCACAGCCCGTCCCAGCCCACCACAGCCCGTCCCAGCCCACCACAGCCCGTCCCAGCCCACCACAGCTTGTCCCAGCTCATCCCAGCCCACCACAGACCGTCCCAGCCCGTCCCAGCCCACCACATAAAGTACCAGCCCATAGAAGCCCACCACAGCCCGTCCCAGCCCTTCCCAGCCCACCACAGCCCATCCCAGCCCACCACAGCCCGTCCCAGCCCGTCCCATTCCACCACACCTCGTCCCAGCCTGTCCCAGCCCACCACAGCCCGTCCCAGCCCGTCCCATTCCACCACACCTCGTCCCAGCCTGTCCCAGCCCGTCCCAGCCTGTCCCAGCCCGTCCCCGCCCACCGCAGCCCATCCCCGCCCACCGCAGCCCGTCCCCGCCCACCGCAGCCCGTCCCAGAACACTACAGCTTGTCCCAGCCCGTCCCAGCCCGTCCCAGCATGTCCCAGCCTGTCCCAGCACACCACACCCCGTCCCAGCCCACACCAGCCCGTCCCAGCCTGTCCCAGCCCACCACAGCCCGTTCCCGCCCACCGCAGCCTGTCCCCGCCCACCGCAGCCCCTCGCAGCCCACCGCAGCCCGTCCCAACACACTACAGCTTGTCCCAGCCCGTCCCAGCCCGTCCCAGCATGTCACAGCCTGTCACAGCCCACCACAGCCCGTCCCAGCCCATGACGGCCCGTCCCAGCCCACGAAAGCCTGTCCCAGCTTACCACATCCCGTCCCAGCTTACCACAGCCCATCACAGCCCACCACAGGCTACCACAGCACACCACAGCCCGTCCCAGCCCACCACGACCCATAACAACCCACCACAGCCCGTCCCAGCCCATCCCAGCCCACCCGGCCCGGCCCAGCCCACCACGGCACACTACAGCCCGTCCCAGCCCTCCACAGCCCACCACAGCCCACTACAGCCCGTCCCAGCCCACCACAGCCCGTCCCAGCCCGTCCCAGATCATCCCAGCCCACCACAACCCACCACAGCTCGTCCCAGCACACCACAGCCTGTCCCAGCCCATCCCAGACCACCACAGCCCGTCCCAGCCCACCGCAGGCCACCACAGCCCGTCCCAGCTCACCACAGCCCGTCCCAGCCCACCACAGCCCGTCCCAGCTCACCACAGCCCGTCCCAGCCCACCAGAGCCCGTCCCGGCCCACCACAGCTTGTCCCAGCTCGTCCCAGCCCACCACAGCCCGTCACAGCCCGTCCCAGCCCACCACATAAAGTACCAGCCCATAGAAGCCCACCACAGCCCGTCCCAGCCCACTACGGCCTGTCCGAGCCCACCCCAGCCCACCAAAGCCCACCACAGCCCATCTCAGCTCACCACAACCCGTCCCAGCCCACCACAGCCCACCACAGCCGGTTACAGCTTATCACAGCCCATCCCAGCCCACCACAGCCCGTCCCAGCCCACCACAGCCCGTCCCAGCCCACCACAGCCCGTCCCTAGCCCTCCACAGACCGTCCCAGCCCACCACAGACCGTCCCAGCCCACCACAGCCGTTTCCAGTCCACCGCAGCCTGTCCCAGCCCACCACGGCCCACCACAGCCCACCACAGCCCGTCCCAGCATACCACAGCCCACCACAGCCCGTCTCAGTTCACCACAGCCCACCACAGCCCGTCCCGGACCACTACAACTCGTCCAAGTCCACCACAGGCCACCACAGCCCACCATAGCCCGTCCCAGCCCACCACAGCCCGTCCCAGCCCGTCCCAGCCCACCACAGCCTGTTCCAGACCACCAGAGCCCGTCTTAGCGCACCACAGACCGTCCCAGCCCACCAAAGCCCGTGCCAGCCCACCACAGCTCGTCCCAGCCCACCACAGCCCGTCACCGCCCAGCACAGACCATCCCCGCCCACCATAGCCGGTCCCCGCCCACCACAGCCGGTCCCAGCTCGTCCCAGCCCTTCCCAGCTCACCACAGCCCGTCCCAGCCCACCACAGCCCATCACAGACCGTCCCAGCCCACCAGAGCCCGTCCCAGCTTACCACAGCCCGTGCCAGCCCGTCTCAGCTCACCACAGCCCACCACAGCCCGTGCCGGCCCACCACAGCCCGTCCCAGCCAACCACAGCCCACCACAGCCCACCACAGCCCTTCCCAGCCCACCACAGCCCTTTCGACACCACCAGAGCCCGTCCCAGCCCACCATAGCTCGTCCCAGCCCACCACAGCCCGTCCAAGCCGACCACAGCCCGTTCCAGCCCACCACAGCCCGTGCCAGCCCGTCCCAGTCCGTGCCAGCTCGTTCCAGCCCGTCCCAGCCCGTGCCAGCCCGTCCCAGCCCACCACAGCCCGTCCCAGCCCACCACAGCATGTCCCAGCCCACCACAGCATGTCCCAGGCAACCACTGACCACCACAGCCCGTCCCAGTCTGTCCCAGCCCATCCCAGCCCACCACAGCCCGTCCCAGCCTACAACAGCCCGTCCCAGCTCACCACAGCCCGTCCCAGCCAAGCACAGCCCACCACAGCCCGTCCCAGCCCACCACGGCCCGTCTCAGCTCACCACAGCCCGTCCCAGCCCACCACAGCCCGTCCCAGCACACCACAGCCCGTCGCAGCCCGTCCCAACCCTCCACAGCCCGTCCCAGCCCACCACAGCCCGTCCCAGCCCACCACAGCACACCGCAGCCGGTCCCAGCCCACCACACCCCCACCGCAGCCCGTCCCAGCCCACCACAGCCCATCCCACCACACCAGAGTCCGTTCCAGCCCACCACGGCCCGTCACAGCTTACCACGGCCCACCACGGCTTGCCACGGCCCATCCCAGCCCACCACAGCCCGTCCCAGCCAACCACAGCCCACCACAGCCCACCACAGCCCGTCCCAGCCCACCACAGCCTATTCGACACCACCAGAGCCCGTCCCAGCCCACCATAGCTCGTCCCAGCCCACCACAGCCCGTCCAAGCCCACTACAGCCCGTTCCAGCCCACCACAGCCCGTGCCAGCCCGTCCCAGTCCGTGCCAGCTCGTTCCAGCCCGTCCCAGCCCGTGCCAGCTCGTCCCAGCCCACCACAGCCCAGCACAGCCCACCACAGCCCGTCCCAGCCCACCACAGCATGTCCCAGGCAACCACTGACCACCACAGCCCGTCCCAGTCTGTCCCAGCCCATCCCAGCCCACCACAGCCCGTCCCAGCCTACAACAGCCCGTCCCAGCTCACCACAGCCCGTCCCAGCCAAGCACAGCCCACCACAGCCCGTCCCAGCCCACCACGGCCCGTCTCAGCTCACCACAGCCCGTCCCAGCCCACCAGAGCCCGTCCCAGCACACCACAGCCCGTCGCAGGCCCGTCCCAACCCACCACAGCCCGTCCCAGCCCACCACAGCCCGTCCCAGCCCACCACAGCCCACCGCAGCCGGTCCCAGCCCACCACACCCCACCGCAGCCCGTCCCAGCCCACCACAGCCCATCCCACCACACCAGAGTCCGTTCCAGCCCACCACGGCCCGTCAAAGCTTACCACGGCCCACCACGGCTTGCCACGGCCCATCCCAGCCCACCACAGCCCTTCCCAGCCAACCACGGCACGTCCCAGCCCGCCACGGCCCGTCCCAGACCGTCCCAGCCCACCACAGCCCGTCCCAGCCCGTCCCACCCCACCACAGCCCACCAGAGTCCGTCCCGGACCACCACAGCCCGTCCCCACCCAACACAGCCCGTCCCAGCCCCTCCCAGCCCGTCTCAGCCCACCACAGCCTGTCCCAGCCTGTCCCAGCTCGTCCAAGCCTGTCCCAGACCCCCAGAGCCCGTCGCAGCCCACCACAGCCCGTCACAGCCCTTCCCAGCTCTCCACAACCCACCACAGCCCGTCCCAGCCCACCACGGCCCACGAAAGCCCACCACAGCCCACCACGGCCCACCACAGCCCGTCCCAGCCCACCACAAGCCGTCCCAGCCCACCACAGACCTCCAGAGCCCGTCTCAGCTCACCACAGCCTATCCCAGCCCACCACGGCCCACACAGCACACCACGGCCCACCGCAGCCTATCCCAACCCGTCCCAGCCCACCACGGCCCGTCCCAGCCCACCACGGCCCGTCCCAGCCCGTCCCAGCCCACCACAGCCCGTCTCAGCCCCCCAGAGCCCACCAGAGCCCACCACAGCCCGTCCCAGCCCACCACAGCCCATCCCAGCCCACCACAGCCCGTCCCAGCCCACCAGAGCCCGTCCCAGCCTGTTTCAGCCACCACGGCTAACCACGGCCTGTCCCGGCCCACCACGGCCAACCACGGTCCACCATGGCCCACCAGAGCACACCACGGCCCTTCCCAGTCCACCACAGCCCACCACAGCCTGTCCCAGCCCACCACGGCCCCATCCCAGCCCACCACGGCCCACCCCAGCCCACCACGGCCCGTCGCAGCCCACCACGGCCCGTCCCAGCCCACCACGGCCCATCACAGCCCACCACAGTTCACCACAGCCCGTCCTAGCCCACCACGGCCCGTCCCAGCCCACCACGGACCACCACGGCCCATCACAGCCCACCACAGCCTGTCCAAGCCCAGCACAGCCCTCCACAACCCTCCACAGCTCATCCCAGCCTACCACAGCCCGTCGCAGCCCAACACAGCTTATCCCAGCCCACCACAGCCCGTCCCAGCCCACCGCAGCCCGTCCCAGCGCACCGCAACCCTTCCCAGCCCACCGCAACCCATCCCAGCCCACCACAGCCTACCACAGGTCACCACAGCCCACCACAGGTCACCACAGCCCGTCCCAGCCTGTTTCAGCCCACCACGGCTAACCACGGCCCGTCCCGGCCCACCACAGCCCGTCCCAGCCCACCACAGCCTACCACAGCCCGTCCCAGCCCACCACGGCCCGTCCCAGCACACCACAGCCCGTCCCAGCCCACCACAGCCTGTCCCAGCCCACCACAGCCCACCAAAGCCTGTCTAAGCTCACCAGAACCCACCACAGCCCACCACGGCCCGTCCCAGCCCACCACGGCCTTTCCCAGCCCACCACGGCCCGTCCCAGCCCACCACAGACCGTCCCAGCACACCACAGCCCACCAATGCCCGTCTAAGCTCACCAGAACCCACCACAGCCCACCACAGTTCGTCCCGGCCCACTACAACTCGTCCCAGCCCACCACAGCCCGTCCCAACCCACCACAACCCGTCCCAGCCCACCACAGCCCGTCCCAGCCCGTCTCAGCTCACCACAGCCCACCACAGCCTGTGCCGGCCCACCACAGCCCGTCCCAGCCAACCACAGCCCACCACAGCCCGTCCCAGCCCAGCACAGCCCTTTCGACACCACCAGAGCCCGTCCCAGCCCACCATAGCTCGTCCCAGCCCACCACAGCCCGTCCAAGCCCACCACAGCCCGTTCCAGCCCACCACAGCCCGTGCCAGCCCGTCCCAGCCCACCACAGCCCACCACAGCCCGTCCCAGCCCACCACAGCATGTCCCAGCCCACCACAGCATGTCCCAGGCAACCACTGACCACCACAGCCCGTCCCAGTCTGTCCCAGCCCATCCCAGCCCACCACAGCCCGTCCCAGCTCACCACAGCCCGTCCCAGCCAAGCACAGCCCACCACAGCCCGTCCCAGCCCACCACGGCCCGTCCCAGCACACCACAGCCCGTCGCAGCCCGTCCCAACCCACCACAGCCAGTCCCAGCCCACCACGGCCTTTCCCAGCCAACCACGGAACGTCCCAGCCCACCACAGACCGTCCCAGCCCACCACAGCCCACCGCAGCCCGTCTAAGCTCACCAGAACCCACCACAGCCCACCACAGCCCACCACAGTCCGTCCCGGCCCACCACAGCCCGTCCCAGCCCACCACAGACCGTCCCAGCCCACCACAGCCGTTTCCAGTCCACCGCAGCCTGTCCCAGCCCACCACGGCCCACCACAGCCCACCACAGCCCGTCTCAGTTCACCACAGCCCACCACAGCCCGTCCCGGACCACTACAACTCGCCCAAGTCCACCACAGGCCACCACAGCCCACCATAGCCCGTCCCAGCCCACCACAGCCCGTCCCAGCCCGTCCCAGCCCACCACAGCCTGTTCCAGACCACCAGAGCCCGTCTTAGCGCACCACAGACCGTCCCAGCCCACCAAAGCCCGTGCCAGCCCACCACAGCTCGTCCCAGCCCACCACAGCCCGTCACCGCCCAGCACAGACCATCCCCGCCCACCATAGCCGGTCCCCGCCCACCACAGCCGGTCCCAGCTCGTCCCAGCCCTTCCCAGCTCACCACAGCTTGTCCCAGCCCACCACAGCCCATCACAGACCGTCCCAGCCCACCAGAGCCCGTCCCAGCTTACCACAGCCCGTGCCAGCCCGTCTCAGCTCACCACAGCCCACCACAGCCCGTGCCGGCCCACCACAGCCCGTCCCAGCCAACCACAGCCCACCACAGCCCACCACAGCCCGTCCCAGCCCACCACAGCCCTTTCGACACCACCAGAGCCCGTCCCAGCCCACCATAGCTCGTCCCAGCCCACCACAGCCCGTCCAAGCCGACCACAGCCCGTTCCAGCCCACCACAGCCCGTGCCAGCCCGTCCCAGTCCGTGCCAGCTCGTTCCAGCCCGTCCCAGCCCGTGCCAGCCCGTCCCAGCCCACCACAGCCCGTCCCAGCCCACCACAGCATGTCCCAGCCCACCACAGCATGTCCCAGGCAACCACTGACCACCACAGCCCGTCCCAGTCTGTCCCAGCCCATCCCAGCCCACCACAGCCCGTCCCAGCCTACAACAGCCCGTCCCAGCTCACCACAGCCCGTCCCAGCCAAGCACAGCCCACCACAGCCCGTCCCAGCCCACCACGGCCCGTCTCAGCTCACCACAGCCCGTCCCAGCCCACCACAGCCCGTCCCAGCACACCACAGCCCGTCGCAGCCCGTCCCAACCCTCCACAGCCCGTCCCAGCCCACCACAGCCCGTCCCAGCCCACCACAGCCCACCGCAGCCGGTCCCAGCCCACCACACCCCACCGCAGCCCGTCCCAGCCCACCACAGCCCATCCCACCACACCAGAGTCCGTTCCAGCCCACCACGGCCCGTCACAGCTTACCACGGCCCACCACGGCTTGCCACGGCCCATCCCAGCCCACCACAGCCCGTCCCAGCCAACCACAGCCCACCACAGCCCACCACAGCCCGTCCCAGCCCACCACAGCCCTTTCGACACCACCAGAGCCCGTCCCAGCCCACCATAGCTCGTCCCAGCCCACCACAGCCCGTCCAAGCCCACTACAGCCCGTTCCAGCCCACCACAGCCCGTGCCAGCCCGTCCCAGTCCGTGCCAGCTCGTTCCAGCCCGTCCCAGCCCGTGCCAGCCCGTCCCAGCCCACCACAGCCCACCACAGCCCGTCCCAGCCCACCACAGCATGTCCCAGGTAACCACTGACCACCACAGCCCGTCCCAGTCTGTCCCAGCCCATCCCAGCCCACCACAGCCCGTCCCAGCCTACAACAGCCCGTCCCAGCTCACCACAGCCCGTCCCAGCCAAGCACAGCCCACCACAGTCCGTCCCAGCCCACCACGGCCCGTCTCAGCTCACCACAGCCCGTCCCAGCCCACCAGAGCCCGTCCCAGCACACCACAGCCCGTCGCAGCCCGTCCCAACCCACCACAGCCCGTCCCAGCCCACCACAGCCCGTCCCAGCCCACCACAGCCCACCGCAGCCGGTCCCAGCCCACCACACCCCACCGCAGCCCGTCCCAGCCCACCACAGCCCATCCCACCACACCAGAGTCCGTTCCAGCCCACCACGGCCCGTCACAGCTTACCACGGCCCACCACGGCTTGCCACGGCCCATCCCAGCCCACCACAGCCCTTCCCAGCCCACCACGGCCCGTCCCAGCCCCCCACGGCCCGTCCCAGACCGTCCCAGCCCACCACAGCCCGTCCCAGCCCGTCCCACCCCACCACAGCCCACCAGAGTCCGTCCCGGACCACCACAGCCCGTCCCCACCCAACACAGCCCGTCCCAGCCCCTCCCAGCCCGTCTCAGCCCACCACAGCCTGTCCCAGCCTGTCCCAGCTCGTCCAAGCCTGTCCCAGACCCCCAGAGCCCGTCGCAGCCCACCACAGCCCGTCACAGCCCTTCCCAGCTCTCCACAACCCACCACAGCCTGTCCCAGCCCACCACAGCCCACCACAGCCCGTCCCAGCCCACCACGGCCCACGAAAGCCCACCACAGCCCACCACAGCCCGTCCCAGCCCACCACAAGCCGTCCCAGCCCACCACAGACCTCCAGAGACCGTCTCAGCTCACCACAGCCTATCCCAGCCCACCACGGCCCACACAGCACACCACGGCCCACCGCAGCCTATCCCAACCCGTCCCAGCCCACCACGGCCCGTCCCAGCCCACCACGGCCCGTCCCAGCCCACCACGGCCCGTCCCAGCCTGTCCCAGCCCACCACAGCCCGTCTCAGCCCCCCAGAGCACACCAGAGCCCACCACAGCTCGTCCCAGCCCACCACAGCCCACAAGAGCTTGTCGCAGACCACCACAGCCCTTCCCAGCCCACCACAGCCCACCACAGCCCGTCCCAGCCCACCACAGCCCATCCCAGCCCACCACAGCCCGTCCCAGCCCACCAGAGCCCGTCCCAGCCTGTTTCAGCCCACCACGGCTAACCACGGCCTGTCCCGGCCCACCACGGCCAACCACGGTCCACCATGGCCCACCAGAGCACACCACGGCTCACCACGGCCCTTCCCAGTCCACCACAGCCCACCACAGCCTGTCCCAGCCCACCACGGCCCGTCCCAGCCCACCACAGCCGTTTCCAGTCCACCGCAGCCTGTCCCAGCCCACCACGGCCCACCACAGCCCACCACAGCCCGTCCCAGCATACCACAGCCCACCACAGCCCGTCTCAGTTCACCACAGCCCACCACAGCCCGTCCCGGACCACTACAACTCGCCCAAGTCCACCACAGGCCACCACAGCCCACCATAGCCCGTCCCAGCCCACCACAGCCCGTCCCAGCTTGTCCCAGCCCACCACAGCCTGTTCCAGACCACCAGAGCCCGTCTTAGCGCACCACAGACCGTCCCAGCCCACCAAAGCCCGTGCCAGCCCACCACAGCTCGTCCCAGCCCACCACAGCCCGTCACCGCCCAGCACAGACCATCCCCGCCCACCATAGCCGGTCCCCGCCCACCACAGCCGGTCCCAGCTCGTCCCAGCCCTTCCCAGCTCACCACAGCTTGTCCCAGCCCACCACAGCCCATCACAGACCGTCCCAGCCCACCAGAGCCCGTCCCAGCTTACCACAGCCCGTGCCAGCCCGTCTCAGCTCACCACAGCCCACCACAGCCCGTGCCGGCCCACCACAGCCCGTCCCAGCCAACCACAGCCCACCACAGCCCACCACAGCCCGTCCCAGCCCACCACAGCCCTTTCGACACCACCAGAGCCCGTCCCAGCCCACCATAGCTCGTCCCAGCCCACCACAGCCCGTCCAAGCCGACCACAGCCCGTTCCAGCCCACCACAGCCCGTGCCAGCCCGTCCCAGTCCGTGCCAGCTCGTTCCAGCCCGTCCCAGCCCGTGCCAGCCCGTCCCAGCCCACCACAGCCCGTCCCAGCCCACCACAGCATGTCCCAGCCCACCACAGCATGTCCCAGGCAACCACTGACCACCACAGCCCGTCCCAGTCTGTCCCAGCCCATCCCAGCCCACCACAGCCCGTCCCAGCCTACAACAGCCCGTCCCAGCTCACCACAGCCCGTCCCAGCCAAGCACAGCCCACCACAGCCCGTCCCAGCCCACCACGGCCCGTCTCAGCTCACCACAGCCCGTCCCAGCCCACCACAGCCCGTCCCAGCACACCACAGCCCGTCGCAGCCCGTCCCAACCCTCCACAGCCCGTCCCAGCCCACCACAGCCCGTCCCAGCCCACCACAGCCCACCGCAGCCGGTCCCAGCCCACCACACCCCACCGCAGCCCGTCCCAGCCCACCACAGCCCATCCCACCACACCAGAGTCCGTTCCAGCCCACCACGGCCCGTCACAGCTTACCACGGCCCACCACGGCTTGCCACGGCCCATCCCAGCCCACCACAGCCCGTCCCAGCCAACCACAGCCCACCACAGCCCACCACAGCCCGTCCCAGCCCACCACAGCCCTTTCGACACCACCAGAGCCCGTCCCAGCCCACCATAGCTCGTCCCAGCCCACCACAGCCCGTCCAAGCCCACTACAGCCCGTTCCAGCCCACCACAGCCCGTGCCAGCCCGTCCCAGTCCGTGCCAGCTCGTTCCAGCCCGTCCCAGCCCGTGCCAGCCCGTCCCAGCCCACCACAGCCCACCACAGCCCGTCCCAGCCCACCACAGCATGTCCCAGGTAACCACTGACCACCACAGCCCGTCCCAGTCTGTCCCAGCCCATCCCAGCCCACCACAGCCCGTCCCAGCCTACAACAGCCCGTCCCAGCTCACCACAGCCCGTCCCAGCCAAGCACAGCCCACCACAGTCCGTCCCAGCCCACCACGGCCCGTCTCAGCTCACCACAGCCCGTCCCAGCCCACCAGAGCCCGTCCCAGCACACCACAGCCCGTCGCAGCCCGTCCCAACCCACCACAGCCCGTCCCAGCCCACCACAGCCCGTCCCAGCCCACCACAGCCCACCGCAGCCGGTCCCAGCCCACCACACCCCACCGCAGCCCGTCCCAGCCCACCACAGCCCATCCCACCACACCAGAGTCCGTTCCAGCCCACCACGGCCCGTCACAGCTTACCACGGCCCACCACGGCTTGCCACGGCCCATCCCAGCCCACCACAGCCCTTCCCAGCCAACCACGGCCCGTCCCAGCCCGCCACGGCCCGTCCCAGACCGTCCCAGCCCACCACAGCCCGTCCCAGCCCGTCCCACCCCACCACAGCCCACCAGAGTCCGTCCCGGACCACCACAGCCCGTCCCCACCCAACACAGCCCGTCCCAGCCCCTCCCAGCCCGTCTCAGCCCACCACAGCCTGTCCCAGCCTGTCCCAGCTCGTCCAAGCCTGTCCCAGACCCCCAGAGCCCGTCGCAGCCCACCACAGCCCGTCACAGCCCTTCCCAGCTCTCCACAACCCACCACAGCCTGTCCCAGCCCGTCCCAGCCCACCACAGCCCGTCCCAGCCCACCACGGCCCACGAAAGCCCACCACAGCCCACCACGGCCCACCACAGCCCGTCCCAGCCCACCACAAGCCGTCCCAGCCCACCACAGACCTCCAGAGCCCGTCTCAGCTCACCACAGCCTATCCCAGCCCACCACGGCCCACACAGCACACCACGGCCCACTGCAGCCTATCCCAACCCGTCCCAGCCCACCACGGCCCGTCCCAGCCCACCACGGCCCGTCCCAGCCCACCACGGCCCGTCCCAGCCTGTCCCAGCCCACCACAGCCCGTCTCAGCCCCCCAGAGCCCACCAGAGCCCACCACAGCTCGTCCCAGCCCACCACAGCCCACAAGAGTATGTCGCAGACCACCACAGCCCGTCCCAGCCCACCACAGCCCACCACAGCCCGTCCCAGCCCACCACAGCCCATCCCAGCCCACCACAGCCCGTCCCAGCCCACCAGAGCCCGTCCCAGCCTGTTTCAGCCCACCACGGCTAACCACGGCCTGTCCCGGCCCACCACGGCCAACCACGGTCCACCATGGCCCACCAGAGCACACCACGGCTCACCACGGCCCTTCCCAGTCCACCACAGCCCACCACAGCCTGTCCCAGCCCACCACGGCCCGTCCCAGCCCACCACGGCCCACCCCAGCCCACCACGGCCCGTCGCAGCCCACCACGGCCTGTCCCAGCCCACCACGGCCCATCACAGCCCACCACAGTTCACCACAGCCCGTCCTAGCCCACCACGGCCCGTCCCAGCCCACCACGGACCACCACGGCCCATCACAGCCCACCACAGCCTGTCCAAGCCCAGCACAGCCCTCCACAACCCTCCACAGCCTGACCCAACCCTCCACAGCTCATCCCAGCCTACCACAGCCCGTTGCAGCCCAACACAGCTTATCCCAGCCCACCACAGCCCGTCCCAGCCCACCGCAGCCCGTCCCAGCGCACCGCAACCTTTCCCAGCCCACCGCAACCCATCCCAGCCCACCACAGCCTACCACAGGTCACCACAGCCCACCACAGGTCACCACAGCCCGTCCCAGCCTGTTTCAGCCCACCACGGCTAACCACGGCCCGTCCCGGCCCACCACAGCCCGTCCCAGCCCACCACAGCCTACAACAGCCCTTACCAGCCCACCACGGCCCGTCCCAGCACACCACAGCCCGTCCCAGTCCAATCCAGCCCACCACAACCCGTCACAGCTCGTCCCAGCCCACCACAGCCCGTCGCAGCCCACCACAGCTTTTCCCAGCTCGTCCCAGAGCACCACAGCCTGTCACAGCCCGTCCCAGCCCACCACAGCCCGTCCCAGCCCGTCCCAACCCACCACAGCCCGTCCCAGCCCGTCCCAACCCACCACAGCCCGTCCCAGCTCACCACAGCCCGTCCCAGCCCACCACAGCCTGTCCCAGCCCACCACAGCCCACCACGGCCCGTCCCAGCCCACCACGGCCCACCCCAGCCCACCACGGCCCGTCGCAGCCCACCACGGCCTGTCCCAGCCCACCACGGCCCATCACAGCCCACCACAGTTCACCACAGCCCGTCCTAGCCCACCACGGCCCGTCCCAGCCCACCACGGACCACCACGGCCCATCACAGCCCACCACAGCCTGTCCAAGCCCAGCACAGCCCTCCACAACCCTCCACAGCCTGACCCAACCCTCCACAGCTCATCCCAGCCTACCACAGCCCGTTGCAGCCCAACACAGCTTATCCCAGCCCACCACAGCCCGTCCCAGCCCACCGCAGCCCGTCCCAGCGCACCGCAACCTTTCCCAGCCCACCGCAACCCATCCCAGCCCACCACAGCCTACCACAGGTCACCACAGCCCACCACAGGTCACCACAGCCCGTCCCAGCCTGTTTCAGCCCACCACGGCTAACCACGGCCCGTCCCGGCCCACCACAGCCCGTCCCAGCCCACCACAGCCTACAACAGCCCTTACCAGCCCACCACGGCCCGTCCCAGCACACCACAGCCCGTCCCAGTCCAATCCAGCCCACCACAACCCGTCACAGCTCGTCCCAGCCCACCACAGCCCGTCGCAGCCCACCACAGCTTTTCCCAGCTCGTCCCAGAGCACCACAGCCTGTCACAGCCCGTCCCAGCCCACCACAGCCCGTCCCAGCCCGTCCCAACCCACCACAGCCCGTCCCAGCCCGTCCCCAACCCACCACAGCCCGTCCCAGCTCACCACAGCCCGTCCCAGCCCACCACAGCCTGTCCCAGCCCACCACAGCCCACCACGGCCCGTCCCAGCCCACCACGGCCTTTCCCAGCCCACCACGGCCCGTCCCAGCCCACCACAGACCGTCCCAGCACACCACAGCCCACCAAAGCCCGTCTAAGCTCACCAGAACCCACCACAGCCCACCACAGTTCGTCCCGGCCCACTACAACTCGTCCCAGCCCACCACAGCCCACCACAGCCCGTCCCAACCCACCACAACCCGTCCCAGCCCACCACAGCCCGTCCCAGCCCGTCTCAGCTCACCACAGCCCACCACAGCCTGTGCCGGCCCACCACAGCCCGTCCCAGCCAACCACAGCCCACCACAGCCCGTCCCAGCCCACCACAGCATGTCCCAGCCCACCACAGCATGTCCCAGGCAACCACTGACCACCACAGCCCGTCCCAGTCTGTCCCAGCCCATCCCAGCCCACCACAGCCCATCCCAGCCTACAACAGCCCGTCCCAGCCAAGCACAGCCCACCACAGCCCGTCCCAGCCCACCACGGCCCGTCTCAGCTCACCACAGCCCGTCCCAGCCCACCACAGCCCGTCCCAGCACACCACAGCCCGTCGCAGCCCGTCCCAACCCTCCACAGCCCGTCCCAGCCCACCACAGCCCGTCCCAGCCCACCACAGCCCACCGCAGCCGGTCCCAGCCCACCACACCCCACCGCAGCCCGTCCCAGCCCACCACAGCCCATCCCACCACACCAGAGTCCGTTCCAGCCCACCACGGCCCGTCACAGCTTACCACGGCCCACCACGGCTTGCCACGGCCCATCCCAGCCCACCACAGCCCGTCCCAGCCAACCACAGCCCACCACAGCCCACCACAGCCCGTCCCAGCCCACCACAGCCCTTTCGACACCACCAGAGCCCGTCCCAGCCCACCATAGCTCGTCCCAGCCCACCACAGCCCGTCCAAGCCCACTACAGCCCGTTCCAGCCCACCACAGCCCGTGCCAGCCCGTCCCAGTCCGTGCCAGCTCGTTCCAGCCCGTCCCAGCCCGTGCCAGCCCGTCCCAGCCCACCACAGCCCACCACAGCCCGTCCCAGCCCACCACAGCATGTCCCAGGTAACCACTGACCACCACAGCCCGTCCCAGTCTGTCCCAGCCCATCCCAGCCCACCACAGCCCGTCCCAGCCTACAACAGCCCGTCCCAGCTCACCACAGCCCGTCCCAGCCAAGCACAGCCCACCACAGTCCGTCCCAGCCCACCACGGCCCGTCTCAGCTCACCACAGCCCGTCCCAGCCCACCAGAGCCCGTCCCAGCACACCACAGCCCGTCGCAGCCCGTCCCAGCCCACCACAGCCCGTCCCAGCCCACCACAGCCCACCGCAGCCGGTCCCAGCCCACCACACCCCACCGCAGCCCGTCCCAGCCCACCACAGCCCATCCCACCACACCAGAGTCCGTTCCAGCCCACCACGGCCCGTCACAGCTTACCACGGCCCACCACGGCTTGCCACGGCCCATCCCAGCCCACCACAGCCCTTCCCAGCCAACCACGGCCCGTCCCAGCCCGCCACGGCCCGTCCCAGACCGTCCCAGCCCACCACAGCCCGTCCCAGCCCGTCCCACCCCACCACAGCCCACCAGAGTCCGTCCCCGGACCACCACAGCCCGTCCCCACCCAACACAGCCCGTCCCAGCCCCTCCCAGCCCGTCTCAGCCCACCACAGCCTGTCCCAGCCTGTCCCAGCTCGTCCAAGCCTGTCCCAGACCCCCAGAGCCCGTCGCAGCCCACCACAGCCCGTCACAGCCCTTCCCAGCTCTCCACAACCCACCACAGCCCGTCCCAGCCCGTCCCAGCCCACCACAGCCCGTCCCAGCCCACCACGGCCCACGAAAGCCCACCACAGCCCACCACGGCCCACCACAGCCCGTCCCAGCCCACCACAAGCCGTCCCAGCCCACCACAGACCTCCAGAGACCGTCTCAGCTCACCACAGCCTATCCCAGCCCACCACGGCCCACACAGCACACCACGGCCCACCGCAGCCTATCCCAACCCGTCCCAGCCCACCACGGCCCGTCCCAGCCCACCACGGCCCGTCCCAGCCCACCACAGCCCGTCTCAGCCCCCCAGAGCCCACCAGAGCCAACCACAGCTCGTCCCAGCCCACCACAGCCCACAAGAGCTTGTCGCAGACCACCACAGCCCGTCCCAGCCCACCAGAGCCCACCACAGCCCGTCCCAGCCCACCACAGCCCATCCCAGCCCACCACAGCCCGTCCCAGCCCACCAGAGCCCGTCCCAGCCTGTTTCAGCCCACCACGGCTAACCACGGCCTGTCCCGGCCCACCACGGCCAACCACGGTCCACCATGGCCCACCAGAGCACACCACGGCTCACCACGGCCCTTCCCAGTCCACCACAGCCCACCACAGCCTGTCCCAGCCCACCACGGCCCGTCCCAGCCCACCACGGCCCACCCCAGCCCACCACGGCCCGTCGCAGCCCACCACGGCCTGTCCCAGCCCACCACGGCCCATCACAGCCCACCACAGTTCACCACAGCCCGTCCTAGCCCACCACGGCCCGTCCCAGCCCACCACGGACCACCACGGCCCATCACAGCCCACCACAGCCTGTCCAAGCCCAGCACAGCCCTCCACAACCCTCCACAGCCTGACCCAACCCTCCACAGCTCATCCCAGCCTACCACAGCCCGTCGCAGCCCAACACAGCTTATCCCAGCCCACCACAGCCCGTCCCAGCCCACCGCAGCCCGTCCCAGCGCACCGCAACCCTTCCCAGCCCACCGCAACCCATCCCAGCCCACCACAGCCTACCACAGGTCACCACAGCCCACCACAGGTCACCACAGCCCGTCCCAGCCTGTTTCAGCCCACCACGGCTAACCACGGCCCGTCCCGGCCCACCACAGCCCGTCCCAGCCCACCACAGCCCACCACAGCCCGTCCCAGCCCACCACAAGCCGTCCCAGCCCACCACAGACCTCCAGAGCCCGTCTCAGCTCACCACAGCCTATCCCAGCCCACCACGGCCCACACAGCACACCACGGCCAACCGCAGCCTATCCCAACCCGTCCCAGCCCACCACGGCCCGTCCCAGCCCACCACGGCCCGTCCCAGCCCACCACGGCCCGTCCCAGCCCACCACAGCCCGTCTCAGCCCCCCAGAGCCCACCAGAGCCCACCACAGCTCGTCCCAGCCCACCACAGCCCACAAGAGCTTGTCGCAGACCACCACAGCCCGTCCCAGCCCACCACAGCCCACCACAGCCCGTCCCAGCCCACCACAGCCCATCCCAGCCCACCACAGCCCGTCCCAGCCCACCAGAGCCCGTCCCAGCCTGTTTCAGCCCACCACGGCTAACCACGGCCTGTCCCGGCCCACCACGGCCAACCACGGTCCACCATGGCCCACCAGAGCACACCACGGCCCACCACGGCCCTTCCCAGTCCACCACAGCCCACCACAGCCTGTCCCAGCCCACCACGGCCCGTCCCAGCCCACCACGGCCCACCACAGCCCGTCCCAGCCCACCACGGCCCGTCCCAGCCCACCACGGCCTGTCCCAGCCCACCACGGCCCATCACAGCCCACCACAGTTCACCACAGCCCGTCCTAGCCCACCACGGCCTGTCCCAGCCCACCACGGACCACCACGGCCCATCACAGCCCACCACAGCCTGTCCAAGCCCAGCACAGCCCTCCACAACCCTCCACAGCCTGACCCAACCCTCCACAGCTCATCCCAGCCTACCACAGCCCGTCGCAGCCCAACACAGCTTATCCCAGCCCACCACAGCCCGTCCCAGCCCACCGCAGCCCGTCCCAGAGCACCGCAACCCTTCCCAGCCCACCGCAACCCATCCCAGCCCACCACAGCCTACCACAGGTCACCACAGCCCACCACAGGTCACCACAGCCCGTCCCAGCCTGTTTCAGCCCACCACGGCTAACCACGGCCCGTCCCGGCCCACCACAGCCCGTCCCAGCCCACCACAGCCTACAACAGCCCTTACCAGCCCACCACGGCCCGTCCCAGCACACCACAGCCCGTCCCAGTCCAATCCAGCCCACCACAACCCGTCACAGCTCGTCCCAGCCCACCACAGCCCGTCGCAGCCCACCACAGCTTTTCCCAGCTCGTCCCAGAGCACCACAGCCTGTCACAGCCCGTCCCAGCCCACCACAGCCCGTCCCAGCCCGTCCCAACCCACCACAGCCCGTCCCAGCCCGTCCCAACCCACCACAGCCCGTCCCAGCTCACCACAGCCCGTCCCAGCCCACCACAGCCTGTCCCAGCCCACCACAGCCCACCACGGCCCGTCCCAGCCCACCACGGCCTTTCCCAGCCCACCACGGCCCGTCCCAGCCCACCACAGACCGTCCCAGCACACCACAGCCCACCAAAGCCCGACTAAGCTCACCAGAACCCACCACAGCCCATCACAGTTCGTCCCGGCCCACTACAACTCGTCCCAGCCCACCACAGCCCACCACAGCCCGTCCCAACCCACCACAACCCGTCCCAGCCCACCACAGCCCGTCCCAGCCCGTCTCAGCTCACCACAGCCCACCACAGCCTGTGCCGGCCCACCACAGCCCGTCCCAGCCAACCACAGCCCACCACAGCCCGTCCCAGCCCACCACAGCCCTTTCGACACCACCAGAGCCCGTCCCAGCCCACCATAGCTCGTCCCAGCCCACCACAGCCCGTCCAAGCCCACCACAGCCCGTTCCAGCCCACCACAGCCTGTGCCAGCCCGTCCCAGCCCACCACAGCCCACCACAGCCCGTCCCAGCCCACCACAGCATGTCCCAGCCCACCACAGCATGTCCCAGGCAACCACTGACCACCACAGCCCGTCCCAGTCTGTCCCAGCCCATCCCAGCCCACCACAGCCCGTCCCAGCCTACAACAGCCCGTCCCAGCTCACCACAGCCCGTCCCAGCCAAGCACAGCCCACCACAGCCCGTCCCAGCCCACCACGGCCCGTCCCAGCACACCACAGCCCGTCGCAGCCCGTCCCAACCCACCACAGCCAGTCCCAGCCCACCACGGCCTTTCCCAGCCCACCACGGAACGTCCCAGCCCACCACAGACCGTCCCAGCACACCACAGCCCACCAAAGCCCGTCTAAGCTCACCAGAACCCACCACAGCCCACCACAGCCCACCACAGTCCGTCCCGGCCCACTACAACTCGTCCCAGCCCACCACAGCCCCCCACAGCCCGTCCCAACCCACCACAACCCGTCCCAGCCCACCACAGCCCGTCCCAGCCAACCACAGCCCACCACAGACCGTCCCAGCGCACCACGGCCCTTCCCAGCCCACCACAGTCTGTCCCAGCCCACCACGGCCCGTCCCAGCCCACCACAGCCCGTCCCAGCCCACAACAGCGCATTCCAGACCATCAGAGCCCGTCCCAGCACGCCCCGGCCCACCACAGCCCGTCCCAGCATACCACAGCCCACCACAGCCCGTCTCAGTTCACCACAGCCCACCACAGCCCGTCCCAGCCCACCACAGCCTGTTCCAGACCACCAGAGCCCGTCTTAGCGCACCACAGACCGTCCCAGCCCACCAAAGCCCGTCCCAGCCCACCACAGCTCGTCCCAGCCCACCACAGCCCGTCACCGCCCAGCACAGACCATCCCCGCCCACCATAGCCGGTCCCCGCCCACCACAGCCGGTCCCAGCCCGTCCCAGCCCTTCCCAGCTCACCACAGCCCGTCCGAGCCCACCACAGCCCATCACAAACCGTCCCAGCCCACCAGAGCCCGTCCCAGCTTACCACAGCCCGTGCCAGCCCGTCTCAGCTCACCACAGCCCACCACAGCCCGTGCCGGCCCACCACAGCCCGTCCCAGCCAACCACAGCCCACCACAGCCCACCACAGCCCGTCCCAGCCCACCACAGCCCTTTCGACACCACCAGAGCCCGTCCCAGCCCACCATAGCTCGTCCCAGCCCACCACAGCCCGTCCAAGCCGACCACAGCCCGTTCCAGCCCACCACAGCCCGTGCCAGCCCATCTCAGTCCGTGCTAGCTCGTTCCAGCCCGTCCCAGCCCGTGCCAGCCCGTCCCAGCCCACCACAGCCCGTCCCAGACCACCACAGCCTCTCACAGCACACCACAGCATGTCCCAGGCAACCACTGACCACCACAGCCCGTCCCAGTCTGTCCCAGCCCATCCCAGCCCACCACAGCCCGTCCCAGCCAAGCACAGCCCACCACAGCCCGTCCCAGCCCACCACGGCCCGTCTCAGCTCACCACAGCCCGTCCCAGCCCACCACAGCCCGTCCCAGCACACCACAGCCCACCACAGCCCGTCCCAACCCACCACAGCCAGTCCCAGCCCACCACAGCCCGTCCCAACCCACCACAGCCCGTCCCAGCCCACCACAGCCTGTCCCAGCCCACCACAGCCCACCAAAGCCCGTCTAAGCTCACCAGAACCCACCACAGCCCACTACGGCCCGTCCCAGCCCACCACGGCCTGTCCCAGCCCACCACGGCCCGTCCCAGCCCACCACAGACCGTCCCAGCACAACACAGCCCACCAAAGCCCGTCTAAGGTCACCAGAACCCACCACAGCCCACCACAGCCCACCACAGTCCTTCCCGGCCCACTACAACTCGCCCCAGCCCACCACAGCCCGTCCCTGAAGCACCACAGCCCGTCCCAACCAACCACAACCCGTCCCAGCCCACCACAGCCCGTCCCAGCCCACCACAGCCCACCACAGACCGTCCCATCCCACCACGGCCCTTCCCAGCCCACCACAGTCCGTCCCAGCCCACCACAGCCCGTCCCAGCCCACCACAGCCCGTCCCAGCCAACCACAGCCCACCACAGCCCACCACAGCCCGTCCCAGCCCACCACAGCTTTTTCCATACCACCAGAGCCCGTCGAAGCCCACCACAGCCCGTCCAAGCCCACCACAGCCCGTGCCAGCCCGTCCCAGTCCGTGCCAGCTCGTTCCAGCCCGTGCCAGCCCGTCCCAGCCCGTGCCAGCCCGTCCCAGCCCACCAGAGCCCGTCCCAGCCCACAACAGCCCACCACAGCCCACCACGGCCCGTCCCAGTCCACCACAACTACCACAGCCAAACACGGCCCACCACAGCCAATCACGGCCCACCACAGCCCGTCCCAGCCAACCACATCCCGTCCCAGCCCACCACATCCTGTCCCAGCCCACCACAGCTCACCAGAGCCCGTGCCAGCCCACCAGAGCCCGTGCCAGCCCACCACAACCCGTCCCAGCCCACCACAGCCCGTCCCAGCCCACCACAGCCGGTCCCAGCCCACCACAGCCGGTCCCAGCCCACCACAGCCCACCACAGCCCGTCCCAGCCCACCACAGCCCGTCCCAGCCCACCACAGCCTACAACAGCACGTCCCGGCCCACCAAAGCCCATCCCAGCCCACTACGGTCCACCACGGCCCGTCCAGGCCCATCACCGCCCGTCCCGGCCCATCATGGTCCGTCCCTGCCCACCGCGGCCCACCTCAGCCCACCACAACCCGTCCCAGCCCACCACTGCCCATCCCAGCCCACCACAGCCTGTCCCAGCCCACCACTGCCCGTCCCAGCCCACCACTGCCCGTCCCAGCCCACCACTGCCCGTCCCAGCCCACCACAGCCCGTCCCAGCTCGTCCCAGCCCACCACAAGCCTTCCCAGCCCCTCCCAGACCCCCAGAGCCGACCCAACCCGTTGCAGCCCCTCCCAGACCGTCTCAGCTCACCACACCCCACCACAGCCCATCCCAGCCTGTTCCAGCCCACCAGAGCCCGTCCCAGTCCACCAGAGCCCGTCCCAAGCTACCAGAGCTTGTCCCGGCCCACCATAGCCCGTCCCAGCCCACCACAGCCCGTCCCAGCCCACCACGGCCCGTTCCAACCCACCAGAGCACGTCCCAGCCCACCACAGCCTGACCCAGCCTGTCCCAGCCCACCACAGCCCGTCCCAGCCTGTCCCAGCTCACCACATCCCACCACAGCCCGTCCCAGCCCACCACAGCCCGACCCGGACCACGACATCCCGTCCCAGCCCACCACAATTCGTCCCAGCGCACCACGGCCCGTCCCAGCACACCACGGCCCGTCCCAGCCCACCACGGCCCGTCCCAGCCCACCACGGCCCGTCCCAGCCATACACGGCCCGTTCCAGCAAAACACGGCCCACCCCAGCCCGTGCCAGCCAATACCAGCCCACCACAGCCCGTGCCAGCCTGTCCCAGACCACCACAGCCAACTACGGCCCACCACAGCCCGTCCCAGCCCACCACAGCCCACCACAACCCGTCCCATCCCACCAGAGCCCACCACAGCTTGTCCCAGCCCACCACAGCCCGTCCCAGCCCACCACAGCTCAACACAGACCGTCCCAGCCCGCCAGAGCCCGTCCCAGCTTACCACAGCCCACCACAGCCTGTCCCAGCCTGTCCCAGCCCTCCACAGCCCGTCCCAGCCCACCACAGCACACCACAGCCCACCACAGTACGTCTCAGCCCACCACAGCACGTCCCAGCACACCACAGCCCAACACAGCCCACCACAGCCAGTCCCAGCCCACCACAGCTTGTCCCAGCCCACCACAGCCCGTCCCGGCCCACCACAGCCCACCACCGACCGTCCCAGCCCACCAAAGCCCGTCCCAGTTTACCACACCCCAACACAGCCCTTCCCAGCTCACCACAACCCACCACAGCCCGTCCCCGCCCACCAGGGCCCGTCCCCACCTAACACGGCCCACCACGGGTGGTCCCAACCCACCACGGCCCACCTCAGCCCACCACAGCGCGTCCCAGCCCACCACAGCCCGTCCCAGCCCACCACAGCCCACCACCGACCGTCCCAGCCCACCAAAGCCCGTCCCAGTTTACCACACTCCACCACAGCCCTTCCCAGCTCACCACAACCCACCACAGCCCGTCCCCGCCCACCAGGGCCCATCCCCGCCTAACACGGCCCACCACGGCCCACCACGGGTGGTCCCGGCCCACCACGGCCCACCTCAGCCCACCACAGCCCGTCCCAGCCCACCACAGCCCATCCCAGCCCACCACAGCTCAACACAGACCGTCCCAGCCCGCCAGAGCCCGTCCCAGGTTACCACAGCCCACCACAGCCCACCACAGCCTGTCCCAGCCCTCCACAGCCCACCACAGCCCGTCCCAGCCCACCACAGCACACCACAGTATGTCCCAGGCCACCACAGCCCGTCCCAGCCCACCACAGCCCGTCCCAGCCCTTCCCAGCCCGTCCCAGCCCACCACAGCCCTTCCCAGCACACGACAGCCCGTCCCAGCCCTCCACAACCCATCCCAGCACACCACAGCCTACCACAGCACGTCCCGGCCCACCACAGCCCGTCCCAGCCCACCACAGCCCATCCCAGCCAACCACAGCCCATCCCAGACCACCACAGCCCGTCCCAGCCCACCACAGCCTACAACAGCACGTCCCGGCCCACCAAAGCCCATCCCAGCCCACTACGGTCCACCACGGCCCGTCCAGGCCCATCACCGCCCGTCCCAGCCAAACATGGTCCGTCCCGGCCCACCGCGGCCCACCTCAGCCCACCACAACCCGTCCCAGCCCACCACTGCCCATCCCGTCCCACCACAGCCTGTCCCAGGCCACCACAGCCCGTCCCAGCCCACCACTGCCCGTCCCAGCCCACCACTGCCCGTCCCAGCCCACCACAGCCCGTCCCAGCTCGTCCCAGCTCGTCCCAGCCCACCACAAGCCTTCCCAGCCCCTCCCAGACCCCCAGAGCCGACCCAACCCGTTTCAGCCCCTCCCAGACTGTCTCAGCTCACCACACCCCACCACAGCCCATCCCAGCCTGTTCCAGCCCACCAGAGCCCGTCCCAGTCCACCAGAGCCCGTCCCAAGCTACCAGAGCTTGTCCCGGCCCACCATAGCCCGTCCCAGCCCACCACAGCCCACCACGGCCCGTTCCAACCCACCAGAGCACGTCCCAGCCCACCACAGCCTGACCCAGCCTGTCCCAGCCCACCACAGCCCGTCCCAGCCCACTACGGTCCACCACGGCCCGTATAGGCCCATCAGAGCCCGTCCCGGCCCACCATGGTCCGTCCCGGCCCACCGCGGCCCACCTCAGCCCACCACAGCCCGTCCCAGCCCACCACGGCCCATCCCAGCCCACCACAGCGCGTCCCAGCCCACCACAGCCCGTCCCAGCCCACCACAGCCCGTCCCAGCGCACCACAGCCTACAACAGCATGTCCCGGCCCACCAAAGCCCATCCCAGCCCACTACGGTCCACCACGGCCCGTCCAGGCCCATCACCGCCCGTCCCGGCCCACCACAGCCCTCCACAGCTCTCCACAGCCCGTCCCAACCCACCACAGACTGTCTCTGCTCATCACAACCCAACACAGCGCACCAGAGCCCGTCCCAACCCACCACAGCCCGGCCCAGCCCACCACATCGTGTCCCAGCCCACCACAGCCCGTCTCAACTCACCACAGCCTGTCCCAGCCCACCACAACCCACCACAGCCAAACACGGCCCACCACAGCCTGTCCCAGCCCACCACAGCCCGTCCCAGCCCGTCCCAAACCACCACAGGCCACTACTGCATACCACAGCCTACCGGCATACCACCACAGCCCGTCTCAGCCCACCACAGCCCACCACAACTTGTCCCAGCCCTCCACAGCCCTTTTCAGCCAACCACAGCCCATCCCAGCCCACCACAGCCCGTCTCAGCCCTTCCCAGCCCACCACGGCCTGTTCCAGCCCACCACGGCCTGTTCCAGCCCACCAGAGCCCGTCCCAGTCAACCATAGCCCGTCCCAAGCTACCACAGCTTCTCCCGGCCCACCATAGCCCGTCCCAGCCCACCACAGCCCGTCCCAGCCCACCACAGCCCGTCCCAGCCCACCACGGCACGTTCCAACCCAACAGAGCACGTCCCAGCCCACCACAGCCTGACCCAGCCTGTCCCAGCCCACCACAGCCCGTCCCAGCCTGTCCCAGCTCACCACATCCCACCACAGCCCGTCCCAGCCCACCACAGCCCGTCTTAGCCCGACCCAGCCCCCCACAGCCCGTCCCAGCCCACCACAGTTCACCACGGCCCGTCCCAGCCCACAACAGCCCACCACAACCCACCACAGTTCACCACGGCCCGTCCCAGCCCACCACAGCCCGACCCGGATCACGACATCCCGTCCCAGCCCACCACAACTCGTCCCAGTGCACCACAGCGCGTCCCAGCCCACCACAGCCCGTCCCAGCCCATCCCGTCCCACCACAGCCCGTCCCGTCCCACCACAGCCCGTCCCGTCCCACCACAGCCCGTCCCGTCCCACCACAGCCCGTCCCGGCCCACCACAGCCCGTCCCAGCCCACCACTGCCCGTCCCAGCTCGTCCCAGCTCGTCCCAGCTCGTCCCAGCCCACCACAAGCCTTCCCAGCCCCTCCCAGACCCCCAGAGCCGACCCAACCCGTTGCAGCCCCTCCCAGACCGTCTCAGCTCACCACACCCCACCACAGCCCATCCCAGCCTGTTCCAGCCCACCAGAGCCCGTCCCAGTCCACCAGAGCCCGTCCCAAGCTACCAGAGCTTGTCCCAGCCCACCATAGCCCGTCCCAGCCCACCACAGCCCGTCCCAGCCCACCACGGCCCGTTCCAACCCACCAGAGCACGTCCCAGCCCACCACAGCCTGACCCAGCCTGTCCCAGCCCACCACAGCCCGTCCCAGCCCACCACAGCCTACAACAGCACGTCCCAGCCCACCAAAGCCCGTCCCAGCCCACTACGGTCCACCACGGCCCGTATAGGCCCATCAGAGCCCGTCCCGGCCCACCATGGTCCGTCCCGGCCCACCGCGGCCCACCTCAGCCCACCACAGCCCGTCCCAGCCCACCACGGCCCATCCCAGCCCACCACAGCGCGTCCCAGCCCACCACAGCCCGTCCCAGCCCACCACAGCCCGTCCCAGCGCACCACAGCCTACAACAGCATGTCCCGGCCCACCAAAGCCCATCCCAGCCCACTACGGTCCACCACGGCCCGTCCAGGCCCATCACCGCCCGTCCCGGCCCACCACAGCCCTCCACAGCTCTCCACAGCCCGTCCCAACCCACCACAGACTGTCTCTGCTCATCACAACCCAACACAGCGCACCAGAGCCCGTCCCAACCCACCACAGCCCGGCCCAGCCCACCACATCGTGTCCCAGCCCACCACAGCCCGTCTCAACTCACCACAGCCTGTCCCAGCCCACCACAACCCACCACAGCCAAACACGGCCCACCACAGCCTGTCCCAGCCCACCACAGCCCGTCCCAGCCCGTCCCAAACCACCACAGGCCACTACTGCATACCACAGCCTACCGGCATACCACCACAGCCCGTCTCAGCCCACCACAGCCCACCACAACTTGTCCCAGCCCTCCACAGCCCTTTTCAGCCAACCACAGCCCATCCCAGCCCACCACAGCCCGTCTCAGCCCTTCCCAGCCCACCACGGCCTGTTCCAGCCCACCACGGCCTGTTCCAGCCCACCAGAGCCCGTCCCAGTCAACCATAGCCCGTCCCAAGCTACCACAGCTTCTCCCGGCCCACCATAGCCCGTCCCAGCCCACCACAGCCCGTCCCAGCCCACCACAGCCCGTCCCAGCCCACCACGGCACGTTCCAACCCAACAGAGCACGTCCCAGCCCACCACAGCCTGACCCAGCCTGTCCCAGCCCACCACAGCCCGTCCCAGCCTGTCCCAGCTCACCACATCCCACCACAGCCCGTCCCAGCCCACCACAGCCCGTCTTAGCCCGACCCAGCCCCCCACAGCCCGTCCCAGCCCACCACAGTTCACCACGGCCCGTCCCAGCCCACAACAGCCCACCACAACCCACCACAGTTCACCACGGCCCGTCCCAGCCCACCACAGCCCGACCCGGATCACGACATCCCGTCCCAGCCCACCACAACTCGTCCCAGTGCACCACAGCGCGTCCCAGCCCACCACAGCCCGTCCCAGCCCATCCCGTCCCACCACAGCCCGTCCCGTCCCACCACAGCCCGTCCCGTCCCACCACAGCCCGTCCCGTCCCACCACAGCCCGTCCCGGCCCACCACAGCCCGTCCCAGCCCACCACTGCCCGTCCCAGCTCGTCCCAGCTCGTCCCAGCTCGTCCCAGCCCACCACAAGCCTTCCCAGCCCCTCCCAGACCCCCAGAGCCGACCCAACCCGTTGCAGCCCCTCCCAGACCGTCTCAGCTCACCACACCCCACCACAGCCCATCCCAGCCTGTTCCAGCCCACCAGAGCCCGTCCCAGTCCACCAGAGCCCGTCCCAAGCTACCAGAGCTTGTCCCAGCCCACCATAGCCCGTCCCAGCCCACCACAGCCCGTCCCAGCCCACCACGGCCCGTTCCAACCCACCAGAGCACGTCCCAGCCCACCACAGCCTGACCCAGCCTGTCCCAGCCCACCACAGCCCGTCCCAGCCTGTCCCAGCTCACCACATCCCACCACAGCCCGTCCCAGCCCACCACAGCCCGACCCGGACCACGACATCCCGTCCCAGCCCACTACAATTCGTCCCAGCGCACCACGGCCCGTCCCAGCCCACCACGGCCCGTCCCAGCCCACCACGGCCCGTCCCAGCCAAACACGGCCCACCCCAGCCCGTGCCAGCCAATACCAGCCCACCACAGCCCGTGCCAGCCTGTCCCAGACCACCACAGCCCACTACGGCCCACCACAGCCCGTCCCAGCCCACCACAGCCCACCACAACCCGTCCCATCCCACCAGAGCCCACCACAGCTTGTCCCAGCCCACCACAGCTCGTCCCAGACCACCACAGCTCAACACAGACCGTCCCAGCCCGCCAGAGCCCGTCCCAGCTTACCACAGCCCACCACAGCCTGTCCCAGCCTGTCCCAGCCCTCCACAGCCCGTCCCAGCCCACCACAGCACACCACAGCCCACCACAGTACGTCTCAGCCCACCACAGCATGTCCCAGCACACCACAGCCCACCACAGCCCACCACAGCCAGTCCCAGCCCACCACAGCTTGTCCCAGCCCACCACAGCCCGTCCCGGCCCACCACAGCCCACCACCGACCGTCCCAGCCCACCAAAGCCCGTCCCAGTTTACCACACCCCACCACAGCCCTTCCCAGCTCACCACAACCCACCACAGCCCGTCCCCACCCACCAGGGCCCGTCCCCACCTAACACGGCCCACCACGGGTGGTCCCAACCCACCACGGCCCACCTCAGCCCACCACAGCGCGTCCCAGCCCACCACAGCCCGTCCCAGCCCACCACAGCCCACCACCGACCGTCCCAGCCCACCAAAGCCCGTCCCAGTTTACCACACTCCACCACAGCCCTTCCCAGCTCACCACAACCCACCACAGCCCGTCCCCGCCCACCAGGGCCTATCCCCGCCTAACACGGCCCACCACGGCCCACCACGGGTGGTCCCGGCCCACCACGGCCCACCTCAGCCCACCACAGCCCGTCCCAGCCCACCACAGCCCATCCCAGCCCACCACAGCTCAACACAGACCGTCCCAGCC
This sequence comes from Falco biarmicus, assembly GCF_023638135.1. Lineage (NCBI taxonomy): Eukaryota > Metazoa > Chordata > Aves > Falconiformes > Falconidae > Falco > Falco biarmicus. Next base: position 260,716 of record NW_026611682.1, on the reverse strand, counting down.
CGCCAGAGCCCGTCCCAGGTTACCACAGCCCACCACAGCCCACCACAGCCTGTCCCAGCCCTCCACAGCCCACCACAGCCCGTCCCAGCCCACCACAGCCCGTCCCAGGCCACCACAGCCCTTCCCTGCTCACCACAGCCCGTCCCCGCCCACCACAACTTGTCCCCGCCCACTACGGTCCGGCCCGGCCCACCACTACCCGTCACGGCCAACCAAGGCCGGTCCTGGCCCACCACGGCCCGTCCCAGCCCACCACAGCCCGTCCCAGCCCTTCCCAGCCCACCACAGCGCGTCCCAGCCCACCACAGCCCGTCCCAGCCCACCACAGCCCGTCCCAGCCCACTACAGCTCGTCCCAGCCCACCACAGCCTGCCACAGCCCGTCCCAGCCCATCTCAGCTCACCACAACCCACCACAGCCCGTCCAAGCCCACCACAGCCCATTACAGCTTACCACAGCCCGTCCCAGCCCACCAGAGCCCGTTCCAGCCCACCAGAGCCCACCAAAGCCCGTCCCCGCCCACCACAGCCCGTCCCCGCTCACCACAGCCTGTCCCAGCCCGTCCCAGGCCACCACAGCCCTTCCCTGCTCACCACAGCCTGTCCCCACCCACCACAACTTGACCCGGCCCACTACAGCCCGGCCCGGCACACCACAGCCCGTCACGGCCAACCAAGGCCAGTCCTGGCCAACCACGGCCCCTCCCAGCCCACCACAGCTTGTCCCAGCCCACCACGTTTGACCACAGCCCACGACGGCCCACCACAACCCACCACGGCTTACCACAGCCCACCAAAGTTCACCACAGCCCACCACGGCACGTCATAGCCCACCACAGCCTGTCCCAGCACACCACGGCCCACCGCGGCCCACCTCAGCCCACCACAGCCCGTCCCAGCCCACCACAGCCCGTCCCAGCACACCACAGCGCGTCCCAGCACACCACAGCCCGTCCCAGCCCACCACAGCCCGTCCCAGCCCACCAGAGCCCGTTCCAGCCCACCAGAGCCCACCAAAGCCCGTCCCCGCCCACCACAGCCCGTCCCCGCTCACCACAGCCTGTCCCAGCCCGTCCCAGGCCACCACAGCCCTTCCCTGCTCACCACAGCCTGTCCCCACCCACCACAACTTGACCCGGCCCACTACAGCCCGGCCCGGCACACCACAGCCCGTCACGGCCAACCAAGGCCAGTCCTGGCCAACCACGGCCCCTCCCAGCCCACCACAGCTTGTCCCAGCCCACCACGTTTGACCACAGCCCACGACGGCCCACCACAACCCACCACGGCTTACCACAGCCCACCAAAGTTCACCACAGCCCACCACGGCACGTCATAGCCCACCACAGCCTGTCCCAGCACACCACGGCCCACCGCGGCCCACCTCAGCCCACCACAGCCCGTCCCAGCCCACCACAGCCCGTCCCAGCACACCACAGCGCGTCCCAGCACACCACAGCCCGTCCCAGCCCACCACAGCCCGTCCCAGCCCACCACAGCCCGTCCCAGCACACCACAGCCTACAACAGCACGTCCCGGCCCACCAAAGCCCGTCCCAGCCCACTACGGTCCACCACGGCCCGTCCAGGCCCATCACCGCCCGGCCCGGCCCACCACGGTCCGTCCCGGCCCACCACTGCCCGTCCCAGCCCACCACTGCCCGTCCCAGCTCGTACCAGCCCACCACAGGCCTTCCCAGCCCCTCCCAGACCCCCAGAGCCGGCCCAGCCCGTTTCAGCCCCTCCCAGACCGTCTCAGCTCACTACACCCCACCACAGCCCATCCCAGCCCACCACGGCCTGTTCCAGCCCAGCAGAGGCCGTTCCAGTCCACCAGAGCCCGTCCCAACCTACCACAGCTTGTCCCGGCCAACCATAGCCCGTCCCAGCCCACCATAGCCCGTCCCAGCCCACTGCGACCCGTCCCAGACCACCACAGCTCGTCTTAGCCCGACCCAGCCCCCCACAGGCCGTCCCAACCCACCACAGTTCACCACGGCCCGTCCCAGCCCACAACGGCCCACCACGGCTCACCACAGCCCGTCCCAGCCCACCACAATTCGTCCCAGTGCACCACAGCGCGTCCCAGCCCACCACAGCCCGTCCCGGCACACCACAGCCCATCCCGTCCCACCACAGCCCGTCCCGTCCCACCACAGCCCGTCCCGTCCCACCACAGCCCGTCCCAGCCCACCACAGCCCGTCCCGTCCCACCACAGCCCGTCCCGGCCCACCACAGCCCGTCCCGGCCCACCAGAGCCCGTCTCAGCACACCACAGCCCGTCCTGGCTCACCACAGCCCGTCCCGTCCCACCACAGCCCACCACAGCCCGTCCCAGCCCACCACAGCCCGTCCCAGCCCACCACAGGCCACTACAGCACACCACAGGCTACCGTAGACCACCACAGCCCGTCCCAGCCCACCACAGCCCGTCCCGTCCCACCACAGCCCACCACAGCCCGTCCCAGCCTGCCACAGCCCATCCCAGCCCGCCACAGCCCAATACAGCCCACCACAGCCCAATACAGCCCACCACAGCCCGTCTCAGCTCACCACAACCCACCACAGCCCGTCCAAGCCCACCACAGCCGATTACAGCTTACCACAGCCCGTCCCAGCCCACCAGACCCCGTCCCCGCCCACCACAGCCCACCACGGCCCGTCCCGGCACTCCACGGCCCGTCCCAGCCCACCACAGCCCGTCCCGGCCCACCACAGCCCATCCCAGAATACCACAGCCCATCCCAGCCCACCACAGCCCGTCCCAGCCCACCAGAGCCCGTCCCAGCCCACCGCAGCCCCTCCCAGCCCACCGCAGCCCGTCCCATCCCACCACGGCCCGTCCCAGCACACCGCAGCCCATCCCAGCCCACCACAGCCCGTCCCAGCCCACCACAGCCCGTCCCAGCCCACCACAGCCCATCCCAGCCCACCACAGCCCGTCCCAGCCCACCACAGCCCGTCCCAGCCCCTCCCAGCCCGCCCCAGCCCGTCTCACCTCACCACAACCCACCACAGCCCACCACAGCCCGTCCCAGCCCACCACAGCCCATCCCAGCACACCACAGCCCGTCCCAGCCCACCACAGCGCACCACAACCCGTCTCAGCTCACCACAGCCCACCACAGCCCGTCCCGGCCCACCACAGCGCGTCCCTGACCACAACAACCCGTCCCAGACCACCACAACCTGTCCCAGCCCGTCCCAGCCTGTCCCAGGCCACCGCAGCCTGTCCCAGCTTACCAAAGCCCGTCCCAGCTCACCACAGCCCGTCCCAGCAAACCACAGCCCGTCCCAGCCCACCACAGCCCGTCACAGCCCACCACAGCCCGTCACAGCCCACCACAGCCTGTCCCAGCCCACCCCAGTCCGTCCTAGCCTACCACAGCCCACCACAGCCTACCACAGCCCGCCACAGCCCATCCCAGCCACCCACAGCCCACCACGGCTCGTCTCAGCCCACCACTACCCACCGCAGCCCGCCAAGGCCCACCACAGCCCCCCACAGCCCTCCACAGCCCGTCCCAGCCCACCACAGTTCACCACGGCCCGTCCCAGCCCACCACAGCCTATCCCAACCCACCACAGCCCAACCCAGACCACCACAGCCCGTCCCAGCCCACCACAGCCCATCCCAGCCCACCACAGCACGTACCAGCCCAGCCCAACATACCACAGCTTGCCCAGCTCATCCCAGCCCGTCCCAGACCACCACAGCCCGTCCCAGCCCCTCCCAGCCCGTCTCAGCCCGTCTCACCTCACCACAACCCACCACAGCCCACCACAGCCCACCACAGCCCGTCCCAGCCCACCACAGCCCGTCCCAGCCCACCACAGCCCACCACAGCCCGTCTCAGCTCACCACAGCCCACCACAGCCCGTCCCGGCCCACCACAGCGCGTCCCTGACCACAACAACCCGTCCCAGCCCACCACAACCTGTCCCAGCCCATCCCAGCCCGTGCCAGGCCACCGCAGCCTGTCCCAGCTCACCAAAGCCTGTCCCAGCTCTCCACAGCCCGTCCCAGCCAACCACAGCCCGTCCCAGCCCACCACAGCCTGTCACAGCCCACCACAGCCCACCAAAGCCCATCACAGCCCACCACAGCCCGTCACAGCCCACCACAGCCCACCACAGCCTGTCCCAGCCCACCCCAGCCCGTCCTAGCCTACCACAGACCACCACCACAGCCTACCACAGCCCACTACAGCCCATCCCAGCCACCCACAGCCCACCACGGCCCGTCTCAGCCCACCACTACCCACCGCAGCCCGCCAAGGCCCACCACAGCCCACCACGGCCCACCACAGCCCACCACTGCCCACCACGGCACACCACAGCCCGCCACGACACACCACGGCCCGCCAGAGCCCACCACGGCCCGTCACAGGCCGTCCCAGCCCACCACAGCCTGTCCCTACCCACCACAGCCCGTCCTAGCCTGCCACAGACCGTCCCAGCCCGCCACAGACCGTCCCAGCCCGCCACAGCCTTTCCCGGTTCACCGCAGCCCGTCTCAGCACACCACAGCCCACCATAGCCGGTCACAGCCCACCACAGCTTACCACAACCCTTCACAGCCCGTCCCAGCCCACCGCGGCCCGCCACAGCCCACCACAGACCGCCAATGCCCACCAAAGCCCACCACTGCACGTCCGGGCCCGCCACGGCCCACCACGGCCCACCACGACCCACCACGGCCCACCAGAGCCCACCACGGCCCTCCACGGCCTGCCACTACCCACCACGGCCAACCACAGCTCGTCTCAGCCAACCACGGCCCACCATGGCCCGCCAAAGCCCATCACGGCCCACCATAGCCTGTCCCAGGCACCACGGCCCATCCCAGACTACCACAGCCCATCCCAGACCACCACGGCCCGTCCCAGCCCACCACGGCCCATCACAGCCCACCACAGTTCACCACGGCCCGTCCCAGCCCACAACGACCCGTCCCAGCCTACCACGGCCCACCACAGCCCACCCCTTCCCATCCCGGCCCAAAACGACCCACCACGATCCACCACACCCCACCACGGCCCACCACACTTCACCACAGCCCATCCCAGCACAGCACAGCCCACCACAGACCGTCCCAGCAAACCACAGACCGTCCCAGCCCACCACAGAATGTCCCAGCCCACCACAGCCCGTCCCAGCCCACCACAGCCCGTCCCAGCCCGTCCCCAACCACCGCAGCCCGTCCCCGCCAACCACAGCTTGTCCCAGCCCACCACAGTCCGTCACAGCCCGTCACAGCCCCCCACAACCCGTCCCAGCCCGTCCCAGCCCGTCACAGCATGTCCCAGACCACCACGGCCCGTCCCAGCCCACCACAGCCCGTCCCAGCCCACCACAGCCCGTCCCACAACACTACAGCCAGTCCCAGCTCATCTCCGCCCACCACAGCCTGTCCCAGCTCACCACAGACCGTCCCAGTCCGTCCCAGTTCGTTCCAGACCACCAGAACTCGTCTCAGCCCTTCCCAGCACACCACAGCCCGTCCCAGCCCATCCCAGCACGTCCCAGCCCACCAAGGCCCGTCCCCACCCACCACAGCCCGTCCCCACTGACCACAGCCCGTCCCAGCCCACCACAACCCGTCGCAGCCCACCACAGCCCGTCCCAGCCCACAACATCTCTTCCCAGCCCACCACAGCCCGTCCCAGCACACCACAGCCCACTACAGACCGTCCCAGCCCACCCAGCCCACCACAGCCTGTCCCAGTTCGTCTCAGCCTGTCCCAGCCCACCACAGCCCGTCCCAGCCCGCCGCAGCCCGTCCCACCATACTACTGCCAGTTCCAGCCCGTCTCCGCCCACCACAGCCCGTCCCCGCCCACCACAGTCCATCCCCGCCCACCACAGCCCATCCCCGCCCACCACAGCCTGTCCCAGCACACCACAGACCGTAGCAGCATGTCCCAGCCCGTCCCAACCCACCACAGCCTGTTCCAGACCACCACAGCCCGTCCCAGCCCGTCCCAGCACACCACAGCCTGTCCCAGCCCACCAGAGCCTCCCACAGCCCGTCCCAGTCCGTCCCAGCCCACCACAGCCCGTCCCAGCCCACCACAGAACGTCCCAGCCCACCACAGACCGTCCCAGCCCACCACAGCACGTTCCAGACCACCAGAGCCCGTCCCCGCCTACCAGAGCCCATCCCCACCCACCACAGCCTGTCCCAGCCCACCACAGCCCGTCCCAGCCCACCACAGCCCGTCCCAGCCCACCACAGCCCGTCCCAGCCCGTCCCAGCTCGTGCCAGGCCACCAGAACTCATCTCAGCCCATCCCAGCCCACCACATCCCGTCTCAAGCTCAGCAGAACCGACCACAGACACCACAGCCCGTCCCAGCCCACCACAGCCCGTCCCAGCCCACCACAGCCCTTCCCAGCCCACCACATCCCGTCCCAGCCCACCCAGCCCACCACAGCCAGTCCCAGCCCGTCCCAGCCCACCCAGTCCACCACAGCCAGTCCCAGCCCGTATCAGCCCGTCCCCGCCCACCACAGCCCGTCCCAGCCCACCACAGCCCGTCTCAAGCTCAGCAGAACCCACCACAGCCCGTCCCAGACCACCATGGCCCACCACAGCCCACCACGGCCCACCACAGCCCACCACAGTTCACCACGGCCCGTCCCAGCCCACCACGGCCCACCACAGCCCACCCCTTCCCATCCCGGCCCAAAACGACCCACCACGATCCACCACAGCCCACCACGGACCACCACAGTTCACCACAGCCCGTCCCAGCCCACCACAGCCCACCACAGTTCACCACAGCCCGTTCCAGCCCACCACAGTCCGTCCCAGCCCACAACAGCCCATCCCACCCCGTCCCAGCCCGTCCCAGCCCACCAGAGCCCATCTCCACCCACCACAGCCCGTCCCAGCCCACCATAGCCCGTTCCCGCCCACCACAACCCGTCCCAGCCCACCACAGCCCGTCCCAGCCCACCACAGCCCGTCCCAACCCACCACAGCCCGTCCTAGCCCGTCCCAGCCCACCTCAGCCCACCACAGCCCGTCCCAGCCCACCACAGCCCACCACAGTCCATCCCAGCCCACCACAGCCTGTCCCAGCCCACCACAGCCCACCACGGCACACCACAGCCCGTCCCAGCCCGTCCCAGACAACCACAGCACACCACAGCCCACAACAACCCGTCCCAGCCCACCACAGCCCACCACAACCCGTCCCAACCCGTCCCAGCCCACCACAGCCCGTCCCAGCTCACCAGAGCCCGTCCCAGCGCACCACAGCCCACCACAGCCCACCACAGCACATGACAGCCCACCACAGCCCACCACAGCCCGTCCCAGCCCACCACATCCTGACACAGCCCACCACAGCCCTTCCCAGTCCACCAGAGCCCGTTAAAGCCCACCACAGCCCACTACAGCCTGTCCCAGCCCCCCACGGCCCACCACAGCCAACCACGGCCCACAACAGCCCACCACGGCCCACCACGGACTGTCCCAGCCCACCACGACCCGTCCCAGCCCACCACGGCCCACCACAGTTCACCACGGCCCATCCCAGCCCACCATGGCCCACCATAGCGCATCCCAACCACCCACAGCCCACCACAGCCCACCACAGCCCGTCCCAGGCCACCACAGCCAGTCCCAGGCGACCACCGCCTGTCCCAGCCCGTCCCAGCCCGTTTAAGCCCACCACGGCCCGCCATAGCCTGCCACAACCAGTCCCAGCCCGCCACAGTCCGTCCCAGCCCACCACAGCCCACCCCAGCACACTACAGCCCACCACAAACCAGCACAGCCCTCCACAGCACGTCCCAGTCTGCCACAGCCCGTCCCAGCCCACCACATCCCTTCCTAGCCCACCACAGCCCGTCCCAGCCCACCACAGCCCACCACAGACCGTCCCAGCCCACTCAGCCCACCACAGCCTGTCCCAGCCCGTCCCAGCCTGTCCGAGCCCACCACAGCCTGTCCCAGCCCGCCACAGCCCGTCCCAGCCCACCACGGCCCACCACAGCCTGTCCCAGCCCACCACAGCCCGTCCCTACTCACCGCAGCCCACCACAGCCCGTCCCAGCCCACCACAGCCCGTTCCAGACCACCAGACCCCGTCTCCGCCCACCAGAGCCCGTCCCTGGTCACCACGGCCCGTCCCAGGCCGTCCCAGCCCACGACAGACCGTCCCAGCCCACGAAAGCCCGTCCCAACTTACCACATCCCGTCCCAGCTTACTACAGACAATCACAGCCCACCACGGTCCACCACAGCCCACCACAGCCCGTCCCAGCCCACCACGGCCCGTCCCGGCCTACTACGGCACGTCCCAGCCCACCACAGCCCGTCCCAGCCCACCATGGCCCGTCCCCACCCAACACAGCCCGTCCCAGCCCCTCCCAGCCCGTCTCAGCCCACCACAGCCTGTCCCAGCCTCTCCCAGCTCGTCCAAGCCTGTCCCAGACCCCCAGAGCCCGTCGCAGCCCACCACAGCCCGTCACAGCACACCACAGCCCGTCCCAGCACACCACAGCCCGTCCCAGCCCACCACAGACCACCACAGCCCGTCCCAAACCACCACAGCCCGTCCCAGCCCACCACAGCCCACCACAGTCCGTCCCGGCCCACTACAACTCGTCCCAGCCCACCACAGCCCACCACAGCCCGTCTAAGCCCACTACAGCCCGTCCCAGCCAACCACAGCCCGTCCCAACCCGTCTCAGCTCACCACAGCCTATCCCAGCCCACCACGGCCCACCACAGCACACCCCGGCCCACCGCAGCCTATCCCAACCCGTCCCAGCCCACCACGGCCCGTCCCAGCCCACCACGGCCCGTCCCAGCCCGTCCCAGCCCACGACAGCCCGTCCCAGCCCACCAGAACCCACCAGAGCCCACCACAGCTCGTCCCAGCCCACCACAGCCCACAAGAGCTTGTCACAGACCACCACAGCCCGTCCCAGCCCACCACAGCCCACTACGGCCCACCACAGCCCGACCCAGCCCACCACGGCCCGTCTCAGCCCACCACGGCCCGTCTCAGCTCACCACAACCCGTCCCAGACGACCACAGCCCGTCCCAGCCCACCACAGCCCACCACAGCCTGTCCCAGCCAACCACAGCCCGTCCCAGCACACCACAGCCCGTCCCAGCCCACCAGAGCCCGTCCCAGCCTGTTTCAGCCCACCACGGCTAACCACGGCCTGTCCCGGCCCACCACGGCCAACCACAGTCCACCATGGCCCACCAGAGCACACCACGGCCCACCACGGCCCTTCCAAGTCCACCACAGCCCACCACAGCCTTTCCCAGCCCACCACGGCCCGTCCCAGCCCACCACGGCCCGTCCCAGCCCACCACGGCCCACCCCAGCCCACCACGGCCCGTCCCAGCCCACCACGGCCCATCACAGCCCACCACGGCCCATCACAGCCCGTCCTAGCCCAGCACGGCCCGTCCCAGCCCACCACGGACCACCACGGCCCATCTCAGCCCACCACAGCCTGTCCAAGCCCAGCACAGCCCTCCACAACCCTCCACAGCCCGTCCCAACCCTCCACAGCTCATCCCAGCCTACCACAGCCCGTCGCAGCCCAACACAGCTTATCCCAGCCCACCGCAGCCCGTCCCAGCCCACCGCAGCCCGTCCTAGCCCACCGAAACCCGTCCCAGCCTACCGCAACCTGTCCCAGCCCACCACAGCCCACCACAGGTCACCACAGCCCACCACAGGTCACCACAGCCCACCACCGGTCACCACAGCCCACCACCGGTCACCACAGCCTGTTTCAGCCCACCACGGCAAACCACGGCCCGTCCCAGCCCACCACAGCCTGTCCCAGACCACCACAGCCAGTCCCAGCTCGTCTCAGACCACCACAGCCTCTCACAGCCCACCACGGCCCGCCATGGCCCACCAAAGCTCGTCCCAGATAAACCCGGCGCACCACAGCCCACCACGGCCCGTCCCGGCCCACCACAGCCCGTCCCAGCACACCACAGCCCACCACAGCCCATCACAGCCCACCACAGCCCGTCCCAGCTTACCACAGCCCACCACAGACCGTCCCAGCCCACCACAGCCCGTCCCAGCCCACCACAGCCCGTCCCAGCCCTCCACAGCCCGTCCCAGCCCTCCACTGCCCGTCCCAGCCCACCACTGCCCGTCCCAGCCCGTCCCAGCCCGTCCCAACCCACCAAAGCCTGTCCCAGCACACCACAGCCCACCACAGCCCATCACAGCCCACCACAGCCCGTCCCAGCTTACCACAGCCCACCACAGACCGTCCCGGCCCACCACAGCCCGTCCCAGCTTACCACAGCCCACCACAGACCGTCCCAGCACACCACAGCCCGTCCCAGCCCGTCTCAGCTCACCACAGCCCGTCCCACCCCACCACAGCCCACCAGAGCCCGTCCCGGACCACCACAGCCCGTCCCATCCCACCACAGCCCGTCCCCACCCAACACAGCCCGTCCCAGCCCCTCCCAGCCCGTCTCAGCCCACCACAGCCTGTCCCAGCCTCTCCCAGCTCGTCCAAGCCTGTCCCAGACCCCCAGAGCCCGTCGCAACCCACTACAGCCCGTAACAGCCCGTCCCAGCTCTCCACAACCCACCGCAGCCCGTCCCAGCCCACCACAGCCGGTCCCAGCCCACCACAGCCCACCACGGCCCGTCTCAGCCCACCACGGCCCACCACAAGCCGTCCTAGCCCACCACAGACCTCCAGAGCCCGTCTCAGCCCACCACAGCCCGTCCCAACCCACCACAGCCTGTCCCAGACCACCACAACCCGTCCCAGCCCACCACAGCCTGTCCGAGCTCGTCTCAGACCACCACAGCCTCTCACAGCACACCACAGCCCGTAACAGCCCACCACAGCAAGTACCAGCCCGTCCCAGCCCACCACGGCCCGTCTCAGCCCACCACGGCCCGTCTCAGCTCACCACAGCCCGTCCCAGCCAACCACAGCCCACTACGGCCCACCACAGCCCGTCCCAGCCCACCACAGCCCACCACAGCCCGTCCCAGCCCACCACAGCCCGTCCCAGACCACCACAGCCCGTCCCAGCCCACCACAGCCAGTCCCAGCTCGTCTCAGACCACCACAGCCTCTCACAGCACACCACAGCCCGTAACAGCCCACCACAGCAAGTACCAGCCCGTCCCAGCCCACCACGGCCCGTCTCAGCCCACCACGGCCCGTCTCAGCTCACCACAACCCGTCCCAGACGACCACAGCCCGTCCCAGCCCACCACAGCCCACCACAGCCCGTCCCAGCCCACCACAGCCCTTCCCAGCCCACCAGAGCCCGTCCCAGCCTGTTTCAGCCCACCACGGCTAACCACGGCCTGTCCCGGCCCACCACGGCCAACCACGGTCCACCATGGCCCACCAGAGCACACCACGGACCACCACGGCCCTTCCCAGTCCACCACAGCCCACCACAGCCTGTCCCAGCCCACCACGGCCCGTCCCAGCCCACCACGGCCCGTCGCAGCCCACCACGGCCCGTCCCAGCCCACCACAGCCTGTCCAAGCCCAGCACAGCCCTCCACAACCCTCCACAGCCCGTCCCAACCCTCCACAGCTCATCCCAGCCTACCACAGCCCGTCGCAGCCCAACACAGCTTATCCCAGCCCACCGCAGCCCGTCCCAGCCCACCGCAGCCCGTCCTAGCCCACCGAAACCCGTCCCAGCCCACCGCAACCCGTCCCAGCCCACCACAGGTCACCACAGCCCACCACCGGTCACCACAGCCCACCACCGGTCACCACAGCCTGTTTCAGCCCACCACGGCAAACCACGGCCCGTCCCAGCCCACCACGGCCCGCCATGGCCCACCACAGCTCGTCCCAGATAAACCCGGAGCACCACAGCCCACCACGGCCCGTCCCGGCCCACCACAGCCCGTCCCAGCCCACCACAGTTCGTCCCAGCCCACCACAGACCATCCCAGCACACCACAGCCCGTCCCACCTTACCACAGCCCACCACAGCCCGTCCCGGCCCACTACAACTCGTCCCAGCCCACCACAGCACACCACAGCCCGTCCCGGCCCACCACAGCCCGTCCCAGCCAAACACAACCCGTCCCAGCCCACCACAGACCACCACAGCCCGTCCCAAACCACCACAGCCCGTCCCAGCCCACCAGAGCCCACCACAGTCCGTCCCGGCCCACTACATCTCGTCCCAGCCCACCACAGCCCACCACAGCCCGTCCCAGCCCACCACAGCCCGTCCCAGCCAACCACAGCCCGTCCCAGCCCGGCTCAGCTCACCACAGCCCGTCCCACCCCACCACAGCCCACCAGAGCCCGTCCCGGACCACCACAGCCCGTCCCAGCCCACCACAGCCCGTCCCCACCCAACACAGCCCGTCCCAGCCCCTCCCAGCCCGTCTCAGCCCACCACAGCCTGTCCCAGCCTGTCCAAGCCTGTCCCAGACCCCCAGAGCCCGTCGCAGCTGACCACAGCTCGTCACAGCCCGTCACAGCTCTCCACAACCCACCGCAGCCCGTCCCAGCCCACCACAGCCTGTCCCAGCACAACACGGCCCACGAAAGCCCACCACAGCCCACCACGGCCCACCACAGCCCGTCCCAGCCCACCACAGCCCACCACCGGTCCACCACAGCCCGTCCCAGCCCACCACAGCCCGTCCCAGCCCACCACAGCCCGTCCCAGCCCACCACAGCCCGTCCCAGCACACCACAGCCCGTCCCAGCACACCACAGCCCACCAGAGGCCATCACAGCCCACCACAGCCCGTCCCAGCTTACCACAGCCCACCACAGCCCGTCCCAGCCCACCACAACCCGTCCCAGCCCACCACAGACCACCACAGCCCGTCCCAAACGACCACAGCCCGTCCCAGCCCACCACAGCCCACCACAGTCCGTCCCGGCCCACTACAACTCGTCCCAGCCCACCACAGCCCACCACAGCCCGTCTAAGCCCACCACGGCCCGTCCCAGCCAACCACAGCCCGTCCCAACCCGTCTCAGCTCACCACAGCCCGTCCCACCCCACCACAGCCCACCAGAGCCCGTCCCGGACCACCATAGCCCGTCCCAGCCCACCACAGCCCGTCCCCACCCAACACAGCCCGTCCCAGCCCCTCCCAGCCCGTCTCAGCCCACCACAGCCCGTCCCAGCTCTCCACAACCCACCGCAGCCCGTCCCAGCCCACCACGGCCCAATAAAGCCCACCACAGCCCACCACGGCCCACCACAAGCCGTCCTAGCCCACCACAGACCTCCAGAGCCCGTCTCAGCTCACCACAGCCTATCCCAGCCCACCACGGACCACCACAGCACACCACGACCTACCGCAGCCTATCACAACCCGTCCCAGCCCACCACGGCCCGTCCCAGCCCACCACGGCCCGTCCCAGCCCACCACGGCCCGTCCCAGCCCGTCCCAGCCAACGACAGCCCGTCCCAGCCCACGACAGTCCATCCCAGCCCACCAGAGCCCACCACAGCTCGTCCCAGCCCACCACAGCCCACAAGAGCTTGTCACAGACCACCACAGCCCGTCCCAGCCCACCACAGCCCGTCCCAGCTTACCACAGCCCACCACAGCCCGTCCCAGCTTACCACAGCCCACCACAGACCGTCCCAGCCCATCACAACCCGTCCCAGCCCCTCCCAGCCCGTCTCAGCCCACCACAGCCTGTCCCAGCCTGTCCCAGCTCGTCCAAGCCTGTCCCAGACCCCCAGAGCCCGTCGCAGCCCACCACAGCCCGTCACAGCCTGTCCCAGCTCTCCACAACCCACCGCAGCCTGTCCCAGCCCACCACAGCCCGTCCCAGCCCACCACGGCCCACGAAAGCCCACCACAGCCCACCACGGCCCACCACAGCCCGTCCCAGCCCACCACAAGCCGTCCTAGCCCACCACAGACCTCCAGAGCCCGTCTCAGCTCACCACAGCCTATCCCAGCCCACCACGGCCCGTCCCAGCCCACCACGGCCCGTCCCAGCCCACCACGGCCCGTCCCAGCCCGTCCCAGCCCACGACAGCCCGTCCCAGCCCACCAGAGCCCACCAGAGCCCACCACAGCTCGTCCCAGCCCACCACAGCCCACAAGAGCTTGTCACAGACCACCACAGCCCGTCCCAGCCCACCACAGCCCACTACGGCCCACCACAGCCCGTCCCAGCCCACCACGGCCCGTCTCAGCCCACCACGGCCCGTCTCAGCTCACCACAACCCGTCCCAGATGACCACAGCCCGTCCCAGCCCACCACAGCGTGTCCCAGCCCACCACAGCCCGTCCCAGCCCACCACAGCCCTTCCCAGCCCACCACAGCCCGTCCCAGCCTGTTTCAGCCCAGCACGGCTAACCACGGCCTGTCCCGGCCCACCACGGCCAACCACGGTCCACCATGGCCCACCAGAGCACACCACGGCCCACCACGGCCCTTCCCAGTCCACCACAGCCCACCACAGCCTTTCCCAGCCCACCACGGCCCGTCCCAGCCCACCACGGCCCGTCCCAGCCCACCACGGCCCACCCCAGCCCACCACGGCCCGTCCCAGCCCACCACGGCCCATCACAGCCCACCACGGCCCATCACAGCCCGTCCTAGCCCAGCACGGCCCGTCCCAGCCCACCACGGACCACCACGGCCCATCTCAGCCCACCACAGCCTGTCCAAGCCCAGCACAGCCCTCCACAACCCTCCACAGCCCGTCCCAACCCTCCACAGCTCATCCCAGCCTACCACAGCCCGTCGCAGCCCAACACAGCTTATCCCAGCCCACCGCAGCCCGTCCCAGCCCACCGCAGCCCGTCCTAGCCCACCACAGCCCACCACAGGTCACCGCAACCCGTCCCAGCCCACCACAGCCCACCACAGGTCACCACAGCCCACCACAGGTCACCACAGCCCACCACCGGTCACCACAGCCCACCACCGGTCACCACAGCCTGTTTCAGCCCACGACGGCAAACCACGGCCCGTCCCAGCCCACCACGGCCCGCCATGGCCCACCACAGCTCGTCCCAGATAAACACGGCGCACCACAGCCCACCACGGCCCGTCCCGGCCCACCACAGCCCGTCCCAGCACACCACAGCCCACCACAGCCCATCACAGCCCACCACAGCCCGTCCCAGCTTACCACAGCCCACCACAGACCATCCCAGCCCACCACAGCCCGTCCCAGCCCACCACAGCCCGTCCCAGCCCACCACTGCCCGTCCCAGCCCACCACTGCCCGTCCCAGCCCGTCCCAGCTCGTCCCAACCCACCAAAGCCCGTCCCAGCACACCACAGCCCACCACAGCCTGTCCCAGCTTACCACAGCCCACCACAGCCCGTCCCGGCCCACCACAGCCCGTCCCAGCTTACCACAGCCCACCACAGACCGTCCCAGCACACCACAGCCCGTCCCACCTTACCACAGCCCACCACAGCCCGTCCCGGCCCACTACAACACGTCCCAGCCCACCACAGCCCGTCCCGGCCCACCACAGCCCGTCCCAGCTCACCACAGCCCGTCCCAGCCAACCACAGCCCGTCCCAGCCCGTCTCAGCTCAACACAGCCCGTCCCACCCCACCACAGCCCACCAGAGCCCGTCCCGGACCACCACAGCCCGTCCCAGCCCACCACAGCCCGTCCCCACCCAACACAGCCCGTCCCAGCCCCTCCCAGCCCGTCTCAGCCCACCACAGCCTATCCCAGCCTCTCCCAGCTCGTCCAAGCCTGTCCCTGACCCCCAGAGCCCGTCGCAGCCCACCACAGCCCGTCACAGCCCGTCCCAGCTCGCCACAACCCACCGCAGCCCGTCCCAGCCCACCACAGCCCGTCCCAGCCCACCACGGCCCACCACAGCCCATCCCAGCCCACCACAAGCCGTCCTAGCCCACCACAGACCTCCAGAGCCCGTCTCAGCTCACCACAGCCTATCCCAGCCCACCACGGCCCACCACAGCACACCACGGCCCACCGCAGCCTATCCCAACCCGTCCCAGCCCACCACGGCCCGTCCCAGCCCACCACAGCCCACGACAGCCCGTCCCAGCCCACGACAGCCCGTCCCAGCCCACCAGAGCCCACCAGAGACCACAAAGCTCGTCCCAGCCCACCACAGCCCACAAGAGCTTGTCACAGACCACCACAGCCCGTCCCAGCCCACCACAGCCCACCACCGGTCCACCACAGCCCGTCCCAGCCCACCACAGCCCGTCCCAGCCCACCACAGCCCGTCCCAGCCCACCACAGCCCGTCCCAGCACACCACAGCCCACCAGAGGCCATCACAGCCCACCACAGCCCGTCCCAGCTTACCACAGCCCACCACAGACCGTCCCAGCCCACCACAACCCGTCCCAGCCCACCACAGACCACCACAGCCCGTCCCAAACGACCACAGCCCGTCCCAGCCCACCACAGCCCACCACAGTCCGTCCCGGCCCACTACAACTCGTCCCAGCCCACCACAGCCCACCACAGCCCGTCTAAGCCCACCACGGCCCGTCCCAGCCAACCACAGCCCGTCCCAACCCGTCTCAGCTCACCACAGCCCGTCCCACCCCACCACAGCCCACCAGAGCCCGTCCCGGACCACCATAGCCCGTCCCAGCCCACCACAGCCCGTCCCCACCCAACACAGCCCGTCCCAGCCCCTCCCAGCCCGTCTCAGCCCACCACAGCCCGTCCCAGCTCTCCACAACCCACCGCAGCCCGTCCCAGCCCACCACGGCCCAATAAAGCCCACCACAGCCCACCACGGCCCACCACAAGCCGTCCTAGCCCACCACAGACCTCCAGAGCCCGTCTCAGCTCACCACAGCCTATCCCAGCCCACCACGGACCACCACAGCACACCACGACCTACCGCAGCCTATCACAACCCGTCCCAGCCCACCACGGCCCGTCCCAGCCCACCACGGCCCGTCCCAGCCCACCACGGCCCGTCCCAGCCCGTCCCAGCCAACGACAGCCCGTCCCAGCCCACGACAGTCCATCCCAGCCCACCAGAGCCCACCACAGCTCGTCCCAGCCCACCACAGCCCACAAGAGCTTGTCACAGACCACCACAGCCCGTCCCAGCCCACCACAGCCCGTCCCAGCTTACCACAGCCCACCACAGCCCGTCCCAGCTTACCACAGCCCACCACAGACCGTCCCAGCCCATCACAACCCGTCCCAGCCCCTCCCAGCCCGTCTCAGCCCACCACAGCCTGTCCCAGCCTGTCCCAGCTCGTCCAAGCCTGTCCCAGACCCCCAGAGCCCGTCGCAGCCCACCACAGCCCGTCACAGCCTGTCCCAGCTCTCCACAACCCACCGCAGCCTGTCCCAGCCCACCACAGCCCGTCCCAGCCCACCACGGCCCACGAAAGCCCACCACAGCCCACCACGGCCCACCACAGCCCGTCCCAGCCCACCACAAGCCGTCCTAGCCCACCACAGACCTCCAGAGCCCGTCTCAGCTCACCACAGCCTATCCCAGCCCACCACGGCCCGTCCCAGCCCACCACGGCCCGTCCCAGCCCACCACGGCCCGTCCCAGCCCGTCCCAGCCCACGACAGCCCGTCCCAGCCCACCAGAGCCCACCAGAGCCCACCACAGCTCGTCCCAGCCCACCACAGCCCACAAGAGCTTGTCACAGACCACCACAGCCCGTCCCAGCCCACCACAGCCCACTACGGCCCACCACAGCCCGTCCCAGCCCACCACGGCCCGTCTCAGCCCACCACGGCCCGTCTCAGCTCACCACAACCCGTCCCAGATGACCACAGCCCGTCCCAGCCCACCACAGCGTGTCCCAGCCCACCACAGCCCGTCCCAGCCCACCACAGCCCTTCCCAGCCCACCACAGCCCGTCCCAGCCTGTTTCAGCCCAGCACGGCTAACCACGGCCTGTCCCGGCCCACCACGGCCAACCACGGTCCACCATGGCCCACCAGAGCACACCACGGCCCACCACGGCCCTTCCCAGTCC
The DNA here is from genome assembly GCF_023638135.1 of Falco biarmicus. NCBI lineage: Eukaryota > Metazoa > Chordata > Aves > Falconiformes > Falconidae > Falco > Falco biarmicus. The sequence goes on along the minus strand of NW_026611682.1, from coordinate 242,767 downwards.
ACCACAGCCCACCACAGCCTTTCCCAGCCCACCACGGCCCGTCCCAGCCCACCACGGCCCGTCCCAGCCCACCACGGCCCACCCCAGCCCACCACGGCCCGTCCCAGCCCACCACGGCCCATCACAGCCCACCACGGCCCATCACAGCCCGTCCTAGCCCAGCACGGCCCGTCCCAGCCCACCACGGACCACCACGGCCCATCTCAGCCCACCACAGCCTGTCCAAGCCCAGCACAGCCCTCCACAACCTCCACAGCCCGTCCCAACCCTCCACAGCTCATCCCAGCCTACCACAGCCCGTCGCAGCCCAACACAGCTTATCCCAGCCCACCGCAGCCCGTCCCAGCCCACCGCAACCCGTCCTAGCCCACCACAGCCCACCACAGGTCACCGCAACCCGTCCCAGCCCACCACAGCCCACCACAGGTCACCACAGCCCACCACAGGTCACCACAGCCCACCACCGGTCACCACAGCCCACCACCGGTCACCACAGCCTGTTTCAGCCCACCACGGCAAACCACGGCCCGTCCCAGCCCACCACGGCCCGCCATGGCCCACCACAGCTCGTCCCAGATAAACACGGCGCACCACAGCCCACCACGGCCCGTCCCGGCCCACCACAGCCCGTCCCAGCACACCACAGCCCACCACAGCCCATCACAGCCCACCACAGCCCGTCCAGCTTACCACAGCCCACCACAGACCATCCCAGCCCACCACAGCCCGTCCCAGCCCACCACTGCCCGTCCCAGCCCACCACTGCCCGTCCCAGCCCGTCCCAGCTCGTCCCAACCCACCAAAGCCCGTCCCAGCACACCACAGCCCACCACAGCCTGTCCCAGCTTACCACAGCCCACCACAGCCCGTCCCGGCCCACCACAGCCCGTCCCAGCTTACCACAGCCCACCACAGACCGTCCCAGCACACCACAGCCCGTCCCACCTTACCACAGCCCACCACAGCCCGTCCCGGCCCACTACAACACGTCCCAGCCCACCACAGCCCGTCCCGGCCCACCACAGCCCGTCCCAGCTCACCACAGCCCGTCCCAGCCAACCACAGCCCGTCCCAGCCCGTCTCAGCTCAACACAGCCCGTCCCACCCCACCACAGCCCACCAGAGCCCGTCCCGGACCACCACAGCCCGTCCCAGCCCACCACAGCCCGTCCCCACCCAACACAGCCCGTCCCAGCCCCTCCCAGCCCGTCTCAGCCCACCACAGCCTGTCCCAGCCTCTCCCAGCTCGTCCAAGCCTGTCCCTGACCCCCAGAGCCCGTCGCAGCCCACCACAGCCCGTCACAGCCCGTCCCAGCTCGCCACAACCCACCGCAGCCCGTCCCAGCCCACCACAGCCCGTCCCAGCCCACCACGGCCCACCACAGCCCATCCCAGCCCACCACAAGCCGTCCTAGCCCACCACAGACCTCCAGAGCCCGTCTCAGCTCACCACAGCCTATCCCAGCCCACCACGGCCCACCACAGCACACCACGGCCCACCGCAGCCTATCCCAACCCGTCCCAGCCCACCACGGCCCGTCCCAGCCCACCACAGCCCACGACAGCCCGTCCCAGCCCACGACAGCCCGTCCCAGCCCACCAGAGCCCACCAGAGACCACAAAGCTCGTCCCAGCCCACCACAGCCCACAAGAGCTTGTCACAGACCACCACAGCCCGTCCCAGCCCACCACAGCCCACCACCGGTCCACCACAGCCCGTCCCAGCCCACCACAGCCCGTCCCAGCCCACCACAGCCCGTCCCAGCCCACCACAGCCCGTCCAGCACACCACAGCCCCACCAGAGGCCATCACAGCCCACCACAGCCCGTCCCAGCTTACCACAGCCCACCACAGACCGTCCCAGCCCACCACAACCCGTCCCAGCCCACCACAGACCACCACAGCCCGTCCAAACGACCACAGCCCGTCCCAGCCCACCACAGCCCACCACAGTCCGTCCCGGCCCACTACAACTCGTCCCAGCCCACCACAGCCCACCACAGCCCGTCTAAGCCCACCACGGCCCGTCCCAGCCAACCACAGCCCGTCCCAACCCGTCTCAGCTCACCACAGCCCGTCCCACCCCACCACAGCCCACCAGAGCCCGTCCCGGACCACCATAGCCCGTCCCAGCCCACCACAGCCCGTCCCCACCCAACACAGCCCGTCCCAGCCCCTCCCAGCCCGTCTCAGCCCACCACAGCCCGTCCCAGCTCTCCACAACCCACCGCAGCCCGTCCCAGCCCACCACGGCCCAATAAAGCCCACCACAGCCCACCACGGCCCACCACAAGCCGTCCTAGCCCACCACAGACCTCCAGAGCCCGTCTCAGCTCACCACAGCCTATCCCAGCCCACCACGGACCACCACAGCACACCACGACCTACCGCAGCCTATCACAACCCGTCCCAGCCCACCACGGCCCGTCCCAGCCCACCACGGCCCGTCCCAGCCCACCACGGCCCGTCCCAGCCCGTCCCAGCCAACGACAGCCCGTCCCAGCCCACGACAGTCCATCCCAGCCCACCAGAGCCCACCACAGCTCGTCCCAGCCCACCACAGCCCACAAGAGCTTGTCACAGACCACCACAGCCCGTCCCAGCCCACCACAGCCCGTCCCAGCTTACCACAGCCCACCACAGCCCGTCCCAGCTTACCACAGCCCACCACAGACCGTCCCAGCCCATCACAACCCGTCCCAGCCCCTCCCAGCCCGTCTCAGCCCACCACAGCCTGTCCCAGCCTGTCCCAGCTCGTCCAAGCCTGTCCCAGACCCCCAGAGCCCGTCGCAGCCCACCACAGCCCGTCACAGCCTGTCCCAGCTCTCCACAACCCACCGCAGCCTGTCCCAGCCCACCACAGCCCGTCCCAGCCCACCACGGCCCACGAAAGCCCACCACAGCCCACCACGGCCCACCACAGCCCGTCCCAGCCCACCACAAGCCGTCCTAGCCCACCACAGACCTCCAGAGCCCGTCTCAGCTCACCACAGCCTATCCCAGCCCACCACGGCCCGTCCCAGCCCACCACGGCCCGTCCCAGCCCACCACGGCCCGTCCCAGCCCGTCCCAGCCCACGACAGCCCGTCCCAGCCCACCAGAGCCCACCAGAGCCCACCACAGCTCGTCCCAGCCCACCACAGCCCACAAGAGCTTGTCACAGACCACCACAGCCCGTCCCAGCCCACCACAGCCCACTACGGCCCACCACAGCCCGTCCCAGCCCACCACGGCCCGTCTCAGCCCACCACGGCCCGTCTCAGCTCACCACAACCCGTCCCAGATGACCACAGCCCGTCCCAGCCAACCACAGCGTGTCCCAGCCCACCACAGCCCGTCCCAGCCCACCACAGCCCTTCCCAGCCCACCACAGCTCGTCCCAGCCTGTTTCAGCCCAGCACGGCTAACCACGGCCTGTCCCGGCCCACCACGGCCAACCACGGTCCACCATGGCCCACCAGAGCACACCACGGCCCACCACGGCCCTTCCCAGTCCACCACAGCCCAACACAGCCTTTCCCAGCCCACCACGGCCCGTCCCAGCCCACCACGGCCCGTCCCAGCCCACCACGGCCCACCCCAGCCCACCACGGCCCGTCCCAGCCCACCACGGCCCATCACAGCCCACCACGGCCCATCACAGCCCGTCCTAGCCCAGCACGGCCCGTCCCAGCCCACCACGGACCACCACGGCCCATCTCAGCCCACCACAGCCTGTCCAAGCCCAGCACAGCCCTCCACAACCCTCCACAGCCCGTCCCAACCCTCCACAGCTCATCCCAGCCTACCACAGCCCGTCGCAGCCCAACACAGCTTATCCCAGCCCACCGCAGCCCGTCCCAGCCCACCGCAGCCCGTCCTAGCCCACCACAGCCCACCACAGGTCACCGCAACCCGTCCCAGCCCACCACAGCCCACCACAGGTCACCACAGCCCACCACAGGTCACCACAGCCCACCACCGGTCACCACAGCCCACCACCGGTCACCACAGCCTGTTTCAGCCCACCACGGCAAACCACGGCCCGTCCCAGCCCACCACGGCCCGCCATGGCCCACCACAGCTCGTCCCAGATAAACACGGCGCACCACAGCCCACCACGGCCCGTCCCGGCCCACCACAGCCCGTCCCAGCACACCACAGCCCACCACAGCCCATCACAGCCCACCACAGCCCGTCCCAGCTTACCACAGCCCACCACAGACCATCCCAGCCCACCACAGCCCGTCCCAGCCCACCACAGCCCGTCCCAGCCCACCACTGCCCGTCCCAGCCCACCACTGCCCGTCCCAGCCCGTCCCAGCTCGTCCCAACCCACCAAAGCCCGTCCCAGCACACCACAGCCCACCACAGCCTGTCCCAGCTTACCACAGCCCACCACAGCCCGTCCCGGCCCACCACAGCCCGTCCCAGCTTACCACAGCCCACCACAGACCGTCCCAGCACACCACAGCCCGTCCCACCTTACCACAGCCCACCACAGCCCGTCCCGGCCCACTACAACACGTCCCAGCCCACCACAGCCCGTCCCGGCCCACCACAGCCCGTCCCAGCTCACCACAGCCCGTCCCAGCCAACCACAGCCCGTCCCAGCCCATCTCAGCTCAACACAGCCCGTCCCACCCCACCACAGCCCACCAGAGCCCGTCCCGGACCACCACAGCCCGTCCCAGCCCACCACAGCCCGTCCCCACCCAACACAGCCCGTCCCAGCCCCTCCCAGCCCGTCTCAGCCCACCACAGCCTGTCCCAGCCTCTCCCAGCTCGTCCAAGCCTGTCCCTGACCCCCAGAGCCCGTCGCAGCCCACCACAGCCCGTCACAGCCCGTCCCAGCTCGCCACAACCCACCGCAGCCCGTCCCAGCCCACCACAGCCCGTCCCAGCCCACCACGGCCCACCACAGCCCATCCCAGCCCACCACAAGCCGTCCTAGCCCACCACAGACCTCCAGAGCCCGTCTCAGCTCACCACAGCCTATCCCAGCCCACCACGGCCCACCACAGCACACCACGGCCCACCGCAGCCTATCCCAACCCGTCCCAGCCCACCACGGCCCGTCCCAGCCCACCACAGCCCACGACAGCCCGTCCCAGCCCACGACAGCCCGTCCCAGCCCACCAGAGCCCACCAGAGACCACAAAGCTCGTCCCAGCCCACCACAGCCCACAAGAGCTTGTCACAGACCACCACAGCCCGTCCCAGCCCACCACAGCCCACCACCGGTCCACCACAGCCCGTCCCAGCCCACCACAGCCCGTCCCAGCCCACCACAGCCCGTCCCAGCCCACCACAGCCCGTCCCAGCACACCACAGCCCACCAGAGGCCATCACAGCCCACCACAGCCCGTCCCAGCTTACCACAGCCCACCACAGACCGTCCCAGCCCACCACAGCCCGTCCCAGCCCCTCCCAGCCCGTCTCAGCCCACTACAGCCTGTCCCAGCCTGTCCCAGCTCGTCCAAGCCTGTCCCAGACCACCACAGCCCGTCGCAGGCCACCACAGCCCGTCACAGCCCGTCCCAGCTCTCCACAACCCACCGCAGCCCGTCCCAGCCCACCACAGCCCGTCCCAGCCCACCACGGCCCACCACAGCCCATCCCAGCCCACCACAAGCCGTCCTAGCCCACCACAGACCTCCAGAGCCCATCTCAGCTCACCACAGCCTATCACAGCCCACCACGGCCCACCACAGCACACCACGGCCCACCGCAGCCTATCCCAACCCGTCCCAGCCCACCACGGCCCGTCCCAGCCCACCACGGCCCGTCCCAGCCCACCACGGCCCGTCCCAGCCCGTCCCAGCCCACGACAGCCCGTCCCAGCCCACCAGAGCCCACCAGAGCCCACCACAGCTCGTCCCAGCCCACCACAGCCCACAAGAGCTTGTCACAGCCCACCACAGCCCGTCCCAGCCAACCACAGCCCACTACGGCCCACCACAGCCCGTCCCAGCCCACCACAGCCCACCACAGCCCGTCCCGGCCCACCACGGTCCGTCCCAGCCCACCACAGCCCGTCCCAGCCCACCACAGCCCGTCCCAGCTCGTCTCAGACCACCACAGCCTCTCACAGACCACCACAGCCCGTAACAGCCCACCACAGCAAGTACCAGCCCGTCCCAGCCCACCACGGCCCGTCTCAGCCCACCACGGCCCGTCTCAGCTCACCACAACCCGTCCCAGACGACCACAGCCCATCCCAGCCCACCACACCCTACCACAGCGTGTCCCAGCCCACCACAGCCCGTCCCAGCCCACCACAGCCCGTCCCAGCCCACCACAGCCCTTCCCAGCCCACCAGAGCCCGTCCCAGCCTGTTTCAGCCCAGCACGGCTAACCACGGCCTGTCCCGGCCCACCACGGCCAACCACGGTCCACCATGGCCCACCAGAGCACACCACGGCCCACCACGGCCCTTCCCAGTCCACCACAGCCCACCACAGCCTGTCCCAGCCCACCACGGCCCGTCCCAGCCCACCACGGCCCACCACAGCCTTTCCCAGCCCACCACGGCCCGTCCCAGCCCACCACGGCCCGTCCCAGCCCACCACGGCCCACCCCAGCCCACCACGGCCCGTCCCAGCCCACCACGGCCCATCACAGCCCACCACGGCCCATCACAGCCCGTCCTAGCCCAGCACGGCCCGTCCCAGCCCACCACGGACCACCACGGCCCATCTCAGCCCACCACAGCCTGTCCAAGCCCAGCACAGCCCTCCACAACCCTCCACAGCCCGTCCCAACCCTCCACAGCTCATCCCAGCCTACCACAGCCCGTCGCAGCCCAACACAGCTTATCCCAGCCCACCGCAGCCCGTCCCAGCCCACCGCAGCCCGTCCTAGCCCACCACAGCCCACCACAGGTCACCGCAACCCGTCCCAGCCCACCACAGCCCACCACAGGTCACCACAGCCCACCACCGGTCACCACAGCCCACCACCGGTCACCACAGCCTGTTTCAGCCCACCACGGCAAACCACGGCCCGTCCCAGCCCACCACGGCCCGCCATGGCCCACCACAGCTCGTCCCAGATAAACACGGCGCACCACAGCCCACCACGGCCCGTCCCGGCCCACCACAGCCCGTCCCAGCACACCACAGCCCACCACAGCCCATCACAGCCCACCACAGCCCGTCCCAGCTTACCACAGCCCACCACAGACCATCCCAGCCCACCACAGCCCGTCCCAGCCCACCACAGCCCGTCCCAGCCCACCACTGCCCGTCCCAGCCCACCACTGCCCGTCCCAGCCCGTCCCAGCTCGTCCCAACCCACCAAAGCCCGTCCCAGCACACCACAGCCCACCACAGCCTGTCCCAGCTTACCACAGCCCACCACAGCCCGTCCCGGCCCACCACAGCCCGTCCCAGCTTACCACAGCCCACCACAGACCGTCCCAGCACACCACAGCCCGTCCCACCTTACCACAGCCCACCACAGCCCGTCCCGGCCCACTACAACACGTCCCAGCCCACCACAGCCCGTCCCGGCCCACCACAGCCCGTCCCAGCTCACCACAGCCCGTCCCAGCCAACCACAGCCCGTCCCAGCCCATCTCAGCTCAACACAGCCCTTCCCACCCCACCACAGCCCACCAGAGCCCGTCCCGGACCACCACAGCCCGTCCCAGCCCACCACAGCCCGTCCCCACCCAACACAGCCCGTCCCAGCCCCTCCCAGCCCGTCTCAGCCCACCACAGCCTGTCCCAGCCTCTCCCAGCTCGTCCAAGCCTGTCCCTGACCCCCAGAGCCCGTCGCAGCCCACCACAGCCCGTCACAGCCCGTCCCAGCTCGCCACAACCCACCGCAGCCCGTCCCAGCCCACCACAGCCCGTCCCAGCCCACCACGGCCCACCACAGCCCATCCCAGCCCACCACAAGCCGTCCTAGCCCACCACAGACCTCCAGAGCCCGTCTCAGCTCACCACAGCCTATCCCAGCCCACCACGGCCCACCACAGCACACCACGGCCCACCGCAGCCTTCCCAACCCGTCCCAGCCCACCACGGCCCGTCCCAGCCCACCACAGCCCACGACAGCCCGTCCCAGCCCACGACAGCCCGTCCCAGCCCACCAGAGCCCACCAGAGACCACAAAGCTCGTCCCAGCCCACCACAGCCCACAAGAGCTTGTCACAGACCACCACAGCCCGTCCCAGCCCACCACAGCCCACCACCGGTCCACCACAGCCCGTCCCAGCCCACCACAGCCCGTCCCAGCCCACCACAGCCCGTCCCAGCCCACCACAGCCCGTCCCAGCACACCACAGCCCACCAGAGGCCATCACAGCCCACCACAGCCCGTCCCAGCTTACCACAGCCCACCACAGACCGTCCCAGCCCACCACAGCCCGTCCCAGCCCCTCCCAGCCCGTCTCAGCCCACTACAGCCTGTCCCAGCCTGTCCCAGCTCGTCCAAGCCTGTCCCAGACCACCACAGCCCGTCGCAGGCCACCACAGCCCGTCACAGCCCGTCCCAGCTCTCCACAACCCACCGCAGCCCGTCCCAGCCCACCACAGCCCGTCCCAGCCCACCACGGCCCACCACACCGAGTCCCAGCCCACCACAAGCCGTCCTAGCCCACCACAGACCTCCAGAGCCCATCTCAGCTCACCACAGCCTATCACAGCCCACCACGGCCCACCACAGCACACCACGGCCCACCGCAGCCTATCCCAACCCGTCCCAGCCCACCACGGCCCGTCCCAGCCCACCACGGCCCGTCCCAGCCCACCACGGCCCGTCCCAGCCCGTCCCAGCCCACGACAGCCCGTCCCAGCCCACCAGAGCCCACCAGAGCCCACCACAGCTCGTCCCAGCCCACCACAGCCCACAAGAGCTTGTCACAGCCCACCACAGCCCGTCCCAGCCAACCACAGCCCACTACGGCCCACCACAGCCCGTCCCAGCCCACCACAGCCCACCACAGCCCGTCCCGGCCCACCACGGTCCGTCCCAGCCCACCACAGCCCGTCCCAGCCCACCACAGCCCGTCCCAGCTCGTCTCAGACCACCACAGCCTCTCACAGACCACCACAGCCCGTAACAGCCCACCACAGCAAGTACCAGCCCGTCCCAGCCCACCACGGCCCGTCTCAGCCCACCACGGCCCGTCTCAGCTCACCACAACCCGTCCCAGACGACCACAGCCCATCCCAGCCCACCACACCCTACCACAGCGTGTCCCAGCCCACCACAGCCCGTCCCAGCCCACCACAGCCCGTCCCAGCCCACCACAGCCCTTCCCAGCCCACCAGAGCCCGTCCCAGCCTGTTTCAGCCCACCACGGCTAACCACGGCCTGTCCCGGCCCACCACGGCCAACCACGGTCCACCATGGCCCACCAGAGCACACCACGGCCCACCACGGCCCTTCCCAGTCCACCACAGCCCACCACAGCCTGTCCCAGCCCACCACGGCCCGTCCCAGCCCACCACGGCCCACCACAGCCTTTCCCAGCCCACCACGGCCCGTCCCAGCCCACCACGGCCCGTCCCAGCCCACCACGGCCCACCCCAGCCCACCACGGCCCGTCCCAGCCCACCACGGCCCATCACAGCCCACCACGGCCCATCACAGCCCGTCCTAGCCCAGCACGGCCCGTCCCAGCCCACCACGGACCACCACGGCCCATCTCAGCCCACCACAGCCTGTCCAAGCCCAGCACAGCCCTCCACAACCCTCCACAGCCCGTCCCAACCCTCCACAGCTCATCCCAGCCTACCACAGCCCGTCGCAGCCCAACACAGCTTATCCCAGCCCACCGCAGCCCGTCCCAGCCCACCGCAGCCCGTCCTAGCCCACCACAGCCCACCACAGGTCACCGCAACCCGTCCCAGCCCACCACAGCCCACCACAGGTCACCACAGCCCACCACAGGTCACCACAGCCCACCACCGGTCACCACAGCCCACCACCGGTCACCACAGCCTGTTTCAGCCCACCACGGCAAACCACGGCCCGTCCCAGCCCACCACGGCCCGCCATGGCCCACCACAGCTCGTCCCAGATAAACACGGCGCACCACAGCCCACCACGGCCCGTCCCGGCCCACCACAGCCCGTCCCAGCACACCACAGCCCACCACAGCCCATCACAGCCCACCACAGCCCGTCCCAGCTTACCACAGCCCACCACAGACCATCCCAGCCCACCACAGCCCGTCCCAGCCCACCACAGCCCGTCCCAGCCCACCACTGCCCGTCCCAGCCCACCACTGCCCGTCCCAGCCCGTCCCAGCTCGTCCCAACCCACCAAAGCCCGTCCCAGCACACCACAGCCCACCACAGCCTGTCCCAGCTTACCACAGCCCACCACAGCCCGTCCCGGCCCACCAGAGCCCGTCCCAGCTTACCACAGCCCACCACAGACCGTCCCAGCACACCACAGCCCGTCCCACCTTACCACAGCCCACCACAGCCCGTCCCGGCCCACTACAACACGTCCCAGCCCACCACAGCCCGTCCCGGCCCACCACAGCCCGTCCCAGCTCACCACAGCCCGTCCCAGCCAACCACAGCCCGTCCCAGCCCGTCTCAGCTCAACACAGCCCGTCCCACCCCACCACAGCCCACCAGAGCCCGTCCCGGACCACCACAGCCCGTCCCAGCCCACCACAGCCCGTCCCCACCCAACACAGCCCGTCCCAGCCCCTCCCAGCCCGTCTCAGCCCACCACAGCCTGTCCCAGCCTCTCCCAGCTCGTCCAAGCCTGTCCCTGACCCCCAGAGCCCGTCGCAGCCCACCACAGCCCCTCCCAGCCCGTCCCAGCTCGCCACAACCCACCGCAGCCCGTCCCAGCCCACCACAGCCTGTCCCAGCCCACCACGGCCCACCACAGCCCATCCCAGCCCACCACAAGCCGTCCTAGCCCACCACAGACCTCCAGAGCCCGTCTCAGCTCACCACAGCCTATCCCAGCCCACCACGGCCCACCACAGCACACCACGGCCCACCGCAGCCTATCCCAACCCGTCCCAGCCCACCACGGCCCGTCCCAGCCCACCACAGCCCACGACAGCCCGTCCCAGCCCACGACAGCCCGTCTCAGCCCACCAGAGCCCACCAGAGACCACAAAGCTCGTCCCAGCCCACCACAGCCCACAAGAGCTTGTCACAGACCACCACAGCCCGTCCCAGCCCACCACAGCCCACCACCGGTCCACCACAGCCCGTCCCAGCCCACCACAGCCCGTCCCAGCCCACCACAGCCCGTCCCAGCCCACCACAGCCCGTCCCAGCACACCACAGCCCACCAGAGGCCATCACAGCCCACCACAGCCCGTCCCAGCTTACCACAGCCCACCACAGACCGTCCCAGCCCACCACAGCCCGTCCCAGCCCCTCCCAGCCCGTCTCAGCCCACTACAGCCTGTCCCAGCCTGTCCCAGCTCGTCCAAGCCTGTCCCAGACCACCACAGCCCGTCGCAGGCCACCACAGCCCGTCACAGCCCGTCCCAGCTCTCCACAACCCACCGCAGCCCGTCCCAGCCCACCACAGCCCGTCCCAGCCCACCACGGCCCACCACACCGAGTCCCAGCCCACCACAAGCCGTCCTAGCCCACCACAGACCTCCAGAGCCCATCTCAGCTCACCACAGCCTATCACAGCCCACCACGGCCCACCACAGCACACCACGGCCCACCGCAGCCTATCCCAACCCGTCCCAGCCCACCACGGCCCGTCCCAGCCCACCACGGCCCGTCCCAGCCCACCACGGCCCGTCCCAGCCCGTCCCAGCCCACGACAGCCCGTCCCAGCCCACCAGAGCCCACCAGAGCCCACCACAGCTCGTCCCAGCCCACCACAGCCCACAAGAGCTTGTCACAGCCCACCACAGCCCGTCCCAGCCAACCACAGCCCACTAGGGCCCACCACAGCCCGTCCCAGCCCACCACAGCCCACCACAGCCCGTCCCAGCCCACCACAGCCTGTCCCAGCCCACCACAGCCCGTCCCAGCCCACCACAGCCCGTCCCAGCTCGTCTCAGACCACCACAGCCTCTCACAGCACACCACAGCCCGTAACAGCCCACCACAGCAAGTACCAGCCCGTCCCAGCCCACCACGGCCCGTCTCAGCCCACCACGGCCCGTCTCAGCTCACCACAACCCGTCCCAGACGACCACAGCCCATCCCAGCCCACCACACCCTACCACAGCGTGTCCCAGCCCACCACAGCCCGTCCCAGCCCACCACAGCCCGTCCCAGCCCACCACAGCCCTTCCCAGCCCACCAGAGCCCGTCCCAGCTTGTTTCAGCCCACCACGGCTAACCACGGCCTGTCCCGGCCCACCACGGCCAACCACGGTCCACCACGGCCCACCAGAGCACACCACGGCCCACCACGGCCCTTCCCAGTCCACCACAGCCCACCACAGCCTGTCCCAGCCCACCACGGCCCGTCCCAGCCCACCACGGCCCACCACAGCCCGTCCCAGCCCACCACGGCCCGTCCCAGCCCACCACAGCTCACGACAGCCCGTCCCAGCCCACCAGAGCCCACCAGAGACCACAAAGCTCGTCCCAGCCCACCACAGCCCACAAGAGCTTGTCACAGACCACCACAGCCAGTCCCAGCCCACCACAGCCCACCACCGGTCCACCACAGCCCGTCCCAGCCCACCACAGCCCGTCCCAGCCCACCACAGCCCGTCCCAGCCCACCACAGCCCGTCCCAGCACACCACAGCCCACCACAGCCCGTCCCAGCTTACCACAGCCCACCACAGACCGTCCCAGCCCACCACAGCCCGTCCCAGCCCCTCCCAGCCCGTCTCAGCCCACTACAGCCTGTCCCAGCCTCTCCCAGCTCGTCCAAGCCTGTCCCAGACCCCCAGAGCCCGTCGCAGCCCACCACAGCCCGTCACAGCCCGTCCCAGCTCTCCACAACCCACCGCAGCCCGTCCCAGCCCACCACGGCCCAGGAAAGCCCACCACAGCCCACCACGGCCCACCACACCGAGTCCCAGCCCACCACAAGCCGTCCTAGCCCACCACAGACCTCCAGAGCCCATCTCAGCTCACCACAGCCTATCCCAGCTCACCAGGGCCCACCACAGCACACTACGGCCCACCGCAGCCTATCCCAACCCGTCCCAGCCCACCACGGCCCGTCCCAGCCCACCACGGCCCGTCCCAGCCCACCACGGCCCGTCCCAGCCCGTCCCAGCCCACGACAGCCCGTCCCAGCCCACCAGAGCCCACCAGAGCCCACCACAGCTCGTCCCAGCCCACCACAGCCCACAAGAGCTTGTCACAGCCCACCACAGCCCGTCCCAGCCAACCACAGCCCACTACGGCCCACCACAGCCCGTCCCAGCCCACCACAGCCCACCACAGCCCGTCCCGGCCCACCACGGTCCGTCCCAGCCCACCACTGCCCGTCCCAGCCCACCACTGCCCGTCCCAGCTCGTACCAGCCCACCACAGGCCTTCCCAGCCCCTCCCAGACCCCCAGAGCCGGCCCAGCCCGTTTCAGCCCCTCCCAGACCGTCTCAGCTCACCACACCCCACCACAGCCCATCCCAGCCCACCACGGCCTGTTCCAGCCCAGCAGAGGCCGTTCCAGTCCACCAGAGCCCGTCCCAACCTACCACAGCTTGTCCCGGCCAACCATAGCCCGTCCCAGCCCACCATAGCCCGTCCCAGCCCACTGCGACCCGTCCCAGACCACCACAGCTCGTCTTAGCCCGACCCAGCCCCCCACAGCCTGTCCCAACCCACCATAGTTCACCACGGCCCGTCCCAGCCCACAACGGCCCACCACGGCTCACCACAGCCCGTCCCAGCCCACCACAATTCGTCCCAGTGCACCACAGCCCGTCCTGGCCCACCACAGCCCGTCCCGGCACACCACAGCCCATCCCGTCCCACCACAGCCCGTCCCGTCCCACCAGAGCCCGTCCCGTCCCACCACAGCCCGTCCCAGCCCACCACAGCCCGTCCTGTCCCACCACAGCCCGTCCCGTCCCACCACAGCCCGTCCCGGCCCACCAGAGCCCGTCTCAGCACACCACAGCCCGTCCTGGCTCACCACAGCCCGTCCCGTCCCACCACAGCCCACCACAGCCCGTCCCAGCCCACCACAGCCCGTCCCAGCCCACCACAGGCCACTACAGCACACCACAGGCTACCGTAGACCACCACAGCCCGTCCCAGCCCACCACAGCCCGTCCCGTCCCACCACAGCCCACCACAGCCCGTCCCAGCCTGCCACAGCCCGTCCCAGCCCGCCACAGCCCAATACAGCCCACCACAGCCCAATACAGCCCACCACAGCCCGTCTCAGCTCACCACAACCCACCACAGCCCGTCCAAGCCCACCACAGCCGATTACAGCTTACCACAGCCCGTCCCAGCCCACCAGACCCCGTCCCCGCCCACCACAGCCCACCACGGCCCGTCCCGGCACTCCACGGCCCGTCCCAGCCCACCACAGCCCGTCCCGGCCCACCACAGCCCATCCCAGAATACCACGGCCCGTCCCAGCCCACCAGAGCCCGTCCCAGCCCACCAGAGCCCGTCCCAGCCCACCGCAGCCCCTCCCAGCCCACCGCAGCCCGTCCCATCCCACCACGGCCCGTCCCAGCCCACCGCAGCCCATCCCAGCCCACCACAGCCCGTCCCAGCCCACCACAGCCCGTCCCAGCCCACCACAGCCCATCCCAGCCCACCACAGCCCGTCCCAGCCCACCACAGCCCGTCCCAGCCCCTCCCAGCCCGCCCCAGCCCGTCTCACCTCACCACAACCCACCACAGCCCACCACAGCCCGTCCCAGCCCACCACAGCCCATCCCAGCACACCACAGCCCGTCCCAGCCCACCACAGCGCACCACAACCCGTCTCAGCTCACCACAGCCCACCACAGCCCGTCCCGGCCCACCACAGCGCGTCCCTGACCACAACAACCCGTCCCAGACCACCACAACCTGTCCCAGCCCGTCCCAGCCTGTCCCAGGCCACCGCAGCCTGTCCCAGCTTACCAAAGCCCGTCCCAGCTCACCACAGCCCGTCCCAGCAAACCACAGCCCGTCCCAGCCCACCACAGCCTGTCACAGCCCACCACAGCCCGTCACAGCCCACCACAGCCTGTCCCAGCCCACCCCAGTCCGTCCTAGCCTACCACAGCCCACCACAGCCTACCACAGCCCGCCACAGCCCATCCCAGCCACCCACAGCCCACCACGGCTCGTCTCAGCCCACCACTACCCACCGCAGCCCGCCAAGGCCCACCACAGCCCCCCACAGCCCTCCACAGCCCGTCCCAGCCCACCACAGTTCACAACGGCCCGTCCCAGCCCACCACAGCCTATCCCAACCCACCACAGCCCAACCCAGACCACCACAGCCCGTCCCAGCCCACCACAGCCCATCCCAGCCCACCACAGCACGTACCAGCCCAGCCCAACATACCACAGCTTGCCCAGCTCATCCCAGCTCGTCCCAGCCCACCACAGCCCACAAGAGCTTGTCACAGCCCACCACAGCCCGTCCCAGCCAACCACAGCCCACTACGGCCCACCACAGCCCGTCCCAGCCCACCACAGCCCACCACAGCCCGTCCCAGCCCACCACAGCCTGTCCCAGCCCACCACAGCCCGTCCCAGCCCACCACAGCCCGTCCCAGCTCGTCTGAGACCACCACAGCCTCTCACAGCACACCACAGCCCGTAACAGCCCACCACAGCAAGTACCAGCCCGTCCCAGCCCACCACGGCCCGTCTCAGCCCACCACGGCCCGTCTCAGCTCACCACAACCCGTCCCAGACGACCACAGCCCATCCCAGCCCACCACACCCTACCACAGCGTGTCCCAGCCCACCACAGCCCGTCCCAGCCCACCACAGCCCGTCCCAGCCCACCACAGCCCTTCCCAGCCCACCAGAGCCCGTCCCAGCCTGTTTCAGCCCACCACGGCTAACCACGGCCTGTCCCGGCCCACCACGGCCAACCACGGTCCACCATGGCCCACCAGAGCACACCACGGCCCACCACGGCCCTTCCCAGTCCACCACAGCCCACCACAGCCTGTCCCAGCCCACCACGGCCCGTCCCAGCCCACCACGGCCCACCACAGCCCGTCCCAGCCCACCACGGCTCGTCCCAGCCCACCACAGCCCACGACAGCCCGTCCCAGCCCACCAGAGCCCACCAGAGACCACAAAGCTCGTCCCAGCCCACCACAGCCCACAAGAGCTTGTCACAGACCACCACAGCCAGTCCCAGCCCACCACAGCCCACCACCAGTCCACCACAGCCCGTCCCAGCCCACCACAGCCCGTCCCAGCCCACCACAGCCCGTCCCAGCCCACCACAGCCCGTCCCAGCACACCACAGCCCACCACAGCCCGTCCCAGCTTACCACAGCCCACCACAGACCGTCCCAGCCCACCACAGCCCGTCCCAGCCCCTCCCAGCCCGTCTCAGCCCACTACAGCCTGTCCCAGCCTCTCCCAGCTCGTCCAAGCCTGTCCCAGACCCCCAGAGCCCGTCGCAGCCCACCACAGCCCGTCACAGCCCGTCCCAGCTCTCCACAACCCACCGCAGCCCGTCCCAGCCCACCACGGCCCAGGAAAGCCCACCACAGCCCACCACGGCCCACCACACCGAGTCCCAGCCCACCACAAGCCGTCCTAGCCCACCACAGACCTCCAGAGCCCATCTCAGCTCACCACAGCCTATCCCAGCTCACCAGGGCCCACCACAGCACACTACGGCCCACCGCAGCCTATCCCAACCCGTCCCAGCCCACCACGGCCCGTCCCAGCCCACCACGGCCCGTCCCAGCCCACCACGGCCCGTCCCAGCCCGTCCCAGCCCACGACAGCCCGTCCCAGCCCACCAGAGCCCACCAGAGCCCACCACAGCTCGTCCCAGCCCACCACAGCCCACAAGAGCTTGTCACAGCCCACCACAGCCCGTCCCAGCCAACCACAGCCCACTACGGCCCACCACAGCCCGTCCCAGCCCACCACAGCCCACCACAGCCCGTCCCGGCCCACCACGGTCCGTCCCAGCCCACCACTGCCCGTCCCAGCCCACCACTGCCCGTCCCAGCTCGTACCAGCCCACCACAGGCCTTCCCAGCCCCTCCCAGACCCCCAGAGCCGGCCCAGCCCGTTTCAGCCCCTCCCAGACCGTCTCAGCTCACCACACCCCACCACAGCCCATCCCAGCCCACCACGGCCTGTTCCAGCCCAGCAGAGGCCGTTCCAGTCCACCAGAGCCCGTCCCAACCTACCACAGCTTGTCCCGGCCAACCATAGCCCGTCCCAGCCCACCATAGCCCGTCCCAGCCCACTGCGACCCGTCCCAGACCACCACAGCTCGTCTTAGCCCGACCCAGCCCCCCACAGCCTGTCCCAACCCACCATAGTTCACCACGGCCCGTCCCAGCCCACAACGGCCCACCACGGCTCACCACAGCCCGTCCCAGCCCACCACAATTCGTCCCAGTGCACCACAGCCCGTCCTGGCCCACCACAGCCCGTCCCGGCACACCACAGCCCATCCCGTCCCACCACAGCCCGTCCCGTCCCACCAGAGCCCGTCCCGTCCCACCACAGCCCGTCCCAGCCCACCACAGCCCGTCCTGTCCCACCACAGCCCGTCCCGTCCCACCACAGCCCGTCCCGGCCCACCAGAGCCCGTCTCAGCACACCACAGCCCGTCCTGGCTCACCACAGCCCGTCCCGTCCCACCACAGCCCACCACAGCCCGTCCCAGCCCACCACAGCCCGTCCCAGCCCACCACAGGCCACTACAGCACACCACAGGCTACCGTAGACCACCACAGCCCGTCCCAGCCCACCACAGCCCGTCCCGTCCCACCACAGCCCACCACAGCCCGTCCCAGCCTGCCACAGCCCGTCCCAGCCCGCCACAGCCCAATACAGCCCACCACAGCCCAATACAGCCCACCACAGCCCGTCTCAGCTCACCACAACCCACCACAGCCCGTCCAAGCCCACCACAGCCGATTACAGCTTACCACAGCCCGTCCCAGCCCACCAGACCCCGTCCCCGCCCACCACAGCCCACCACGGCCCGTCCCGGCACTCCACGGCCCGTCCCAGCCCACCACAGCCCGTCCCGGCCCACCACAGCCCATCCCAGAATACCACGGCCCGTCCCAGCCCACCAGAGCCCGTCCCAGCCCACCAGAGCCCGTCCCAGCCCACCGCAGCCCCTCCCAGCCCACCGCAGCCCGTCCCATCCCACCACGGCCCGTCCCAGCCCACCGCAGCCCATCCCAGCCCACCACAGCCCGTCCCAGCCCACCACAGCCCGTCCCAGCCCACCACAGCCCATCCCAGCCCACCACAGCCCGTCCCAGCCCACCACAGCCCGTCCCAGCCCCTCCCAGCCCGCCCCAGCCCGTCTCACCTCACCACAACCCACCACAGCCCACCACAGCCCGTCCCAGCCCACCACAGCCCATCCCAGCACACCACAGCCCGTCCCAGCCCACCACAGCGCACCACAACCCGTCTCAGCTCACCACAGCCCACCACAGCCCGTCCCGGCCCACCACAGCGCGTCCCTGACCACAACAACCCGTCCCAGACCACCACAACCTGTCCCAGCCCGTCCCAGCCTGTCCCAGGCCACCGCAGCCTGTCCCAGCTTACCAAAGCCCGTCCCAGCTCACCACAGCCCGTCCCAGCAAACCACAGCCCGTCCCAGCCCACCACAGCCTGTCACAGCCCACCACAGCCCGTCACAGCCCACCACAGCCTGTCCCAGCCCACCCCAGTCCGTCCTAGCCTACCACAGCCCACCACAGCCTACCACAGCCCGCCACAGCCCATCCCAGCCACCCACAGCCCACCACGGCTCGTCTCAGCCCACCACTACCCACCGCAGCCCGCCAAGGCCCACCACAGCCCCCCACAGCCCTCCACAGCCCGTCCCAGCCCACCACAGTTCACCACGGCCCGTCCCAGCCCACCACAGCCTATCCCAACCCACCACAGCCCAACCCAGACCACCACAGCCCGTCCCAGCCCACCACAGCCCATCCCAGCCCACCACAGCACGTACCAGCCCAGCCCAACATACCACAGCTTGCCCAGCTCATCCCAGCTCGTCCCAGCCCACCACAGCCCACAAGAGCTTGTCACAGCCCACCACAGCCCGTCCCAGCCAACCACAGCCCACTACGGCCCACCACAGCCCGTCCCAGCCCACCACAGCCCACCACAGCCCGTCCCAGCCCACCACAGCCTGTCCCAGCCCACCACAGCCCGTCCCAGCCCACCACAGCCCGTCCCAGCTCGTCTGAGACCACCACAGCCTCTCACAGCACACCACAGCCCGTAACAGCCCACCACAGCCCGTCCCAGCCCACCACAGCCCGTCCCAGCACACCACAGCGCGTCCCAGCACACCACAGCCCGTCCCAGCCCACCACAGCCCGTCCCAGCCCACCACAGCCCGTCCCAGCACACCACAGCCTACAACAGCACGTCCCGGCCCACCAAAGCCCGTCCCAGCCCACTACGGTCCACCACGGCCCGTCCAGGCCCATCACCGCCCGGCCCGGCCCACCACGGTCCGTCCCGGCCCACCACTGCCCGTCCCAGCCCACCACTGCCCGTCCCAGCTCGTACCAGCCCACCACAGGCCTTCCCAGCCCCTCCCAGACCCCCAGAGCCGGCCCAGCCCGTTTCAGCCCCTCCCAGACCGTCTCAGCTCACTACACCCCACCACAGCCCATCCCAGCCCACCACGGCCTGTTCCAGCCCAGCAGAGGCCGTTCCAGTCCACCAGAGCCCGTCCCAACCTACCACAGCTTGTCCCGGCCAACCATAGCCCGTCCCAGCCCACCATAGCCCGTCCCAGCCCACTGCGACCCGTCCCAGACCACCACAGCTCGTCTTAGCCCGACCCAGCCCCCCACAGGCCGTCCCAACCCACCACAGTTCACCACGGCCCGTCCCAGCCCACAACGGCCCACCACGGCTCACCACAGCCCGTCCCAGCCCACCACAATTCGTCCCAGTGCACCACAGCGCGTCCCAGCCCACCACAGCCCGTCCCGGCACACCACAGCCCATCCCGTCCCACCACAGCCCGTCCCGTCCCACCACAGCCCGTCCCGTCCCACCACAGCCCGTCCCAGCCCACCACAGCCCGTCCCGTCCCACCACAGCCCGTCCCGGCCCACCACAGCCCGTCCCGGCCCACCAGAGCCCGTCTCAGCACACCACAGCCCGTCCTGGCTCACCACAGCCCGTCCCGTCCCACCACAGCCCACCACAGCCCGTCCCAGCCCACCACAGCCCGTCCCAGCCCACCACAGGCCACTACAGCACACCACAGGCTACCGTAGACCACCACAGCCCGTCCCAGCCCACCACAGCCCGTCCCGTCCCACCACAGCCCACCACAGCCCGTCCCAGCCTGCCACAGCCCATCCCAGCCCGCCACAGCCCAATACAGCCCACCACAGCCCAATACAGCCCACCACAGCCCGTCTCAGCTCACCACAACCCACCACAGCCCGTCCAAGCCCACCACAGCCGATTACAGCTTACCACAGCCCGTCCCAGCCCACCAGACCCCGTCCCCGCCCACCACAGCCCACCACGGCCCGTCCCGGCACTCCACGGCCCGTCCCAGCCCACCACAGCCCGTCCCGGCCCACCACAGCCCATCCCAGAATACCACAGCCCATCCCAGCCCACCACAGCCCGTCCCAGCCCACCAGAGCCCGTCCCAGCCCACCGCAGCCCCTCCCAGCCCACCGCAGCCCGTCCCATCCCACCACGGCCCGTCCCAGCACACCGCAGCCCATCCCAGCCCACCACAGCCCGTCCCAGCCCACCACAGCCCGTCCCAGCCCACCACAGCCCATCCCAGCCCACCACAGCCCGTCCCAGCCCACCACAGCCCGTCCCAGCCCCTCCCAGCCCGCCCCAGCCCGTCTCACCTCACCACAACCCACCACAGCCCACCACAGCCCGTCCCAGCCCACCACAGCCCATCCCAGCACACCACAGCCCGTCCCAGCCCACCACAGCGCACCACAACCCGTCTCAGCTCACCACAGCCCACCACAGCCCGTCCCGGCCCACCACAGCGCGTCCCTGACCACAACAACCCGTCCCAGACCACCACAACCTGTCCCAGCCCGTCCCAGCCTGTCCCAGGCCACCGCAGCCTGTCCCAGCTTACCAAAGCCCGTCCCAGCTCACCACAGCCCGTCCCAGCAAACCACAGCCCGTCCCAGCCCACCACAGCCCGTCACAGCCCACCACAGCCCGTCACAGCCCACCACAGCCTGTCCCAGCCCACCCCAGTCCGTCCTAGCCTACCACAGCCCACCACAGCCTACCACAGCCCGCCACAGCCCATCCCAGCCACCCACAGCCCACCACGGCTCGTCTCAGCCCACCACTACCCACCGCAGCCCGCCAAGGCCCACCACAGCCCCCCACAGCCCTCCACAGCCCGTCCCAGCCCACCACAGTTCACCACGGCCCGTCCCAGCCCACCACAGCCTATCCCAACCCACCACAGCCCAACCCAGACCACCACAGCCCGTCCCAGCCCACCACAGCCCATCCCAGCCCACCACAGCACGTACCAGCCCAGCCCAACATACCACAGCTTGCCCAGCTCATCCCAGCCCGTCCCAGACCACCACAGCCCGTCCCAGCCCCTCCCAGCCCGTCTCAGCCCGTCTCACCTCACCACAACCCACCACAGCCCACCACAGCCCACCACAGCCCGTCCCAGCCCACCACAGCCCGTCCCAGCCCACCACAGCCCACCACAGCCCGTCTCAGCTCACCACAGCCCACCACAGCCCGTCCCGGCCCACCACAGCGCGTCCCTGACCACAACAACCCGTCCCAGCCCACCACAACCTGTCCCAGCCCGTCCCAGCCCGTGCCAGGCCACCGCAGCCTGTCCCAGCTCACCAAAGCCTGTCCCAGCTCTCCACAGCCCGTCCCAGCCAACCACAGCCCGTCCCAGCCCACCACAGCCTGTCACAGCCCACCACAGCCCACCAAAGCCCATCACAGCCCACCACAGCCCGTCACAGCCCACCACAGCCCACCACAGCCTGTCCCAGCCCACCCCAGCCCGTCCTAGCCTACCACAGACCACCACCACAGCCTACCACAGCCCACTACAGCCCATCCCAGCCACCCACAGCCCACCACGGCCCGTCTCAGCCCACCACTACCCACCGCAGCCCGCCAAGGCCCACCACAGCCCACCACGGCCCACCACAGCCCACCACTGCCCACCACGGCACACCACAGCCCGCCACGACACACCACGGCCCGCCAGAGCCCACCACGGCCCGTCACAGGCCGTCCCAGCCCACCACAGCCTGTCCCTACCCACCACAGCCCGTCCTAGCCTGCCACAGACCGTCCCAGCCCGCCACAGACCGTCCCAGCCCGCCACAGCCTTTCCCGGTTCACCGCAGCCCGTCTCAGCACACCACAGCCCACCATAGCCGGTCACAGCCCACCACAGCTTACCACAACCCTTCACAGCCCGTCCCAGCCCACCGCGGCCCGCCACAGCCCACCACAGACCGCCAATGCCCACCAAAGCCCACCACTGCACGTCCGGGCCCGCCACGGCCCACCACGGCCCACCACGACCCACCACGGCCCACCAGAGCCCACCACGGCCCTCCACGGCCTGCCACTACCCACCACGGCCAACCACAGCTCGTCTCAGCCAACCACGGCCCACCATGGCCCGCCAAAGCCCATCACGGCCCACCATAGCCTGTCCCAGGCACCACGGCCCATCCCAGACTACCACAGCCCATCCCAGACCACCACGGCCCGTCCCAGCCCACCACGGCCCATCACAGCCCACCACAGTTCACCACGGCCCGTCCCAGCCCACAACGACCCGTCCCAGCCTACCACAGCCCACCACAGCCCACCCCTTCCCATCCCGGCCCAAAACGACCCACCACGATCCACCACACCCCACCACGGCCCACCACACTTCACCACAGCCCATCCCAGCACAGCACAGCCCACCACAGACCGTCCCAGCAAACCACAGACCGTCCCAGCCCACCACAGAATGTCCCAGCCCACCACAGCCCGTCCCAGCCCACCACAGCCCGTCCCAGCCCGTCCCCAACCACCGCAGCCCGTCCCCGCCAACCACAGCTTGTCCCAGCCCACCACAGTCCGTCACAGCCCGTCACAGCCCCCCACAACCCGTCCCAGCCCGTCCCAGCCCGTCACAGCATGTCCCAGACCACCACGGCCCGTCCCAGCCCACCACAGCCCGTCCCAGCCCACCACAGCCCGTCCCACAACACTACAGCCAGTCCCAGCTCATCTCCGCCCACCACAGCCTGTCCCAGCTCACCACAGACCGTCCCAGTCCGTCCCAGTTCGTTCCAGACCACCAGAACTCGTCTCAGCCCTTCCCAGCACACCACAGCCCGTCCCAGCCCATCCCAGCACGTCCCAGCCCACCAAGGCCCGTCCCCACCCACCACAGCCCGTCCCCACTGACCACAGCCCGTCCCAGCCCACCACAACCCGTCGCAGCCCACCACAGCCCGTCCCAGCCCACAACATCTCTTCCCAGCCCACCACAGCCCGTCCCAGCACACCACAGCCCACTACAGACCGTCCCAGCCCACCCAGCCCACCACAGCCTGTCCCAGTTCGTCTCAGCCTGTCCCAGCCCACCACAGCCCGTCCCAGCCCGCCGCAGCCCGTCCCACCATACTACTGCCAGTTCCAGCCCGTCTCCGCCCACCACAGCCCGTCCCCGCCCACCACAGTCCATCCCCGCCCACCACAGCCCATCCCCGCCCACCACAGCCTGTCCCAGCACACCACAGACCGTAGCAGCATGTCCCAGCCCGTCCCAACCCACCACAGCCTGTTCCAGACCACCACAGCCCGTCCCAGCCCGTCCCAGCACACCACAGCCTGTCCCAGCCCACCAGAGCCTCCCACAGCCCGTCCCAGTCCGTCCCAGCCCACCACAGCCCGTCCCAGCCCACCACAGAACGTCCCAGCCCACCACAGACCGTCCCAGCCCACCACAGCACGTTCCAGACCACCAGAGCCCGTCCCCGCCTACCAGAGCCCATCCCCACCCACCACAGCCTGTCCCAGCCCACCACAGCCCGTCCCAGCCCACCACAGCCCGTCCCAGCCCACCACAGCCCGTCCCAGCCCGTCCCAGCTCGTGCCAGGCCACCAGAACTCATCTCAGCCCATCCCAGCCCACCACATCCCGTCTCAAGCTCAGCAGAACCGACCACAGACACCACAGCCCGTCCCAGCCCACCACAGCCCGTCCCAGCCCACCACAGCCCTTCCCAGCCCACCACATCCCGTCCCAGCCCACCCAGCCCACCACAGCCAGTCCCAGCCCGTCCCAGCCCACCCAGTCCACCACAGCCAGTCCCAGCCCGTCTCAGCCTGTCCCAGCCCACCACAGCCCGTCCCCGCCCACCACAGCCCGTCCCAGCCCACCACAGCCCGTCTCAAGCTCAGCAGAACCCACCACAGCCCGTCCCAGACCACCATGGCCCACCACAGCCCACCACGGCCCACCACAGCCCACCACAGTTCACCACGGCCCGTCCCAGCCCACTACGACCCGTCCCAGCCCACCACGGCCCACCACAGCCCACCCCTTCCCATCCCGGCCCAAAACGACCCACCACGATCCACCACAGCCCACCACGGACCACCACAGTTCACCACAGCCCGTCCCAGCCCACCACAGCCCACCACAGTTCACCACAGCCCGTTCCAGCCCACCACAGTCCGTCCCAGCCCACAACAGCCCATCCCACCCCGTCCCAGCCCGTCCCAGCCCACAACAGCCCATCTCCACCCACCACAGCCCGTCCCAGCCCACCATAGCCCGTTCCCGCCCACCACAACCCGTCCCAGCCCACCACAGCCCGTCCCAGCCCACCACAGCCCGTCCCAACCCACCACAGCCCGTCCTAGCCCGTCCCAGCCCACCTCAGCCCACCACAGCCCGTCCCAGCCCACCACAGCCCACCACAGTCCATCCCAGCCCACCACAGCCTGTCCCAGCCCACCACAGCCCACCACGGCACACCACAGCCCGTCCCAGCCCGTCCCAGACAACCACAGCACACCACAGCCCACAACAACCCGTCCCAGCCCACCACAGCCCACCACAACCCGTCCCAACCCGTCCCAGCCCACCACAGCCCGTCCCAGCTCACCAGAGCCCGTCCCAGCGCACCACAGCCCACCACAGCCCACCACAGCACATGACAGCCCACCACAGCCCACCACAGCCCGTCCCAGCCCACCACATCCTGACACAGCCCACCACAGCCCTTCCCAGTCCACCAGAGCCCGTTAAAGCCCACCACAGCCCACTACAGCCTGTCCCAGCCCCCCACGGCCCACTACAGCCAACCACGGCCCACAACAGCCCACCACGGCCCACCACGGACTGTCCCAGCCCACCACGACCCGTCCCAGCCCACCACGGCCCACCACAGTTCACCACGGCCCATCCCAGCCCACCATGGCCCACCATAGCGCATCCCAACCACCCACAGCCCACCACAGCCCACCACAGCCCGTCCCAGGCCACCACAGCCAGTCCCAGGCGACCACCGCCCGTCCCAGCCCGTCCCAGCCCGTTTAAGCCCACCACGGCCCGCCATAGCCTGCCACAACCAGTCCCAGCCCGCCACAGACCGTCCCAGCCCACCACAGCCCACCCCAGCACACTACAGCCCACCACAAACCAGCACAGCCCTCCACAGCACGTCCCAGTCTGCCACAGCCCGTCCCAGCCCACCACATCACTTCCTAGCCCACCACAGCCCGTCCCAGCCCACCACAGCCCACCACAGACCGTCCCAGCCCACTCAGCCCACCACAGCCTGTCCCAGCCCGTCCCAGCCTGTCCGAGCCCACCACAGCCTGTCCCAGCCCGCCACAGCCCGTCCCAGCCCACCACGGCCCACCACAGCCTGTCCCAGCCCACCACAGCCCGTCCCTACTCACCGCAGCCCACCACAGCCCGTCCCAGCCCACCACAGCCCGTTCCAGACCACCAGACCCCGTCTCCGCCCACCAGAGCCCGTCCCTGGTCACCACGGCCCGTCCCAGGCCGTCCCAGCCCACGACAGACCGTCCCAGCCCACGAAAGCCCGTCCCAACTTACCACATCCCGTCCCAGCTTACTACAGACAATCACAGCCCACCACGGTCCACCACAGCCCACCACAGCCCGTCCCAGCCCACCACGGCCCGTCCCGGCCTACTACGGCACGTCCCAGCCCACCACAGCCCGTCCCAGCCCACCATGGCCCGTCCCCACCCAACACAGCCCGTCCCAGCCCCTCCCAGCCCGTCTCAGCCCACCACAGCCTGTCCCAGCCTCTCCCAGCTCGTCCAAGCCTGTCCCAGACCCCCAGAGCCCGTCGCAGCCCACCACAGCCTGTCACAGCACACCACAGCCCGTCCCAGCACACCACAGCCCGTCCCAGCCCACCACAGACCACCACAGCCCGTCCCAAACCACCACAGCCCGTCCCAGCCCACCACAGCCCACCACAGTCCGTCCCGGCCCACTACAACTCGTCCCAGCCCACCACAGCCCACCACAGCCCGTCTAAGCCCACTACAGCCCGTCCCAGCCAACCACAGCCCGTCCCA
The DNA here is from genome assembly GCF_023638135.1 of Falco biarmicus. Taxonomy (NCBI): domain Eukaryota; kingdom Metazoa; phylum Chordata; class Aves; order Falconiformes; family Falconidae; genus Falco; species Falco biarmicus. Next base: position 216,092 of record NW_026611682.1, on the reverse strand, counting down.
ACCCGTCTCAGCTCACCACAGCCTATCCCAGCCCACCACGGCCCACCACAGCACACCCCGGCCCACCGCAGCCTATCCCAACCCGTCCCAGCCCACCACGGCCCGTCCCAGCCCACCACGGCCCGTCCCAGCCCGTCCCAGCCCACGACAGCCCGTCCCAGCCCACCAGAACCCACCAGAGCCCACCACAGCTCGTCCCAGCCCACCACAGCCCACAAGAGCTTGTCACAGACCACCACAGCCCGTCCCAGCCCACCACAGCCCACTACGGCCCACCAAAGCCCGACCCAGCCCACCACGGCCTGTCTCAGCCCACCACGGCCCGTCTCAGCTCACCACAACCCGTCCCAGACGACCACAGCCCGTCCCAGCCCACCACAGCCCACCACAGCCTGTCCCAGCCAACCACAGCCCGTCCCAGCACACCACAGCCCGTCCCAGCCCACCAGAGCCCGTCCCAGCCTGTTTCAGCCCACCACGGCTAACCACGGCCTGTCCCGGCCCACCACGGCCAACCACAGTCCACCATGGCCCACCAGAGCACACCACGGCCCACCACGGCCCTTCCCAGTCCACCACAGCCCACCACAGCCTTTCCCAGCCCACCACGGCCCGTCCCAGCCCACCACGGCCCGTCCCAGCCCACCACGGCCCACCCCAGCCCACCACGGCCCGTCCCAGCCCACCACGGCCCATCACAGCCCACCACGGCCCATCACAGCCCGTCCTAGCCCAGCACGGCCCGTCCCAGCCCACCACGGACCACCACGGCCCATCTCAGCCCACCACAGCCTGTCCAAGCCCAGCACAGCCCTCCACAACCCTCCACAGCCCGTCCCAACCCTCCACAGCTCATCCCAGCCTACCACAGCCCGTCGCAGCCCAACACAGCTTATCCCAGCCCACCGCAGCCCGTCCCAGCCCACCGCAACCCGTCCCAGCCCACCACAGCCCACCACAGGTCACCACAGCCCACCACAGGTCACCACAGCCCACCACCGGACACCACAGCCCACCACCGGTCACCACAGCCTGTTTCAGCCCACCACGGCAAACCACGGCCCGTCCCAGCCCACCACAGCCTGTCCCAGACCACCACAGCCAGTCCCAGCTCGTCTCAGACCACCACAGCCTCTCACAGCCCACCACGGCCCGCCATGGCCCACCAAAGCTCGTCCCAGATAAACCCGGCGCACCACAGCCCACCACGGCCCGTCCCGGCCCACCACAGCCCGTCCCAGCACACCACAGCCCACCACAGCCCATCACAGCCCACCACAGCCCGTCCCAGCTTACCACAGCCCACCACAGACCGTCCCAGCCCACCACAGCCCGTCCCAGCCCACCACAGCCCGTCCCAGCCCTCCACAGCCCGTCCCAGCCCTCCACTGCCCGTCCCAGCCCACCACTGCCCGTCCCAGCCCGTCCCAGCCCGTCCCAACCCACCAAAGCCTGTCCCAGCACACCACAGCCCACCACAGCCCATCACAGCCCACCACAGCCCGTCCCAGCTTACCACAGCCCACCACAGACCGTCCCGGCCCACCACAGCCCGTCCCAGCTTACCACAGCCCACCACAGACCGTCCCAGCACACCACAGCCCGTCCCAGCCCGTCTCAGCTCACCACAGCCCGTCCCACCCCACCACAGCCCACCAGAGCCCGTCCCGGACCACCACAGCCCGTCCCAGCCCACCACAGCCCGTCCCCACCCAACACAGCCCGTCCCAGCCCCTCCCAGCCCGTCTCAGCCCACCACAGCCTGTCCCAGCATCTCCCAGCTCGTCCAAGCCTGTCCCAGACCCCCAGAGCCCGTCGCAACCCACTACAGCCCGTAACAGCCCGTCCCAGCTCTCCACAACCCACCGCAGCCCGTCCCAGCCCACCACAGCCGGTCCCAGCCCACCACAGCCCACCACGGCCCGTCTCAGCCCACCACGGCCCACCACAAGCCGTCCTAGCCCACCACAGACCTCCAGAGCCCGTCTCAGCCCACCACAGCCCGTCCCAACCCACCACAGCCTGTCCCAGACCACCACAACCCGTCCCAGCCCACCACAGCCTGTCCGAGCTCGTCTCAGACCACCACAGCCTCTCACAGCACACCACAGCCCGTAACAGCCCACCACAGCAAGTACCAGCCCGTCCCAGCCCACCACGGCCCGTCTCAGCCCACCACGGCCCGTCTCAGCTCACCACAGCCCGTCCCAGCCAACCACAGCCCACTACGGCCCACCACAGCCCGTCCCAGCCCACCACAGCCCACCACAGCCCGTCCCAGCCCACCACAGCCCGTCCCAGCCCACCACAGCCCGTCCCAGCCCACCACAGCCAGTCCCAGCTCGTCTCAGACCACCACAGCCTCTCACAGCACACCACAGCCCGTAACAGCCCACCACAGCAAGTACCAGCCCGTCCCAGCCCACCACGGCCCGTCTCAGCCCACCACGGCCCGTCTCAGCTCACCACAGCCCGTCCCAGCCAACCACAGCCCACTACGGCCCACCACAGCCCGTCCCAGCCCACCACAGCCCACCACAGCCCGTCCCAGCCCAACACAGCCCGTCCCAGCCCCTCCCAGCCCGTCTCAGCCCACCACAGCCTGTCCCAGCATCTCCCAGCTCGTCCAAGCCTGTCCCAGACCCCCAGAGCCCGTCGCAACCCACTACAGCCCGTAACAGCCCGTCCCAGCTCTCCACAACCCACCGCAGCCCGTCCCAGCCCACCACAGCCGGTCCCAGCCCACCACAGCCCACCACGGCCCGTCTCAGCCCACCACGGCCCACCACAAGCCGTCCTAGCCCACCACAGACCTCCAGAGCCCGTCTCAGCCCACCACAGCCCGTCCCAACCCACCACAGCCTGTCCCAGACCACCACAACCCGTCCCAGCCCACCACAGCCTGTCCGAGCTCGTCTCAGACCACCACAGCCTCTCACAGCACACCACAGCCCGTAACAGCCCACCACGGCCCGTCTCAGCCCACCACGGCCCGTCTCAGCTCACCACAGCCCGTCCCAGCCAACCACAGCCCACTACGGCCCACCACAGCCCGTCCCAGCCCACCACAGCCCACCACAGCCCGTCCCAGCCCACCACAGCCCGTCCCAGCCCACCACAGCCCGTCCCAGCCCACCACAGCCAGTCCCAGCTCGTCTCAGACCACCACAGCCTCTCACAGCACACCACAGCCCGTAACAGCCCACCACAGCAAGTACCAGCCCGTCCCAGCCCACCACGGCCCGTCTCAGCCCACCACGGCCCGTCTCAGCTCACCACAACCCGTCCCAGATGACCACAGCCCGTCCCAGCCCACCACAGCCCACCACAGCCCGTCCCAGCCCACCACAGCCCTTCCCAGCCCACCAGAGCCCGTCCCAGCCTGTTTCAGCCCACCACGGCTAACCACGGCCTGTCCCGGCCCACCACGGCCAACCACGGTCCACCATGGCCCACCAGAGCACACCACGGACCACCACGGCCCTTCCCAGTCCACCACAGCCCACCACAGCCTGTCCCAGCCCACCACGGCCCGTCCCAGCCCACCACGGCCCGTCGCAGCCCACCACGGCCCGTCCCAGCCCACCACAGCCTGTCCAAGCCCAGCACAGCCCTCCACAACCCTCCACAACCCGTCCCAACCCTCCACAGCTCATCCCAGCCTACCACAGCCCGTCGCAGCCCAACACAGCTTATCCCAGCCCACCGCAGCCCGTCCCAGCCCACCGCAGCCCGTCCTAGCCCACCGAAACCCGTCCCAGCCCACCGCAACCCGTCCCAGCCCACCACAGCCCACCACAGGTCACCACCGGTCACCACAGCCCACCACCGGTCACCACAGCCCACCACCGGTCACCACAGCCTGTTTCAGCCCACCACGGCAAACCACGGCCCGTCCCAGCCCACCACGGCCCGCCATGGCCCACCACAGCTCGTCCCAGATAAACACGGCGCACCACAGCCCACCACGGCCCGTCCCGGCCCACCACAGCCCGTCCCAGCACACCACAGTTCGTCCCAGCCCACCACAGACCATCCCGGCCCACCACAGCCCGTCCCACCTTACCACAGCCCACCACAGCCCGTCCCGGCCCACTACAACTCGTCCCAGCCCACCACAGCACACCACAGCCCGTCCCGGCCCACCACAGCCCGTCCCAGCCAAACACAACCCGTCCCAGCCCACCACAGACCACCACAGCCCGTCCCAGCCCACCAGAGCCCACCACAGTCCGTCCCGGCCCACTACATCTCGTCCCAGCCCACCACAGCCCACCACAGCCCGTCCCAGCCCACCACAGCCCGTCCCAGCCAACCACAGCCCGTCCCAGCCCGGCTCAGCTCACCACAGCCCGTCCCACCCCACCACAGCCCACCAGAGCCCGTCCCGGACCACCACAGCCCGTCCCAGCCCACCACAGCCCGTCCCCACCCAACACAGCCCGTCCCAGCCCCTCCCAGCCCGTCTCAGCCCACCACAGCCTGTCCCAGCCTGTCCAAGCCTGTCCCAGACCCCCAGAGCCCGTCGCAGCCGACCACAGCTCGTCACAGCCCGTCACAGCTCTCCACAACCCACCGCAGCCCGTCCCAGCCCACCACAGCCTGTCCCAGCCCAACACGGCCCACGAAAGCCCACCACAGCCCACCACGCCCCGTCTCAGCCCACCACGGCCCACCACAAGCCGTCCTAGCCCACCACAGACCTCCAGAGCCCGTCTCAGCTCACCACAGCCTATCCCAGCCCACCACGGCCCACCACGGCCCACCGCAGCCTATCCCAACCCGTCCCAGCCCACCACGGCCCGTCCCAGCCCACCACGGCCCGTCCCAGCCCACCACGGCTCGTCCCAGCCCGTCCCAGCCCACGACAGCCCGTCCCAGCCCACGACAGTCCGTCCCAGCCCACCAGAGCCCACCAGAGCCCACCACAGCTCGTCCCAGCCCACCACAGCCCACAAGAGCTTGTCACAGACCACCACAGCCCTTCCCAGCCCACCACAGCCCACTACAACCCACCACAGCCCGTCCCAGCCCACCACAGCCCGTCCCAGCCCACCACAGCCCGTCCCAGCTCGTCCCAGACCACCACAGCCTCTCACAGCACACCACAGCCCGTAACAGCCCACCACAGCAAGTACCAGCCCGTCCCAGCCCACCACGGCCCACAACAGCCCACCACGGCCCACAACAGCCCACCACGGCCCACCACGGACTGTCCCAGCCCACCACGACCCGTCCCAGCCCACCACGGCCCACCACAGTTCACCACGGCCCATCCCAGCCCACCACGGCCCACCATAGCGCATCCCAACCACCCACAGCGCACCACAGCCTACCACAGCCCGTCCCAGGCCACCACAGCCAGTCCCAGGCGACCACCGCCCGCCCCAGCCCGTCCCAGCCCGTTTAAGCCCACCACGGCCCACCACGGCCCACCACGGCCCGCCACGGCCCGCCATAGCCTGCCACAACCAGTCCCAGCCCGCCACAGCCCGTCCCAGCCTGTCCCAGCCTGTCCCAGCTCGTCCAAGCCTGTCCCAGACCCCCAGAGCCCGTCCCAGCCCACCACAGCCCGTCACAGCACACCACAGCCCGTCCCAGCACACCACAGCCCGTCCCAGCACACCACAGCCCGTCCCAGCCCACCACAGCCCGTCCCAGCCCACCACAGCCCGTCCCAGCCCACCACAGCCCATCCCAGCACACCACAGCCCGTCCCACCTTACCACAGCCCACCACAGCCTGTCCCGGCCCACTACAACTCGTCCCAGCCCACCACAGCCCACCACAGCCCGTCCCGGCCCACCACAGCCCGTCCCAGCTCACCACAGCCCGTCCCAGCCCACCACAACCCGTCCCAGCCCACCACAGACCACCACAGCCCGTCCCAAACGACCACAGCCCGTCCCAGCCCACCACAGCCCACCACAGTCCGTCCCGGCCCACTACAACTCGTCCCAGCCCACCACAGCCCACCACAGCCCGTCTAAGCCCACCACGGCCCGTCCCAGCCAACCACAGCCCGTCCCAACCCGTCTCAGCTCACCACAGCCCGTCCCACCCCACCACAGCCCACCAGAGCCCGTCCCGGACCACCATAGCCCGTCCCAGCCCACCACAGCCCGTCCCCACCCAACACAGCCCGTCCCAGCCCCTCCCAGCCCGTCTCAGCCCACCACAGCCCGTCCCAGCTCTCCACAACCCACCGCAGCCCGTCCCAGCCCACCACGGCCCAATAAAGCCCACCACAGCCCACCACGGCCCACCACAAGCCGTCCTAGCCCACCACAGACCTCCAGAGCCCGTCTCAGCTCACCACAGCCTATCCCAGCCCACCACGGACCACCACAGCACACCACGACCTACCGCAGCCTATCACAACCCGTCCCAGCCCACCACGGCCCGTCCCAGCCCACCACGGCCCGTCCCAGCCCACCACGGCCCGTCCCAGCCCGTCCCAGCCAACGACAGCCCGTCCCAGCCCACGACAGTCCATCCCAGCCCACCAGAGCCCACCACAGCTCGTCCCAGCCCACCACAGCCCACAAGAGCTTGTCACAGACCACCACAGCCCGTCCCAGCCCACCACAGCCCGTCCCAGCTTACCACAGCCCACCACAGCCCGTCCCAGCTTACCACAGCCCACCACAGACCGTCCCAGCCCATCACAACCCGTCCCAGCCCCTCCCAGCCCGTCTCAGCCCACCACAGCCTGTCCCAGCCTGTCCCAGCTCGTCCAAGCCTGTCCCAGACCCCCAGAGCCCGTCGCAGCCCACCACAGCCCGTCACAGCCTGTCCCAGCTCTCCACAACCCACCGCAGCCTGTCCCAGCCCACCACAGCCCGTCCCAGCCCACCACGGCCCACGAAAGCCCACCACAGCCCACCACGGCCCACCACAGCCCGTCCCAGCCCACCACAAGCCGTCCTAGCCCACCACAGACCTGCAGAGCCCGTCTCAGCTCACCACAGCCTATCCCAGCCCACCACGGCCCGTCCCAGCCCACCACGGCCCGTCCCAGCCCACCACGGCCCGTCCCAGCCCGTCCCAGCCCACGACAGCCCGTCCCAGCCCACCAGAGCCCACCAGAGCCCACCACAGCTCGTCCCAGCCCACCACAGCCCACTACGGCCCACCACAGCCCGTCCCAGCCCACCACGGCCCGTCTCAGCCCACCACGGCCCGTCTCAGCTCACCACAACCCGTCCCAGATGACCACAGCCCGTCCCAGCCCACCACAGCGTGTCCCAGCCCACCACAGCCCGTCCCAGCCCACCACAGCCCTTCCCAGCCCACCACAGCCCGTCCCAGCCTGTTTCAGCCCAGCACGGCTAACCACGGCCTGTCCCGGCCCACCACGGCCAACCACGGTCCACCATGGCCCACCAGAGCACACCACGGCCCACCACGGCCCTTCCCAGTCCACCACAGCCCACCACAGCCTTTCCCAGCCCACCACGGCCCGTCCCAGCCCACCACGGCCCGTCCCAGCCCACCACGGCCCACCCCAGCCCACCACGGCCCGTCCCAGCCCACCACGGCCCATCACAGCCCACCACGGCCCATCACAGCCCGTCCTAGCCCAGCACGGCCCGTCCCAGCCCACCACGGACCACCACGGCCCATCTCAGCCCACCACAGCCTGTCCAAGCCCAGCACAGCCCTCCACAACCCTCCACAGCCCGTCCCAACCCTCCACAGCTCATCCCAGCCTACCACAGCCCGTCGCAGCCCAACACAGCTTATCCCAGCCCACCGCAGCCCGTCCCAGCCCACCGCAGCCCGTCCTAGCCCACCACAGCCCACCACAGGTCACCGCAACCCGTCCCAGCCCACCACAGCCCACCACAGGTCACCACAGCCCACCACAGGTCACCACAGCCCACCACCGGTCACCACAGCCCACCACCGGTCACCACAGCCTGTTTCAGCCCACCACGGCAAACCACGGCCCGTCCCAGCCCACCACGGCCCGCCATGGCCCACCACAGCTCGTCCCAGATAAACACGGCGCACCACAGCCCACCACGGCCCGTCCCGGCCCACCACAGCCCGTCCCAGCACACCACAGCCCACCACAGCCCATCACAGCCCACCACAGCCCGTCCCAGCTTACCACAGCCCACCACAGACCATCCCAGCCCACCACAGCCCGTCCCAGCCCACCACAGCCCGTCCCAGCCCACCACTGCCCGTCCCAGCCCACCACTGCCCGTCCCAGCCCGTCCCAGCTCGTCCCAACCCACCAAAGCCCGTCCCAGCACACCACAGCCCACCACAGCCTGTCCCAGCTTACCACAGCCCACCACAGCCCGTCCCGGCCCACCACAGCCCGTCCCAGCTTACCACAGCCCACCACAGCCCGTCCCGGCCCACTACAACACGTCCCAGCCCACCACAGCCCGTCCCGGCCCACCACAGCCCGTCCCAGCTCACCACAGCCCGTCCCAGCCAACCACAGCCCGTCCCAGCCCGTCTCAGCTCAACACAGCCCGTCCCACCCCACCACAGCCCACCAGAGCCCGTCCCGGACCACCACAGCCCGTCCCAGCCCACCACAGCCCGTCCCCACCCAACACAGCCCGTCCCAGCCCCTCCCAGCCCGTCTCAGCCCACCACAGCCTGTCCCAGCCTCTCCCAGCTCGTCCAAGCCTGTCCCTGACCACCACAGCCCGTCGCAGCCCACCACAGCCCGTCACAGCCCGTCCCAGCTCGCCACAACCCACCGCAGCCCGTCCCAGCCCACCACAGCCCGTCCCAGCCCACCACGGCCCACCACAGCCCATCCCAGCCCACCACAAGCCGTCCTAGCCCACCACAGACCTCCAGAGCCCGTCTCAGCTCACCACAGCCTATCCCAGCCCACCACGGCCCACCACAGCACACCACGGCCCACCGCAGCCTATCCCAACCCGTCCCAGCCCACCACGGCCCGTCCCAGCCCACCACAGCCCACGACAGCCCGTCCCAGCCCACGACAGCCCGTCCCAGCCCACCAGAGCCCACCAGAGACCACAAAGCTCGTCCCAGCCCACCACAGCCCACAAGAGCTTGTCACAGACCACCACAGCCCGTCCCAGCCCACCACAGCCCACCACCGGTCCACCACAGCCCGTCCCAGCCCACCACAGCCCGTCCCAGCCCACCACAGCCCGTCTCAGCACACCACAGCCCACCAGAGGCCATCACAGCCCACCACAGCCCGTCCCAGCTTACCACAGCCCACCACAGACCGTCCCAGCCCACCACAACCCGTCCCAGCACACCACAGACCACCACAGCCCGTCCCAAACGACCACAGCCCGTCCCAGCCCACCACAGCCCACCACAGTCCGTCCCGGCCCACTACAACTCGTCCCAGCCCACCGCAGCCCACCACAGCCCGTCTAAGCCCACCACGGCCCGTCCCAGCCAACCACAGCCCGTCCCAACCCGTCTCAGCTCACCACAGCCCGTCCCACCCCACCACAGCCCACCAGAGCCCGTCCCGGACCACCATAGCCCGTCCCAGCCCACCACAGCCCGTCCCCACCCAACACAGCCCGTCCCAGCCCCTCCCAGCCCGTCTCAGCCCACCACAGCCCGTCCCAGCTCTCCACAACCCACCGCAGCCCGTCCCAGCCCACCACGGCCCAATAAAGCCCACCACAGCCCACCACGGCCCACCACAAGCCGTCCTAGCCCACCACAGACCTCCAGAGCCCGTCTCAGCTCACCACAGCCTATCCCAGCCCACCACGGACCACCACAGCACACCACGACCTACCGCAGCCTATCACAACCCGTCCCAGCCCACCACGGCCCGTCCCAGCCCACCACGGCCCGTCCCAGCCCACCACGGCCCGTCCCAGCCCGTCCCAGCCAACGACAGCCCGTCCCAGCCCACGACAGTCCATCCCAGCCCACCAGAGCCCACCACAGCTCGTCCCAGCCCACCACAGCCCACAAGAGCTTGTCACAGACCACCACAGCCCGTCCCAGCCCACCACAGCCCGTCCCAGCTTACCACAGCCCACCACAGCCCGTCCCAGCTTACCACAGCCCACCACAGACCGTCCCAGCCCATCACAACCCGTCCCAGCCCCTCCCAGCCCGTCTCAGCCCACCACAGCCTGTCCCAGCCTGTCCCAGCTCGTCCAAGCCTGTCCCAGACCCCCAGAGCCCGTCGCAGCCCACCACAGCCCGTCACAGCCTGTCCCAGCTCTCCACAACCCACCGCAGCCTGTCCCAGCCCACCACAGCCCGTCCCAGCCCACCACGGCCCACGAAAGCCCACCACGGCCCACCACGGCCCACCACAGCCCGTCCCAGCCCACCACAAGCCGTCCTAGCCCACCACAGACCTCCAGAGCCCGTCTCAGCTCACCACAGCCTATCCCAGCCCACCACGGCCCGTCCCAGCCCACCACGGCCCGTCCCAGCCCACCACGGCCCGTCCCAGCCCGTCCCAGCCCACGACAGCCCGTCCCAGCCCACCAGAGCCCACCAGAGCCCACCACAGCTCGTCCCAGCCCACCACAGCCCACAAGAGCTTGTCACAGACCACCACAGCCCGTCCCAGCCCACCACAGCCCACTACGGCCCACCACAGCCCGTCCCAGCCCACCACGGCCCGTCTCAGCCCACCACGGCCCGTCTCAGCTCACCACAACCCGTCCCAGATGACCACAGCCCGTCCCAGCCCACCACAGCGTGTCCCAGCCCACCACAGCCCGTCCCAGCCCACCACAGCCCTTCCCAGCCCACCACAGCCCGTCCCAGCCTGTTTCAGCCCAGCACGGCTAACCACGGCCTGTCCCGGCCCACCACGGCCAACCACGGTCCACCATGGCCCACCAGAGCACACCACGGCCCACCACGGCCCTTCCCAGTCCACCACAGCCCACCACAGCCTTTCCCAGCCCACCACGGCCCGTCCCAGCCCACCACGGCCCGTCCCAGCCCACCACGGCCCACCCCAGCCCACCACGGCCCGTCCCAGCCCACCACGGCCCATCACAGCCCACCACGGCCCATCACAGCCCGTCCTAGCCCAGCACGGCCCGTCCCAGCCCACCACGGACCACCACGGCCCATCTCAGCCCACCACAGCCTGTCCAAGCCCAGCACAGCCCTCCACAACCCTCCACAGCCCGTCCCAACCCTCCACAGCTCATCCCAGCCTACCACAGCCCGTCGCAGCCCAACACAGCTTATCCCAGCCCACCGCAGCCCGTCCCAGCCCACCGCAGCCCGTCCTAGCCCACCACAGCCCACCACAGGTCACCGCAACCCGTCCCAGCCCACCACAGCCCACCACAGGTCACCACAGCCCACCACAGGTCACCACAGCCCACCACCGGTCACCACAGCCCACCACCGGTCACCACAGCCTGTTTCAGCCCACCACGGCAAACCACGGCCCGTCCCAGCCCACCACGGCCCGCCATGGCCCACCACAGCTCGTCCCAGATAAACACGGCGCACCACAGCCCACCACGGCCCGTCCCGGCCCACCACAGCCCGTCCCAGCACACCACAGCCCACCACAGCCCATCACAGCCCACCACAGCCCCGTCCCAGCTTACCACAGCCCACCACAGACCATCCCAGCCCACCACAGCCCGTCCCAGCCCACCACAGCCCGTCCCAGCCCACCACTGCCCGTCCCAGCCCACCACTGCCCGTCCCAGCCCGTCCCAGCTCGTCCCAACCCACCAAAGCCCGTCCCAGCACACCACAGCCCACCACAGCCTGTCCCAGCTTACCACAGCCCACCACAGCCCGTCCCGGCCCACCACAGCCCGTCCCAGCTTACCACAGCCCACCACAGACCGTCCCAGCACACCACAGCCCGTCCCACCTTACCACAGCCCACCACAGCCCGTCCCGGCCCACTACAACACGTCCCAGCCCACCACAGCCCGTCCCGGCCCACCACAGCCCGTCCCAGCTCACCACAGCCCGTCCCAGCCAACCACAGCCCGTCCCAGCCCGTCTCAGCTCAACACAGCCCGTCCCACCCCACCACAGCCCACCAGAGCCCGTCCCGGACCACCACAGCCCGTCCCAGCCCACCACAGCCCGTCCCCACCCAACACAGCCCGTCCCAGCCCCTCCCAGCCCGTCTCAGCCCACCACAGCCTGTCCCAGCCTCTCCCAGCTCGTCCAAGCCTGTCCCTGACCCCCAGAGCCCGTCGCAGCCCACCACAGCCCGTCACAGCCCGTCCCAGCTCGCCACAACCCACCGCAGCCCGTCCCAGCCCACCACAGCCCGTCCCAGCCCACCACGGCCCACCACAGCCCATCCCAGCCCACCACAAGCCGTCCTAGCCCACCACAGACCTCCAGAGCCCGTCTCAGCTCACCACAGCCTATCCCAGCCCACCACGGCCCACCACAGCACACCACGGCCCACCGCAGCCTATCCCAACCCGTCCCAGCCCACCACGGCCCGTCCCAGCCCACCACAGCCCACGACAGCCCGTCCCAGCCCACGACAGCCCGTCCCAGCCCACCAGAGCCCACCAGAGACCACAAAGCTCGTCCCAGCCCACCACAGCCCACAAGAGCTTGTCACAGACCACCACAGCCCGTCCCAGCCCACCACAGCCCACCACCGGTCCACCACAGCCCGTCCCAGCCCACCACAGCCCGTCCCAGCCCACCACAGCCCGTCCCAGCCCACCACAGCCCGTCCCAGCACACCACAGCCCGTCCCAGCACACCACAGCCCACCAGAGGCCATCACAGCCCACCACAGCCCGTCCCAGCTTACCACAGCCCACCACAGACCGTCCCAGCCCACCACAACCCGTCCCAGCCCACCACAGACCACCACAGCCCGTCCCAAACGACCACAGCCCGTCCCAGCCCACCACAGCCCACCACAGTCCGTCCCGGCCCACTACAACTCGTCCCAGCCCACCACAGCCCACCACAGCCCGTCTAAGCCCACCACGGCCCGTCCCAGCCAACCACAGCCCGTCCCAACCCGTCTCAGCTCACCACAGCCCGTCCCACCCCACCACAGCCCACCAGAGCCCGTCCCGGACCACCATAGCCCGTCCCAGCCCACCACAGCCCGTCCCCACCCAACACAGCCCGTCCCAGCCCCTCCCAGCCCGTCTCAGCCCACCACAGCCCGTCCCAGCTCTCCACAACCCACCGCAGCCCGTCCCAGCCCACCACGGCCCAATAAAGCCCACCACAGCCCACCACGGCCCACCACAAGCCGTCCTAGCCCACCACAGACCTCCAGAGCCCGTCTCAGCTCACCACAGCCTATCCCAGCCCACCACGGACCACCACAGCACACCACGACCTACCGCAGCCTATCACAACCCGTCCCAGCCCACCACGGCCCGTCCCAGCCCACCACGGCCCGTCCCAGCCCACCACGGCCCGTCCCAGCCCGTCCCAGCCAACGACAGCCCGTCCCAGCCCACGACAGTCCATCCCAGCCCACCAGAGCCCACCACAGCTCGTCCCAGCCCACCACAGCCCACAAGAGCTTGTCACAGACCACCACAGCCCGTCCCAGCCCACCACAGCCCGTCCCAGCTTACCACAGCCCACCACAGCCCGTCCCAGCTTACCACAGCCCACCACAGACCGTCCCAGCCCATCACAACCCGTCCCAGCCCCTCCCAGCCCGTCTCAGCCCACCACAGCCTGTCCCAGCCTGTCCCAGCTCGTCCAAGCCTGTCCCAGACCCCCAGAGCCCGTCGCAGCCCACCACAGCCCGTCACAGCCTGTCCCAGCTCTCCACAACCCACCGCAGCCTGTCCCAGCCCACCACAGCCCGTCCCAGCCCACCACGGCCCACGAAAGCCCACCACAGCCCACCACGGCCCACCACAGCCCGTCCCAGCCCACCACAAGCCGTCCTAGCCCACCACAGACCTCCAGAGCCCGTCTCAGCTCACCACAGCCTATCCCAGCCCACCACGGCCCGTCCCAGCCCACCACGGCCCGTCCCAGCCCACCACGGCCCGTCCCAGCCCGTCCCAGCCCACGACAGCCCGTCCCAGCCCACCAGAGCCCACCAGAGCCCACCACAGCTCGTCCCAGCCCACCACAGCCCACAAGAGCTTGTCACAGACCACCACAGCCCGTCCCAGCCCACCACAGCCCACTACGGCCCACCACAGCCCGTCCCAGCCCACCACGGCCCGTCTCAGCCCACCACGGCCCGTCTCAGCTCACCACAACCCGTCCCAGATGACCACAGCCCGTCCCAGCCCACCACAGCGTGTCCCAGCCCACCACAGCCCGTCCCAGCCCACCACAGCCCTTCCCAGCCCACCACAGCCCGTCCCAGCCTGTTTCAGCCCAGCACGGCTAACCACGGCCTGTCCCGGCCCACCACGGCCAACCACGGTCCACCATGGCCCACCAGAGCACACCACGGCCCACCACGGCCCTTCCCAGTCCACCACAGCCCACCACAGCCTTTCCCAGCCCACCACGGCCCGTCCCAGCCCACCACGGCCCGTCCCAGCCCACCACGGCCCACCCCAGCCCACCACGGCCCGTCCCAGCCCACCACGGCCCATCACAGCCCACCACGGCCCATCACAGCCCGTCCTAGCCCAGCACGGCCCGTCCCAGCCCACCACGGACCACCACGGCCCATCTCAGCCCACCACAGCCTGTCCAAGCCCAGCACAGCCCTCCACAACCCTCCACAGCCCGTCCCAACCCTCCACAGCTCATCCCAGCCTACCACAGCCCGTCGCAGCCCAACACAGCTTATCCCAGCCCACCGCAGCCCGTCCCAGCCCACCGCAGCCCGTCCTAGCCCACCACAGCCCACCACAGGTCACCGCAACCCGTCCCAGCCCACCACAGCCCACCACAGGTCACCACAGCCCACCACAGGTCACCACAGCCCACCACCGGTCACCACAGCCCACCACCGGTCACCACAGCCTGTTTCAGCCCACCACGGCAAACCACGGCCCGTCCCAGCCCACCACGGCCCGCCATGGCCCACCACAGCTCGTCCCAGATAAACACGGCGCACCACAGCCCACCACGGCCCGTCCCGGCCCACCACAGCCCGTCCCAGCACACCACAGCCCACCACAGCCCATCACAGCCCACCACAGCCCGTCCCAGCTTACCACAGCCCACCACAGACCATCCCAGCCCACCACAGCCCGTCCCAGCCCACCACAGCCCGTCCCAGCCCACCACTGCCCGTCCCAGCCCACCACAGCTCTTCCCAGCCCGTCCCAGCTCGTCCCAACCCACCAAAGCCCGTCCCAGCACACCACAGCCCACCACAGCCTGTCCCAGCTTACCACAGCCCACCACAGCCCGTCCCGGCCCACCACAGCCCGTCCCAGCTTACCACAGCCCACCACAGACCGTCCCAGCACACCACAGCCCGTCCCACCTTACCACAGCCCACCACAGCCCGTCCCGGCCCACTACAACACGTCCCAGCCCACCACAGCCCGTCCCAGCCCACCACAGCCCGTCCCAGCTCACCACAGCCCGTCCCAGCCAACCACAGCCCGTCCCAGCCCGTCTCAGCTCAACACAGCCCGTCCCACCCCACCACAGCCCACCAGAGCCCGTCCCGGACCACCACAGCCCGTCCCAGCCCACCACAGCCCGTCCCCACCCAACACAGCCCGTCCCAGCCCCTCCCAGCCCGTCTCAGCCCACCACAGCCTGTCCCAGCCTCTCCCAGCTCGTCCAAGCCTGTCCCTGACCCCCAGAGCCCGTCGCAGCCCACCACAGCCCGTCACAGCCCGTCCCAGCTCGCCACAACCCACCGCAGCCCGTCCCAGCCCACCACAGCCCGTCCCAGCCCACCACGGCCCACCACAGCCCATCCCAGCCCACCACAAGCCGTCCTAGCCCACCACAGACCTCCAGAGCCCGTCTCAGCTCACCACAGCCTATCCCAGCCCACCACGGCCCACCACAGCACACCACGGCCCACCGCAGCCTATCCCAACCCGTCCCAGCCCACCACGGCCCGTCCCAGCCCACCACAGCCCACGACAGCCCGTCCCAGCCCACGACAGCCCGTCCCAGCCCACGACAGCCCGTCCCAGCCCACCAGAGCCCACCAGAGACCACAAAGCTCGTCCCAGCCCACCACAGCCCACAAGAGCTTGTCACAGACCACCACAGCCCGTCCCAGCCCACCACAGCCCACCACCGGTCCACCACAGCCCGTCCCAGCCCACCACAGCCCGTCCCAGCCCACCACAGCCCGTCCCAGCCCACCACAGCCCGTCCCAGCACACCACAGCCCACCAGAGGCCATCACAGCCCACCACAGCCCGTCCCAGCTTACCACAGCCCACCACAGACCGTCCCAGCCCACCACAGCCCGTCCCAGCCCCTCCCAGCCCGTCTCAGCCCACCACAGCCTGTCCCAGCCTCTCCCAGCTCGTCCAAGCCTGTCCCAGACCACCACAGCCCGTCGCAGGCCACCACAGCCCGTCACAGCCCGTCCCAGCTCTCCACAACCCACCGCAGCCCGTCCCAGCCCACCACAGCCCGTCCCAGCCCACCACGGCCCACCACACCGAGTCCCAGCCCACCACAAGCCGTCCTAGCCCACCACAGACCTCCAGAGCCCATCTCAGCTCACCACAGCCTATCACAGCCCACCACGGCCCACCACAGCACACCACGGCCCACCGCAGCCTATCCCAACCCGTCCCAGCCCACCACGGCCCGTCCCAGCCCACCACGGCCCGTCCCAGCCCACCACGGCCCGTCCCAGCCCGTCCCAGCCCACGACAGCCCGTCCCAGCCCACCAGAGCCCACCAGAGCCCACCACAGCTCGTCCCAGCCCACCACAGCCCACAAGAGCTTGTCACAGCCCACCACAGCCCGTCCCAGCCAACCACAGCCCACTACGGCCCACCACAGCCCATCCCAGCCCACCACAGCCCACCACAGCCCGTCCCAGCCCACCACAGCCTGTCCCAGCCCACCACAGCCCGTCCCAGCCCACCACAGCCCGTCCCAGCTCGTCTCAGACCACCACAGCCTCTCACAGCACACCACAGCCCGTAACAGCCCACCACAGCAAGTACCAGCCCGTCCCAGCCCACCACGGCCCGTCTCAGCCCACCACGGCCCGTCTCAGCTCACCACAACCCGTCCCAGACGACCACAGCCCATCCCAGCCCACCACACCCTACCACAGCGTGTCCCAGCCCACCACAGCCCGTCCCAGCCCACCACAGCCCGTCCCAGCCCACCACAGCCCTTCCCAGCCCACCAGAGCCCGTCCCAGCCTGTTTCAGCCCACCACGGCTAACCACGGCCTGTCCCGGCCCACCACGGCCAACCACGGTCCACCATGGCCCACCAGAGCACACCACGGCCCACCACGGCCCTTCCCAGTCCACCACAGCCCACCACAGCCTGTCCCAGCCCACCACGGCCCGTCCCAGCCCACCACGGCCCACCACAGCCCGTCCCAGCCCACCACGGCCCGTCCCAGCCCACCACAGCCCACGACAGCCCGTCCCAGCCCACCAGAGCCCACCAGAGACCACAAAGCTCGTCCCAGCCCACCACAGCCCACAAGAGCTTGTCACAGACCACCACAGCCAGTCCCAGCCCAGCACAGCCCACCACCGGTCCACCACAGCCCGTCCCAGCCCACCACAGCCCGTCCCAGCCCACCACAGCCCGTCCCAGCCCACCACAGCCCGTCCCAGCACACCACAGCCCACCACAGCCCGTCCCAGCTTACCACAGCCCACCACAGACCGTCCCAGCCCACCACAGCCCGTCCCAGCCCCTCCCAGCCCGTCTCAGCCCACTACAGCCTGTCCCAGCCTCTCCCAGCTCGTCCAAGCCTGTCCCAGACCCCCAGAGCCCGTCGCAGCCCACCACAGCCCGTCACAGCCCGTCCCAGCTCTCCACAACCCACCGCAGCCCGTCCCAGCCCACCACGGCCCAGGAAAGCCCACCACAGCCCACCACGGCCCACCACACCGAGTCCCAGCCCACCACAAGCCGTCCTAGCCCACCACAGACCTCCAGAGCCCATCTCAGCTCACCACAGCCTATCCCAGCTCACCAGGGCCCACCACAGCACACCACGGCCCACCGCAGCCTATCCCAACCCGTCCCAGCCCACCACGGCCCGTCCCAGCCCACCACGGCCCGTCCCAGCCCACCACGGCCCGTCCCAGCCTGTCCCAGCCCACGACAGCCCGTCCCAGCCCACCAGAGCCCACCAGAGCCCACCACAGCTCGTCCCAGCCCACCACAGCCCACAAGAGCTTGTCACAGCCCACCACAGCCCGTCCCAGCCAACCACAGCCCACTACGGCCCACCACAGCCCGTCCCAGCCCACCACAGCCCACCACAGCCCGTCCCAGCCCACCACAGCCTGTCCCAGCCCACCACAGCCCGTCCCAGCCCACCGCAGCCCGTCCCAGCTCGTCTCAGACCACCACAGCCTCTCACAGCACACCACAGCCCGTAACAGCCCACCACAGCAAGTACCAGCCCGTCCCAGCCCACCACGGCCCGTCTCAGCCCACCACAGCCCGTCCCAGCCCACCACAGCCCGTCCCAGCCCACCACAGCCCTTCCCAGCCCACCACAGCCCGTCCCAGCCTGTTTCAGCCCACCACGGCTAACCACGGCCTGTCCCGGCCCACCACGGCCAACCACGGTCCACCATGGCCCACCAGAGCACACCACGGCCCACCACGGCCCTTCCCAGTCCACCACAGCCCACCACAGCCTGTCCCAGCCCACCACGGCCCGTCCCAGCCCACCAAAGCCCGTCCCAGCCCACCACGGCCCGTCCCAGCCCACCACAGCCTGTCCAAGCCCAGCACAGCCCTCCACAACCCTCCACAGCCTGTCCCAACCCTCCACAGCTCATCCCAGCTTACCACAGCACGTCGCAGCCCAACACAGCTTATCCCAGCCCACCGCAGCCCGTCCCCAGCCCACCGCAACCCGTCCTAGCCCACCGAAACCCGTCCCAGCCCACCGCAACCCGTCCCAGCCCACCACAGGTCACCCACAGCCCACCACCGGTCACCACAGCCTGTTTCAGCCCACGACGGCAAACCACGGCCCGTCCCAGCCCACCACGGCCCGCCATGGCCCACCACAGCTCGTCCCAGATAAACACGGCGCACCACAGCCCACCACGGCCCGTCCCGGCCCACCACAGCCCGTCCCAGCCCACCACAGCCCGTCCCAGCCCACCACAGCCCGTCCCAGCCCACCACAGCACACCACAGCCCACCACATCCCGTCCCAGCTCACCACTGCTCACCACAGCCCGTCCCAGCTCACCACAGCCCGTCACAGCCCGTCACAGCCCGTCCCAGCCCACCACAGCCTGTCCCAGCCCATCACAGCCTGTCCCAGCCCGTCCCATTCCACCACACCGAGTCCCAGCCCACCACAGCCCGTCCCAGCCCGTCCCAGCTTGTCCTTGCACACCACAGCTCGTCCAAGCACACCACAGCCCGTCCCAGCACACCACAGCCCATCCCAGCCCACCCCAGCCCGTCCCAGCCCACCACAGCCCGTCCCAGCCCACCACAGACCATCCCAGCACACCACAGCCAGTCCCACCTTACCACAGCCCACCACAGCCCGTCCCGGCCCACTACAACTCGTCCCAGCCCACCACAGCACACCACAGCCCGTCCCGGCCCACCACAGCCCGTCCCAGCCCACCACAACCCATCCCAGCACACCACAGACCACCACAGCCCCGTCCCAAACCACCACAGCCCGTCCCAGCCCAACACAGCCCACCACAGTCCGTCCCGGCCCACTACAACTCGTCCCAGCCCACCACAGCCCACCACAGCCCGTCCCAGCCCACCACAGCCCGTCCCAGCCAACCACAGCCCGTCCCAACCCGGCTCAGCTCACCACAGCCTGTCCCAGCCCACCACAGCCCACGAAAGCCCACCACAGCCCACGAAAGCCCACCACAGCCCACCACGGCCCACCACAGCCCGTCCCCCGCCCACCACAAGCTGTCCCAGCCCACCACAGCCCTCCAGAGCTGGTCTCAGCTCACCACAGCCTATCCCAGCCCACCACGGCCCACCACAGCACACCACGGCCCACCGCAGCCTATCCCAACCCGTCCCAGCCCACCACGGCCCGTCCAGGCCCACCACGGCCCGTCCCAGCCCACGACAGCCCGTCCCAGCCCACGACAGCCCGTCCCAGCCCACCAGAGCCCACCACAGCTCGTCCCAGCCCACCACAGCCCACAAGAGATTGTCACAGACCACCACAGCTCGTCCCAGCCCACCACAGCCCACTACGGCCCACCACAGCCCGTCCCAGCCCACCACAGCCCGTCCCAGCCCACCACAGCCCGTCCTAGCCCACCACAAGCCCGTCCCAGCCCACCACAGCCCGTCCCAGCTCGTCCCAAACCACCACAGCCTGTCACAGCACACCACAGCCCGTAACAGCCCACCACAGGAAGTACCAGCCCGTCCCAGCCCACCACGGCTCGTCTCAGCCCACCACGGCCCGTCTCAGCTCACCACAACCCGTCCCAGACGACCACAGCCCGTCCCAGCCCACCACAGCCCACCACAGCCCGTCCCAGCCCAGCGCAGCCCGTCCCAGCCCACCACAAGCCCGTCCCAGCCCACCAGAGCCCGTCCCAGCCTGTTTCAGCCCACCACGGCTAACCACGGCCTGTCCCGGCCCACCACGGCCAACCACGGTCCACCATGGCCCACCACAGCACACCACGGTCCACCACGGCCCTTCCCAGTACACCACAGTCCACCACAGCCCGTCCCAGCCCACCACGGCCCATCCCAGCCAAACACAGCCCGTCCCAGCCCAACACAGCTTATCCCAGCCCACCACAGCCTGTCCCAGCCCATCCCAGCACACCACAGACCGTCCCAGTCCACCACAGCCCGTCCCCACCCAACACAGCCCGTCCCAGCCCCTCCCAGCCCACCACAGCCTGTCCCAGCCTGTCCCAGCTCGTCCAAGCCTGTCCCAGACCCCCAGAGCCCGTCGCAGCCCACCACAGCCCGTCACAGCCCGTCTCAGCTCTCCACAACCCACCGCAGCCCGTCCCAGCCCACCACAGCCCGTCCCAGCCCACCACGGCCCATGAAAGCCCACCACAGCCCACCACGCCCCATCTCAGCCCACCACAGCCCAACACAAGCCGTCCTAGCCCACCACAGACCTCCAGAGCCCGTCTCAGCTCACCACAGCCTATCCCAGCCCACCACGGCCCACCACGGCCCACCGCAGCCTATCCCAACCCGTCCCAGCCCACCACGGCCCGTCCCAGCCCACCACGGCCCGTCCCAGCCCACCACAGCTCGTCCCAGCCCACCACAGCCCACAAGAGCTTGTCACAGACCACCACAGCCCTTCCCAGCCCACCACAGCCCACTACGGCCCACCACAGCCCGTCCCAGCCCACCACAGCCCGTCCCAGCTCGTCCCAGACCACCACAGCCTCTCACAGCACACCACAGCCCGTAACAGCCCACCACAGCAAGTACCAGCCCGTCCCAGCCCACCACGGCCAGTCTCAGCCCACCACGGCCAGTCTCAGCCCACCACAGCCCGTCCCAGCTCACCACAGCCCACCACAGCCCGTCACAGCCCGTCCCAGCCCGTCCCAGCCCACCACGGCCCGTCCCAGCCCACCACAGCCCGTCCCAGCCCACCACAGCCCACCACAGCCCACCACGGCCCACGAAAGCCCACCACGGCCCACCACAGCCCGTCCCCGCCCACCACAGCCTGTCCCAGCCCACCACAGCCCGTCCCTACTCACTGCAGCCCACCACAGCCCGTCCCAGCCCACCACGGCCCGTCCCAGCCCACCACAGCCTGTCCCAGCCCACCACAGCCCGTCCCAGCCCACCACGGCCCACGAAAGCCCACCACAGCCCACCACGGCCCACCACAGCCCGTCCCCGCCCACCACAAGCTGTCCCAGCCCACCACAGACCTCCAGAGCCCGTCTCAGCTCACCACAGCCTATCCCAGCCCACCACGGCCCACCACGGCCCACCGCAGCCTATCCCAACCCGTCCCAGCCCACCACGGCCCGTCCCAGCCCACCACGGCCCGTCCCAGCCCACCACAGCTCGTCCCAGCCCACCACAGCCCACAAGAGCTTGTCACAGACCACCACAGCCCTTCCCAGCCCACCACAGCCCCACTACGGCCCACCACAGCCCGTCCCAGCCCACCACAGCCCGTCCCAGCCCACCACAGCCCGTCCCAGCCCACCACAGCCCGTCCCAGCTCGTCCCAGCCCACCACAGCCTCTCACAGCACACCACAGCCCGTAACAGCCCACCACAGCAAGTACCAGCCCGTCCCAGCCCACCACGGCCCGTCTCAGCCCACCACAGCCAGTCTCAGCCCACCCACGGCCAGTCTCAGCCCACCACAGCCCGTCCCAGCTCACCACAGCCCGTCCCAGCCCGTCCCAGCCCACCACGGCCCGTCCCAGCCCACCACAGCCCGTCCGAGTTCACCACGGCCCACGAAAGCCCACCACAGCCCACCACGGCCCCACCACAGCCCGTCCCCGCCCACCACAGCCTGTCCCAGCCACCACAGCCCGTCCCTACTCACTGCAGCCCACCACAGCCCGTCCCAGCCCACCACGGCCCGTCCCAGCCCACCACAGCCTGTCCCAGCCCACCACAGCCCACGAAAGCCCACCACAGCCCACGAAAGCCACCACAGCCCACCACGGCCCACCACAGCCCGTCCCCCGCCCACCACAAGCTGTCCCAGCCCACCACAGCCCTCCAGAGCTGGTCTCAGCTCACCACAGCCTATCCCAGCCCACCACGGCCCACCACAGCACACCACGGCCCACCGCAGCCTATCCCAACCCGTCCCAGCCCACCACGGCCCGTCCAGGCCCACCACGGCCCGTCCCAGCCCACGACAGCCCGTCCCAGCCCACGACAGCCCGTCCCCAGCCCACCAGAGCCCACCACAGCTCGTCCCAGCCCACCACAGCCCACAAGAGATTGTCACAGACCACCACAGCTCGTCCCAGCCCACCACAGCCCACTACGGCCCACCACAGCCCGTCCCAGCCCACCACAGCCCACCACAGCCCACCACAGCCCGTCCTAGCCCACCACAGCCCGTCCCAGCCCACCACAGCCCGTCCCAGCTCGTCCCAAACCACCACAGCCTGTCACAGCACACCACAGCCCGTAACAGCCCACCACAGGAAGTACCAGCCCGTCCCAGCCCACCACGGCCCGTCTCAGCCCACCACGGCCCGTCTCAGCTCACCACAACCCGTCCCAGACGACCACAGCCCGTCCCAGCCCACCACAGCCCACCACAGCCCGTCCCAGCCCAGCGCAGCCCGTCCCAGCCCACCACAGCCCGTCCCAGCCCACCAGAGCCCGTCCCAGCCTGTTTCAGCCCACCACGGCTAACCACGGCCTGTCCCGGCCCACCACGGCCAACCACGGTCCACCATGGCCCACCACAGCACACCACGGTCCACCACGGCCCTTCCCAGTACACCACAGTCCACCACAGCCCGTCCCAGCCCACCACGGCCCATCCCAGCCAAACACAGCCCGTCCCAGCCCAACACAGCTTATCCCAGCCCACCACAGCCTGTCCCAGCCCATCCCAGCACACCACAGACCGTCCCAGTCCACCACAGCCCGTCCCCACGCAACACAGCCCGTCCCAGCCCCTCCCAGCCCACCACAGCCTGTCCCAGCCTGTCCCAGCTCGTCCAAGCCTGTCCCAGACCCCCAGAGCCCGTCGCAGCCCACCACAGCCCGTCACAGCCCGTCTCAGCTCTCCACAACCCACCGCAGCCCGTCCCAGCCCACCACAGCCCGTCCCAGCCCACCACGGCCCACAAAAGCCCACCACAGCCCACCACGCCCCATCTCAGCCCACCACAGCCCAACACAAGCCGTCCTAGCCCACCACAGACCTCCAGAGCCCGTCTCAGCTCACCACAGCCTATCCCAGCCCACCACGGCCCACCACGGCCCACCGCAGCCTATCCCAACCCGTCCCAGCCCACCACGGCCCGTCCCAGCCCACCACGGCCCGTCCCAGCCCACCACAGCTCGTCCCAGCCCACCACAGCCCACAAGAGCTTGTCACAGACCACCACAGCCCTTCCCAGCCCACCACAGCCCACTACGGCCCACCACAGCCCGTCCCAGCCCACCACAGCCCGTCCCAGCTCGTCCCAGACCACCACAGCCTCTCACAGCACACCACAGCCCGTAACAGCCCACCACAGCAAGTACCAGCCCGTCCCAGCCCACCACGGCCAGTCTCAGCCCACCACGGCCAGTCTCAGCCCACCACAGCCCGTCCCAGCTCACCACAGCCCACCACAGCCCGTCACAGCCCGTCCCAGCCCGTCCCAGCCCACCACGGCCCGTCCCAGCCCACCACAGCCCGTCCCAGCCCACCACAGCCCACCACAGCCCACCACGGCCCACGAAAGCCCACCACGGCCCACCACAGCCCGTCCCCGCCCACCACAGCCTGTCCCAGCCCACCACAGCCCGTCCCTACTCACTGCAGCCCACCACAGCCCGTCCCAGCCCACCACGGCCCGTCCCAGCCCACCACAGCCTGTCCCAGCCCACCACAGCCCGTCCCAGCCCACCACGGCCCACGAAAGCCCACCACAGCCCACCACGGCCCACCACAGCCCGTCCCCGCCCACCACAAGCTGTCCCAGCCCACCACAGCCCTCCAGAGCCCGTCTCAGCTCACCACAGCCTATCCCAGCCCACCACGGCCCACCACAGCACACCACGGCCCACCGCAGCCTATCCCAACCCGTCCCAGCCCACCACGGCCCGTCCCAGCCCACCACGGCCCGTCCCAGCCCGTCCCAGCCCACGACAGCCCGTCCCAGCCCACGACAGCCCGTCCCAGCCCACCAGAGCCCACCACAGCTCGTCCCAGCCCACCACAGCCCACAAGAGATTGTCACAGACCACCACAGCTCGTCCCAGCCCACCACAGCCCACTACGGCCCACCACAGCCCGTCCCAGCCCACCACAGCCCGTCCCAGCCCACCACAGCCCGTCCTAGCCCACCACAGCCCGTCCCAGCCCACCACAGCCCGTCCCAGCTCGTCCCAAACCACCACAGCCTGTCACAGCACACCACAGCCCGTAACAGCCCACCACAGGAAGTACCAGCCCGTCCCAGCCCACCACGGCCCGTCTCAGCTCACCACGGCCCGTCTCAGCCCACCACGGCCCGTCTCAGCCCACCACAACCCGTCCCAGACGACCACAGCCCGTCGCAGCCCACCACAGCCCGTCCCAGCCCACCACATCCCGTCCCAGCCCACCAGAGCCCGTCCCAGCCTGTTTCAGCCCACCACGGCTAACCACGGCCTGTCCCGGCCCACCACGGCCAACCACGGTCCACCATGGCCCACCAGAGCACACCACGGTCCACCACGGCCCTTCCCAGTACACCACAGTCCACCACAGCCCGTCCCAGCCCACCACGGCCCACCCCAGCCCACCACGGCCCACCCCAGCCCACCACAGCCCGTCCCAGCCCATCCCAGCCCGTCGCAGCCCATCCCAGCCCGTCCCAGCACACCACAGACCGTCCCAGTCCACCACAGACCGTCCCAGCATGTCCCAGCCCGTCCCAGCCCATCACAGCCCGTTCCAGCCCACCACAGCCCACCGCAGCCCTTCCCAGCCTGTCCCAGCACACCACAGACCGTCACCGCCCACCACAGCCCGTCCCAGCCCACCACAGACCGTCCCAGCCCAGTAGAGCCCGTCCCAGGCCACCACACCCCGTCCCAGCCCACCACAGCCCGTCCCTGCTCCTCCCAGCCCGTCCCAGCCCACCACAGAATGTCCCAGCCCACCACAGACCGTCCCAGGCCGTCTCCGCCCACCACAGCCCGTCTCCGCCCACCACAGCCCGTCCCCGCCCACCACAGCCCGTTCCCACAAACCACAGCTTGTCCCAGCCCACCACAGCCCGTCCCAGCCCGTCCCAGCCCAACCACAGCCTGTTCCAGACCACCAGAGCCCACCAGAGCCCACCACAGAATGTCCCAGGCCACCACAGCCTGTCTCAGCCTATCCCAGCCTGTCCCAGCCCGTCCCAGCCCACAGCAGCCCGTCCCAGCCCACCACAGCCCGTCCCAGCCCACCACAGCCCGTCCCAGCCCACCACAGCCCACCCCAGCCTGTCCCAGCCCGTCCCCGCCCACCACAGCCCGTCCCAGCCCACCACAGACCGGCCCACCACAGCCCGTCCCAGCCCACCACAGCCTGTCCCAGCCCACCACAGACCGTCACAGCCTGTCCCAGCCCACCACAGACCGTCCCAGCCCACCACAGCCCGTCCCAGCACACCACAGCCCGTCCCAGCACACCACAGCCCGTCCCAGCCCGTCCCAGCCCACCACAGCCCGTCCCAGCCTGTCCCAGCCCACCACGGCCCACCAAAGCCCATCACAGCCCACCACGGTCCACCACAGACCACCACAGACCACCACAGTTCGTCCCAGTCCTCCACAACCCGTCGCGGCCCACCACGGCCCGTCCCAGCCCACCACGGCCCGTCCCAGCCCACCACGGCCCGGCCCGGCCCACCACGGCCTGTCACAGCCAAACACAGCCTGTCCCAGACAAACACAGCCTTTCCTGGCCCACCACGGCCCGGCCCGGCCCACCACGGCCCGTCCCAGCCCGCCACGGCCCGTCCCAGCCCGCCACGGCCTGTCCCAACCCGCCACGGCCCGTCCCAACCCGCCACGGCCCGTCCCAGCCCGCCACGGCCCGTCCCAGCCCGCCACGGCCTGTCCCAGCCCACCACGGCCCGCCCCAGCCCACCACAGCCCCACCCAGCCCATCACAGGCCACTACAGCACACCACAGCCTACCGCAGACCACCACAGCCCGTCCCACCCCGTCACAGCTCGTACCAGCCCGACACAGCCCACCACAGCCCGTCTCAGCTCACCACAGCCTGTCCCAGCCCACCACGGCCCACCACAGCCCGTCCCAGCTAAACACAGTTTGTCCCAGCCCACCACACTCACCACAACTCGTCCCAGACCGTTCCAGCACAGCACAGCCCATCCAAGCCCACCGCAGCCCGTCCCAGCCCACCATAGCCGTTCTAGCCCGTCCCAGCCCACCACAGCCCTTCCCAGCCCCCCACAGCCCCTCCCAGCCCCCCACAGCCCACCACAGCCCCTCCCAGCCCTACACAGGCCGTCCCAGCCCGTCCCAGCCCACCACAGTGCGTCCAAGTCCGTCCCAGCCCACCAGAGCCCGTCCCAGCCCTCCACAGCCCACCAGAGCCTGTCCCCGCCCACCCCGGCCCATCACAGCCCGTCTCAGCTCATCACAGCTCGTCCCAGCCCACCACAGCCCGTCCCAGCCCACCACAGCCCGTCCCAGCCCACCACAACCAACCACAGCCCGTCCCCATCCCACCAGAGCCTGTCCCAGCCCACCACGGCCCGTCCCGGCCAACCACGGCCCGTCCCAGCCCACCCCAGCCTGTCCCAGCCTACCACAGCCCGTCCCAGCCCACCACAGCCCGTCCCAGACCACCACAGCCCGTCCCACCACACCACAGTCCGACCCAGCCCACCACGGCCCGTCACAGCTTACCACGGCCCACCACGGCTTGCCTCGGCCCAGCCCAGCCCACCACAGGCCGTCCCAGCCCACCACGGCCCGTCCCAGCCCGCCACGGCCCGTCCCAACCCGCCACGGCCCATCCCAGCCCGCCACGGCCCATCCCAGCCCGCCACGGCCCATCCCAGCCCGCCACGGCCCGTCCCAGCCCGCCACGGCCCGTCCCAGCCCGCCACGGCCCTTCCCAGCCTACAACAGCCCATCCCAGATCACCACAGCCCGTCCCAGCCCACCACAGACCACCACAGTTCACCCCAGCCCACCACAGTTCGTCCCAGCCCGCCACGGCCCGTCCCGGCCCACCACGGCCCGTCCCAGCTCACCACAGCCTGTCCCAGCCCACCAGGGGCTGTCCCAGCCGACCACGGCCCGTCCCAGCTCACCACGGCCCGTCCCAGCCCGTCCCAGCCCACGACAACCCGTACCAGCCCACGAAAGCCCGTCCCAGCTTACCACATCCCATCCCAGCATACCACAGCCCATCACAGCCCACCACGGTCCACCACAGACCACCACAGACCACCACAGTTCGTCCCAGTCCTCCACAACCCGTCCCAGCCCGCCACGGCCCGTCCCAGCCCACCACGGCCCGTCCCGGCCCACCACGGCCCGTCCCGGCCCACCACGGCCCGTCCCGGCCCACCACAGCCTGTCCCAGCCAAACACAGCCTGTCCCAGCCAAACACAGCCTTTCCCGGCCCACCACGGCCCGGCCCGGCCCGCCACGGCCCGTCCCAGCCCGCCACAGCCCGCCCCAGCCCACCACAGCCCACCACAGTTCACCCCAGCCCACCACGGCCCGTCCCAGCCCACCACGGCACACTACAGCCCGTCCCAGCCCTCCACAGCCCACCACAGCCCACTACAGCCCGTCCCAGCCCGTCTCAGCCTGTCCCAGCTCATCCCAGCCCACCACAGCCCACCACAGTTTGTCCCAGCCCACCACAGCCCGTCCCAGCCCACCACAGGCCACTACAGCATACCACAGGCCACTACAACACACCACAGCCCGTCACAGCTCGTCCCAGCTCGTCACAGCACGTCCCAGCGCACCACAGCCCACCCCAGCATGTCCCAGGCCCCCACAGCCCACGACAGCCCTTCCCAGCCCACGACAGCCCTTCCCAGCCCACCACAGCCCGTCCCAGACCACCACAGCCCACCATGGCTTACCACGGCCCACCACAGCCTGTCCCAGCCCATCCCAGACCACCACAGCCCGTCACAGCCCGTCACAGCCCACCACATAAAGTACCAGCCCATAGAAGCCCACCACAGCCCGTCCCAGCCCACCACGGCCCGTCCGAGCCCACCCCAGCCCACCAAAGCCCACCACAGCCCATCTCAGCTCACCACAACCCGTACCAGACCACCACAGCCCACCACAGCCGGTTACAGCTTATCACAGCCCATCCCAGCCCGCCACAGCCTGTCCCGGACCTACCAGAACCCGTCCCTGACCACCACATCAGGTCCAAGCCCACCACAGCCCGTCCCAGCCCACCACAGCCTGTCCCAACCCACCAAAGCCCATTCCAGCCCTTCCCAACCCACCACAGCCAGTTTGAGACCACCAGAGCCCGTCCCCGCCCACCACAGCTTGTCCCAGCTTGTCCCAGCCCATCCCAGCACTTCCCAGCCCACCACAGCCCGTCCCGGACCACGACAGCCCGTCCCGGACCTACCACAAGCCACCACAGCACACCAGAGATCACCGCAGCCTTCCACAGCCCGTCCCAGCATGTCCCAGCCCACCACAGCCCGTGCCAGCCCACCACAGCCCGTGTCAGCCCACCACAGGCCACTATAGCCCACCACAGCCCGTGCCAGCCCACCACAGCCCGTGCCAGCCCACCACAGCCCGTCCCAGCCCGTGTCAGCCCGTACTAGCCCACCGCAGTTCGTGCCAGCCCGTCCCAGCCCACCGCAGCCCGTCCCAGCTCGTCCCAGCCCACCGCAGCCCGTCCCAGCCTGTCCCAGCCCACCACATCCCGTCCCAGGCAACCGCAGCCCGTCCCAGGCAACCACAGCCCGTCCCAGGCAACCACAGCCCGTCCCAGCCCACCACAGCCCGTCCCAGCCCACCACAGCCCGTGCCAGCCCGTCCCAGCCCACCACAGCCCATCCCAGCCCACCACGGCCCATCCCAGCCCACCACAGCTTTTCCCAGCCCTTCCCAGCACACCACAGCCCACCAGAGCCCATCCCAGCCCACCACAGCCCGTCCCAGCCCACCACAGACCGTCCCAGCCCACCAGAGCCAGTCCCAGCTTACCACAGCCCACCACAGCCCGTCCCCGCCCACCACGGCCCACCTCAGCCCAGCAGTGCCTGTCCCAGCCCACCACAGTCCACCAGAGCTTGTCCCAGCCCACCACAGCCCACCACAGCCTGTTCCAGCCCACCACAGCCAACTACAGCCCACCACAGCCCACCACGGCCCGTCCCAGCCCACCACGGCCCTTCCCATTCCACCACAGACAGTCCCAGCATGTCACAGTTTGTCCCAGCCCACCACAGCCTGTCCCAGCTCATCAAAGCCTGTCCCAGCCCACCACAGACCGTCCCAGCCCACCACAGCCCGTTCCAGACCACCAGAGCCCGTCCCAGCCCACCATGGCCCACCACAGCCCACCAGAGCCCGTCCCAGCCCATCACAGCCTGTCTCAAGCTCACCAGAACCCACCAGAGCCCATCCCAACCCAACACAGCCCGTCTCAAGCTCACCAGAACCCTCCACAGCCCACCACAGCCCGTCCCAGCCCACGACGGCCCATCACCGCCCACCACGGCCCACCAGAGCCCACCAGGGCCCACCACGGCCCGTCCCAGCCCACCACAGCCCGTCTCAGCCCACCACAGCCCGTCTCAGCCCACCACAGCCCGTCTCAGCCCACCACAGCCCGTCTCAGCCAACCACAGCACACCACAGACCGTCCCAGCCCACCAGAGGCCGTCCCAGCTTACCACAGCCCACCATAGCCCGTCTCAGCCCACCACAGCCCACCACGGCCCATCACCGCCCACCACGGCCCACCAGAGCCCACCACGGCCCACCACAGCCTGTCGCAGCCCACCACGACCCGTCCCAGCCCACCACGGCCCACCACAGGCCCTCCCAGCCCACCACGGCCCGTCCCAGCCCACCACAGCCCGTCCCACCCCGTCCCATCCCGCCACAGCACACCACAGGCCGTCCCAGCCCACCACAGACTGTCCCAGCCCACTACAGACCGTCCTAGCCCACCACAGCCCGTCCCAGCTCGTCCCAGCCCACCACAGCCCGTTCCAGACCACCAGAGCCTGTCCCAATCCACCACAGCTTACCACAGAATGTCCCAGGCCACCACAGCCCACCACAGCCTGTCTCAGCCCGTCCCAGCCTGTCCCAGCCCATCCCAGCCCACCACAGCCCGTCCCAGCCCACCACAGGCCACCACAACACACCAGAGATCACCGCAGCCTTCCACAGCCCGTCCCAGCATGTCCCAGCCCACCACAGCCCGTGCCAGCCCACCACAGCCCGTGCCAGCCCACCACAGCCCGTGCCAGCCAACCACAGCCCGTCCCAGCCCATCCCAGCCCGTCCCAGCCCATCCCAGCCCGTCCCAACCCATTACAGCTTACCACAGCCCGTCCCAGCCCACCACAGCCCATCCCAGCCCGTCCCAGCCCACCAGAGCCCGTCCCAGCCCACCACAGCCCGTCCCAGCCGACCGCATCCCGTCCCAGCTCGTCCCAGCACACCGCAGCCCGTCCCAGCCTGTCCCAGCCCACCACATCCCGTCCCAGGCAACCACAGCCCGTCCCAGGCCACCACAGCCCGTCCCAGGCCACCACAGCCCGTCCCAGCCCGTCCCAGCACACCACAGCCCACCAGAGTCCATCCCAGCCCACCAGAGCCAGTCCCAGCTTACCACAGCACACCACAGCCCGTCCCCGCCCACCACGGCCCGTCCCCGCCCACCACGGCCCGTCCCCGCCCACCACGGCCCACCTCAGCCCAGCAGTGCCTGTCCCAGCCCACCACAGCCCGTCCCAGCCCACCACAGCACATCCCAGCCCATCACAGCCCGTCCCAACCTGTCCCAGCCCACCACAGCCCGTCCCAGCTTGTCCCAGCCCACCAGAGCCCGTCCCAGCCCACCACAGACCGTCCCAGCCCAGCACTCCCGTCCCAGCTCACAACAGCCCGTCCCAGCTCACCACAGCCCGTCCCAGCCCACCACAGCCCGTCCCAGCCCACCACAGCCCGTCCCCGCCCACCACAGCTAGTCCCCGCCCACCACAGCCTGTCCCAGGCCGTCCCAGCCCGTCCCAGGCCTACCCAGCCCACCACAGCCCGTCCCAGCCCACCACAGCCCGTCCCAGCCCACCGCAGCCCGTCCCAGCCCACCGCAGCCCGTCCCAGCCCACCGCAGCCCGTCCCAGCCCACGAAAGCCCGTCCCAGCCCACGAAAGCCCGTCCCAGCCCACGAAAGCCCGTCCCAGCTTACCACATCCTGTCCCAGCTTCCTACAGCCCATCACAGCTCGCCCCAGCCCGTCACAGCTCGTCCCAGCCCTTCCCAGCCCACCACAGCATGTCCCAGGCCCCCACAGCCCACGACAGCCCGTCCCAGCCCACGACAGCCCGTCCCAGCCCACGACAGCCCGTCCCAGCCCACGACAGCCCGTCCCAGCCCACGACAGACCACTACAGCACACCACAGCCTACCGCAGCCCACCACAGCCTACCGCAGCCCACCACAGCCCGTCCCAGCCCGTCACAGCCCGTCCCAGCCCGTCACAGCTCGTCCCAGCCCGTCACAGCCCACCACGGCCCGGCCCGGACCACCACCGCCCGTCGCAGCCCACCACAGCCTGTCCCAGCCCACCACAGCCCGTTCCAGCCCACCACAGACCGTCACAGCTCACCACAGAAAGTCCCAGCCCGTCCCAGCCCACCACAACCCTTCCCAGCTTACCACAGCCCACCACAGCCCGTGTCAGCCCGTCCCAGCTCACCACAACCCACCACAGCCCGCTCCAGCCCGCCACAGCCCGTACCAGCCCACCACAGCCCGTCCCAGCCCACCACGGCCCGTCCCAGACCGTCCCAGCACTTCCCAGCCCACCACAGCCCGTCCTGGACCACGACAGCCCGTCCCGGACCTACCAGAACCCGTCCCTGACCACCACAGCAGGTCCAAGCCCACCACAGCCCGTCCCAACCCACCACAGCCCGTCTGAACCCACCACAGCCCATACCAGCCCTTCCCAGCCCACCACAGCCCGTTCCAGACCACCACAGCCCGTCCCAGCCCACCACAGCTAGTCCCCGCCCACCACAGCCTGTCCCAGGTCGTCCCAGCCCGTCCCAGGCCTTCCCAGCCCACCACAGCCCGTCCCCGCCCACCGCAGCCCGTCCCAGCCCACCGCAGACAGTCCCAGCTTACCACATCCCGTCCCAGCCCACCACGGTCCACCACAGCCCACCACGGCCCGTCCCAGCCCACCACGGCCCATAACAACCCACCACGGCCCGTCCAGGCCCACCACGGCCCTTCCCGGCCTACTACGGCTCGTCCCAACCCACCACGGCCCGTCCCAGCCCACCACGGCACACTACAGCCCGTCCCAGCCCTCCACAGCCCACCACAGCCCACTACAGCCCGTCCCAGCCCGTCTCAGCCTGTCCCAGCTCATCCCAGCCCACCACAGCCCACCACAGTTTGTCCCAGCCCACCACAGCCCGTCCCAGCCCACCACAGGCCACTACAACAGACCACAGCCTGTCACAGCTCGCCCCAGCCCGTCACAGCTCGCCCCAGCCCGTCACAGCTCGCCCCAGCCCGTCACAGCTCGTCCCAGCCCTTCCCAGCCCACCACAGCATGTCCCAGGCCCCCACAGCCCACGACAGCCCGTCCCAGCCCACGACAGCCCGTCCCAGCCCACGACAGCCCGTCCCAGCCCACGACAGCCCGTCCCAGCCCACGACAGCCCGTCCCAGCCCACGACAGACCACTACAGCACACCACAGCCTACCGCAGCCCACCACGGCCCGCCCCAGCCCACCACGGCCCGCCCCAGCCCACCACGGCCCGTCCCAGCCCATCCCAACCCACCACGGCCCGCCCCAGCCCACCACCGCACACTACAGCCCGTCCCAGCCCTCCACAGCCCACCACAGCCCACTACAGCCCGTCCCAGCCCACCACAGCCCGTCCCAGCCCGTCTCAGCCTGTCCCAGCTCATCCCAGCCCACCACAGCCCACCACAGTTTGTCCCAGCCCACCACAGCCCACCACAGTTTGTCCCAGCCCACCACAGCCCACCACAGCCCGTCCCAGCCCACCACAGCCCACCACAGCCCGTCCCAGCCCACCACAGCCCGTCCCAGCCCACCACAGGCCACTACAACAGACCACAGCCCATCACAGCTCGCTCCAGCCCGTCACAGCTCGTCCCAGCCCTTCCCAGCCCACCACAGCATGTCCCAGACCCCCACAGCCCACGACAGCCCGTCCCAGCCCACGACAGCCCGTCCCAGCCCACGACAGCCCGTCCCAGCCCACGACAGCTCGTCCCAGCCCACGACAGCCCGTCCCAGCCCACGACAGCCCGTCCCAGCCCACTACAGACCACTACAGCCCACCACAGACCACTACAGCCCACCACAGACCACTACAGCCCACCACAGCCCGTCACAGCTCGTCACAGCCCGTCACAGCTCGTCCCAGCCCACCACAGCATGTCCCAGCCCACCACAGCCCGTCACAGCTCGTCACAGCCCGTCACAGCTCGTCCCAGCCCACCACAGCATGTCCCAGCCCACGAACGCCCGTCCCAGCCCACCACAGCCCACCACAGCCCGTCCCAGCCCACCACAGCCCGTCCCAGCCCACCACAGCCCGTCCCAGCCCACCACAGCCCTCCACAGCTTGTCCCAGCCCACCACAGCGCGTCCCAGCCCACCACAGACCACTACAGCACACCACAGCCTACCACAGCCCACCACAGCCCGTCCCAGCCCGTCACAGCTCGTCCCAGCCCACCACAGCATGTCCCAGGCCACCATAGCCCACCATAGCCCGTCCCAGTCCGTCCCAGCCCACCACGGCCCGTCCCAGCCCACCACGGCCCGTCCCGGCCCACCTGTGTTAGGAACAGTATCTCACCTTCTTGATGTTGGCACCTCCTTTCGCTATGATGTTCTTGTGGAACTGTTTGCAGATGGGGACAGAAATAGAAAAGCTTTTTTCAACCTAATAGAGAAAGGAAGGGAGAACTGAAGATTACACTGTCGTGGCAAGGGAGGCCCGACTTCAGGAGCTCTGATAAACGAGCTTTTGAGAACAGGCTTAGACCCAAGGAAGTTCTCTATACGAGGGACTTTTGTAAGACTAAACAAAGGCAAGGACGTTCCCCTATAGCCTTCCCATAACAGGTACTATCCCCCTGCCTCCATTCAGCCAAAACAGCGCCGACAGCTCCCTCCTCTTGAGGTGTTTTAGCTCTACCCAAGCCAGTAGAGCTCTGCTTTGCCCCAGGGTTATCCAGGCACGGAGGAGGGAAGAGCAGGCAGAAGACCTCCTTACCAGGTCTGCCACCATCTTTTGCATGTACTCGGTGCACTTCTCCACCTCGTTTTTGGGACCTCGGAGTTGGACGATGTCACTCTTGTGTGCAGGGTCTGGGAAGCTGATGATAATCTGCAGGAGCGGTCATTTCTAGTTAGCTCAAGCAAAAGCAAGAACCCTTGTGTCAGACACATGCAAAGGTTGGGGGGATCCTACCCATGCCCTTTCCCCATTCAGAAAAGGGGAACCGTGTTAGCGGCCTCTGGCTAAAAGAACTATCTTCTCAGACACTTGCGCTACAGAGCCACTAAAGTTACGACTTCTGTGACGACAGGCCTACTACCCATGTAGGAAATAACCCCTCTGGATTCCTCCTCTCCTACAAAGCCTTACCTCTGGGAATTGCTCCCGGATTTCCCAGACCCGCTCAGCCTTCTGCCCAATGATGGTCCGGTGGAATTTCTGCTCAACGATTAGGTCCGCAGCGTGTTCATTTTCCTGACGGGAACAGAGGGCACACTGAGTGTTCAGCCGGAGAGCCATCTACTTTGACTTAGCGGTTTGCTGCCCGACGGTTTACTTGCCAGCACTGTCCCTCTTTTCTCCAGACCAAATTCACTCTGCGTTGACAGAGAAGGGCTACCCGAGGGAACAGGGGAAGACATTTGTGAAGAGGAACTTGCACTTGTCATGAGATCCAAGTGCTCCGTGGGCAAGGGGCACACACTCGCACCAGAAGGTTACAAGGGAACACGAGAGCCCAAACCCTGCAGTCTCCCAAACATCACGTCCTACCCACTCACCATACGGGAAGCGAGTTCCAGCAGCTCTTTCTTGGCCTGTGGGACCCCCTGTGGGTCTCCTTCCATTCTGATCGGGTTGCTCTTCTCGTTGTCCGGGGGAATGCGCACAGACACCTTGTACAGATCCTTCATCCTGTTAACTTCGAGGCAAGGACTGTGGTGACGCCATCTGCTAGGCAAAGACCTGGAAGCAAGGCACCTTGATTATCACTGCTCAGAGGCTGTTGAAGAAGTAAAGCCGCCTCTGGGAAGGGCTCAGCGGGGTAGGGTTGAGACAGGGGAAATTGCCTCTTCCCCCTGGAGTTCACTGAGAGCAGACCTGTGCCACACGAGAGCCTGTCCAAGTAAATACCGTGGCATCTACAGAGCCCATTGTTCCCTTGTCAGAGCGAGGCGTGTTTCTTCCCCAAACAGTATCACATTTAGAGCAGAGGACAATCGTTCCTTTCTACCCCAAACTCTTGGCTGGGGTCACGTTGCAGTGCTATCAAACTAGCAGACCGCAACAAGGCTTTACCGTTGACCATATTCTACTGCCGGTGCTGTAGCGCCTTCCTCCAGAGGCCAGACCACACTGCTCCTCCTCCAGCTGACACCCTCTCCCACAAGCCACAGGGCTATTTAACCCCTTAGCGGGAACCAGCTACACCTGCACGTCATCCACGTCAATCAACCCACTGCCTCTGAGGCAAGGCCACAGCTGCGTGTTATCAATGCTAATCAACCCACCGCCTTCATTCCTCTACAGGGAGAAGCTCACCAAGCACATTTCCACCACCCACAACTGGCTGCTAAAATGTCATTCGCACAGAGAAGTAATTCCACTACTGTTCAGGCTCCCAAGGTACTTTCACACGTTAAAGCCATCGCAAGGCCTCACGGCCCATTTCTCTCCTTGTACCACCACCACTCCAGGAAAGCAGAGGAAACGTGATGGAGACAGCACACTGGGTGAGCTACAGAGCCCCTGATACCATCTACTAAACACGAAGAGTGTGAGCATGGGAAGGACTAGAAAGGCACTCCACTTACCGTTTAGCTGCGTTCTTGCCAATGAGGTGTCGGTGGAATTGGCGGTCAGCCTTGATTATTGCGTAATCCATCCCGTGGATCTAAAAAGAATTATATTTTTATATCTATATCTATATATGTATGTATGTCCACTATTATATATTATATTATATAGGGCCAGGTAGGACAGGCCACCGCTTCTGTCTCGTGCCCTAAGTAACTGCCTACTGCCAGTATTGGCACTGACTCACCAGCGGTCAGCTACAAGCACTTCTGCTCTTAAGCAGAGCACAAGCATTCCTCTGCTTTGAGAAGAGAGCATTGTGCTCATGAAACATTGAAAAGACTCACTTCTATGCCTCTCCAGCTATAACCAAGAGGATCTTTCCTTCTCCGCACCAAAAAAATTAATGCTGACTTTTCAAGGATGCTATGGATGACCAAGGGGTGTCATCCACCTGCCACACAATTTGTCTCCTGCAAGTTCGATTAAGCATGCCAAGACATCCTATGGATGTGACAAACACCTCATCACCTCTGCTCTGTTGCCCCTTCTTCCCCCAGTTTCTTACTGGAACTAGTAACTGCAGCTCACCAGTTCCTTGAGCATGGCTTCAATCTGTTCCTGAGCCACATGCACATCTTCTGTAGGTCCTTCCAAAGTGATGTTATCCTCTCCTCCAGTGAATTTGATGTGAACCTTGAGGTGAAGGACAATGAATCTCTTCAGAATTTGCCAAGATCCAAGCCAGGCCAATGCTTTTGGTCAGGCCTACACCATCGATCCCTGCCACTGAGAGATGTGCTCCTTCCCAAAAAGCCCAGAGCAAATCCCCACAATTTTACAAGTCAGTAACTTAACAATTTCGGCCATATGGCAGTGCCTAGAGCCCAAGGCTCTGGTGCCATCCCGGTTTCTGCAAGGGCTTTGGAGAAGTTTACTCATTTAGCCTTTATCTAGATACCGTCTAACTCCCCAGGGAGAAGCCTTGCTGCACTCGCCATTTCCAGGTATCCTACTACATCAGTTCTCAAAACAGCACCACATAAAGCTTCCTTGGAAGTGCTCAACCCATGACAATAACATAGGAGGAGCAGTGTTTGCAGCAGTAAAAGAGAGGGTTCCCTTGAACGGCAAAGATCTGTGTCATTTCCCCCTGGTTTTACCCACGCTAGAATACACCTCTCTCTTTCGTGACAAGTGATCTGGACTAAACCTTTTTCTACGCCGGGGGTGCTAAGCTAACCAGCTCACCCATACCTTTGGCATCTGCTGAGTTATTTTGGCCAGGTTCTGTCCTTTCTTTCCAATAATGAAACGACGAAGCCAAGAGGGGGCAGAGACCGAGGAGACGGTAAAACTGTTGGCCTGAGAGACAGAAAAACAGAGAAGCTGTTTGATGGACAAACCACAGCACACCACAGCCCGTCCCAGCCCACCACAGCCCGTCCCAGCCCACCACAGCCCGTCCCAGCCCACCACAGCCCGTCCCAGTCCATCCCAGCACGTCCCAGCCCACCACGGCCCGTCCCAGCCAACCACAGCCCACCACAGCCCGTCCCAGCCCGTCCGAGCCCACCACAGCCTGTCCCAGACCACCAAAGCTCGTCCTAGCCTGTCCCAGCCCACCACAGCCCGTCTAAAGCTCACCAGAACCCACCACAGCCCACCATAGCCCGTACCAGACCACCACGGCCCACCACAGATAACCACGGCCCGTCTCAGCCCACCACGGCCCACCACAGCGAACCACGGCCCACCACAGCCCACCACAGTCCGTCCCAGCCCAGTACAACTCGTCCCAGCCCACCACAGCCCACCACAGCCCATCCCAGCCCACCACAGCCCGTCCCTGAAGATCCACAGACCGTCCCAGCCCACCACGGCCCGTCCCAGCCCACCACAGCCCGTCCCAGCCAACCACGGCCCCTCCCAGCTCGTCGGAGCCCACCACAGCCTGCCCCAGACCACCAAAGCTCGTCCTAGCCTGTCCCAGCCCACCACAGCCCGTCTCAAGCTCACCAGAACCCACCACAGCCCACCATAGCCCGTTCCAGACCACCATGGCCCACCACAGATAACCACGGCCCGTCCCAGCCCACCACGGCCCACCACAGCGAACCACGGCCCACCACAGCCCACCACAGTCCGTCCCAGCCCAGTACAACTCGTCCCAGCCCACCACAGCCCACCACAGCCCATCCCAGCCCACCACAGCCCGTCCCTGAGCACCACAGCCCGTCCCAGCCCACCACAGCTCGTCCCAGCCCACCACAGCCCATCCCAGCCCACCACGGCCCGTCCCAGCCCGTCCGAGCCCACCACAGCCTGTCGCAGACCACCAAAGCTCGTCCTAGCCTGTCCCAGCCCACCACAGCCCGTCTCAAGCTCACCAGAACCCACCACAGCTCACCATAGCCCGTACCAGACCACCATGGCCCACCACAGATAACCACGGCCCGTCCCAGCCCACCACGGCCCACCACAGTGAACCACGGCCCACCACAGCCCACCACAGTCCGTCCCAGCCCAGTACAACTCGTCCCAGCCCACCACAGCCCACCACAGCCCATCCCAGCCCACCACAGCCCGTCCCTGAGCACCACAGCCCATCCCAGCCCACCACGGCCCGTCCCCGCCCACCACAGCCCGTCCCAGCCCACCACGGCTCATCCCAGCCTACCAAGGCCCGTCTCAGCCCACCACAGCCCGTCCCAGCCCACCACTAGCCCGTCCCAGCCCACCACAGCCCGTCCCAGCCCGTCCCTGCCCATCACAGCCCGTCCCAGCCCACCACAGGCCGTCCCCGCCCATTACAGCCCATCCCAGTCCGTCCCAGACCACCACAGCCCGTCTCAAGCTCACCAGAACCTACCACAGCCCACCACAGCCTGTCCCCGACCAGCACAGCCCACCACAGCCCACCACAGCCCGTCCCCGCCCACCACAGCCCGTCCCCGCCCGTCCCCGTCGACCACAGCTTGTCCCAGTCCACCGCAGCCCGTCCCCGCCCACCGCAGCCCGTCTCCGCCCACCACAGCTCGTCCCAGCCCGTCCCAGCCCATCCAAGCCTGTCCCAGCACACCACAGCCCGTCCCAGCATAGCACAGCCCGTCCCAGCCCACCACAGCCTGTCCCAGCCCACCACAACCCGTCCCAGCCTACCACAGCCCACCACAGGCCAACACAGCTCGTCCCAGCCCGTCCCAGCCCGTCCCAGCACACCACAGACCGTCCCAGCACACCACAGCCCGTCCCAGCCCACCACAGCCCGTCCCAGCCCCCCACAGCCCGTCCCAGCCCGTACCAATACGTCTCAGGCCGTCCCAGCCCGTCCCAGCCCACCACAGCCAGTCCCTATCCACCGTAGCTTGTCCCAGCCCACCACAGCCCGTTCCAGCTTACCACAGCTAACCACAACCCACCACAGCCCGTCCCGGCCCACCACAGCCCACCACAGCTTGTCCCAGCCCAATACAACCCGTCCCATCCCACCACAGCCCGTCCCAGCCCAACACAGCCTGTCCCAGCCCAACACAGCCCGTACCATCCCACCACAGCCCGTCCCAGCGACCATAGCCCGTCCCAGACCACCACAGCCCGTCCCAGCCCACCACAGCCCGTCTCAGCCCACCACAGCCCGTCTCAGCCCACCACGGCCCGTTCCGGCCCACCACGGCCCGTCCCGGCCCCCCACAGACCGTCCCGGCCCATCACAGCCCGTCCCGACCCACCACAGCCCACCATAGCCCGTCTCAGCTCACCACAACCCACCACAGCGCACCACAGCCCGTCCCAGCTCCCCACAGCCCACCAGAGCCCGTCCAAGCCCACCACAGCCCGTCCCGTCTCGTCCCCCGCCCACCACGGCCCGTCCCCCGCCCACCACGACCCGTCCCCGCCCGTCCCGGCCCACCACGGCCCGGCCCGGCCCTCCACGGCCCGGCCCAGCCCACCATGGCCCATCCCGGCCCACCATGGCCCGTCCCAGCTCACCACAACCCACCACAGCGCACCACAGCCCGTCCCAGCTCTACCACAGCCCACCACAGCCCGTCCCGGCCCACCAGTGCCTGTCCCAGCCCACCAGAGCCCGTCCCGGCCCACCACAACACGTTCCGACCCATAACAGCCCATCCCAGCCCACCACGACCCACCACGGCCCGTCCCCACCCACCAGGGCCCGTCCCGGCCCACCACGGCCCATCCCAGCCCACCACAGACCGTCCCAGGCCACCACAGCCCGTCCCAGCCCACCACGGCCCACCATAGCCAACCACTGCCCACCTCAGCCCGTCCCAACACGTCCCAGCACGTCCCAGCCGACTACAGCCCGTTCCAGACCACTAGAGCCCGTACCAGCCCACCAAAGCCCGTCCCCACCCACCACAGCCCGTCCTCACCCAACAAATCCCCTCCCCGCCCACCACAGCCCGTCCCAGCCCACCACAGCCCGTCCCAGCCCATCTCAGCTCACCACAACCCACCACAGCCCGTCCCAGCTCTCCACAGCCCACCACAGCCCATTACAGCTTACCACATCCCGTCCCAGCCCACCAGAGCCCGTTCCAGTCCACCACAGCCCATCCCAGCTTACCACAGCCCACCATGGCCCACCACAGCCCGTTCCAGACCACTAGAGCCCGTCCCAGCCCACCAAAGCCCATCCCCACCCACCACAGCCAGTCCTCACCCAACAAATCCCCTCCCCACCCACCACAGCCCGTCCCAGCCCACCACAGCCCGTCCCAGCCCACCACAGCCCGTCCCAGCCCATCTCAGCTCACCACAACCCACCACAGCCCGTCCCAGCCCACCACAGCCCACCACAGCCCATTACAGCTTACCACATCCCGTCCCAGCCCACCAGAGCCCGTTCCAGCCCACCACAGCCCATCCCAGCTTACCACAGCCCACCATGGCTCACCACAGCCCGTCCCAGCTTACCACAGCCCAACATGGCCCACCACAGCCCGTCCCAGCCCACCAAAGCCCGTCCCCGCCCGCCACAGCCCTTCCCTGCTCACCACAGCTCGGCCCCTCCCACCACAGCCCTTCCCCGCCCACCACGGACCGTCCCAGCCCACCACAGCTCGTCCCGGCCCACCACAGCCCGTCCCAGTTCATCCCAACCAGTCCCAGCCCACCACTGCACGTCCCAGCCCACCACAGCCCGTCCCAGCCCACCACAGCCCACCACAGCCCGTCCCAGCCCACCACAGCCTGTCCCAGCCCACCACAGCCCGTCCCAGCCCACCACAGCCCGTCCCAGGCCACCACAGCCCGTCCCAGCTCACCACAGTACACTACGGCCCACCATGACCCACCACGGCACACCACAGCCCACCACAGCCCGTCCCAGCCCAACAGAGCACATTCCAGACCACCAGAGCCTGTCCCAGAGCACCACAGCCCGTGCCAGCCCACCACAGCCCATCCCTACCTACCACAGCCCGTCCCAGCCCGTCCCAGCCCACCATAGCCCGTCCAAGCCCACCACAGCCCGTCCCAGCTTACCACAACCCACCACAGCAGGTCCCGGCCCACCGCAGCCCGTCCTCACCCACCATAGCCCGTCCCAGCCCACCACGGCCCGTCCCCGCCCACCACGTCCCGTCCCAGCTTACCACAACCCACCACAGCCT
Source organism: Falco biarmicus (assembly GCF_023638135.1). Lineage (NCBI taxonomy): Eukaryota > Metazoa > Chordata > Aves > Falconiformes > Falconidae > Falco > Falco biarmicus. Next base: position 173,402 of record NW_026611682.1, on the reverse strand, counting down.
GTCTCGGCCCACCACGACCCGGCCTGGCCCACCGCAGCCCCGCCCGGCACACCGCAGCTTTGCCGGCCCACCACAGCCCGTGCCGGCCCACCGCAGCCCGTGCCGGCCCACCGCAGCCCGTCCCAGCCAACCAGAGCCCGTCCCAGCCCGTCTCAGCTCACCACAGCCCGTCCCGGCCCACTACAACTCGTCCCAGCCCACCACAGCCCACCACAGCCTGTCCCAGCCCACCACAGCCCGTCCCAGCCAACCACAGCCCGTCCCAGCCCGTCTCAGCTCACCACAGCCCGTCCCACCCCACCACAGCCCACCAGAGCCCGTCCCGGACCACCACAGCCCGTCCCAGCCCACCACAGCCCGTCCCCACCCAACACAGCCCGTCCCAGCCCCTCCCAGCCCGTCTCAGCCCACCACAGCCTATCCCAGCCTGTACCAGCTCGTCCAAGCCTGTCCCAGACCCCCAGAGCCCGTCGCAGCCCACCACAGCTCGTCACAGCCCGTCCCAGCTCTCCACAACCCACCGCAGCCCGTCCCAGCCCACCACAGCCCGTCCCAGCCCACCACGGCCCACCACAGCCCGTCCCAGCCCACCACAAGCCGTCCTAGCCCACCACAGACCTCCAGAGCCCGTCTCAGCTCACCACAGCCTATCCCAGCCCACCACAGCCCACCACAGCACACCACGGCCCACCGCAGCCTATCCCAACCCGTCCCAGCCCACCACAGCCCGTCCCAGCCCACCACAGCCCGTCCCAGCTCGTCCCAGACCACCACAGCCTCTCACAGCACACCACAGCCCGTAACAGCCCACCACAGCAAGTACCAGCCCGTCCCAGCCCACCACGGCCCGTCTCAGCCCACCACGGCCCGTCTCAGCCCACCACGGCCCGTCTCAGCTCACCACAGCCCGTCCCAGACGACCACAGCCCGTCCCAGCCCACCACAGCCCACCACAGCCCGTCCCAGCCCACCACAGCACACCACAGCCCACCACAGCCCGTCCCAGCCCACCAGAGCCCGTCCCAGCCTGTTTCAGCCCAGCACGGCTAACCACGGCCTGTCCCTGCCCACCACGGTCCACCATGGCCCACCAGAGCACACCACGGCCCACCACGGCCCTTCCCAGTCCACCACAGCCCACCACAGCCTGTCCCAGCCCAGCACGGCCCGTCCCAGCCCACCACGGCCCACCACAGCCCACCACGGCCCGTCCCAGCCCACCACGGCCCATCACAGCCCACCACAGTTCACCACAGCCCGTCCTAGCCCAGCACGGCCCGTCCCAGCCCACCACGGACCACCACGGCCCATCTCAGCCTACCACAGCCTGTCCAAGCCCAGCACAGCCCTCCACAACCCTCCACAGACCGTCCCAACCCTCCACAGCTCATCCCAGCCTACCACAGCCCGTCGCAGCCCAACACAGCTTATCCCAGCCCACCGCAACCCGTCCCAGCCCACCGCAACCCGTCCCAGCCCACCACAGCCAACCACAGGTCACCACAGCCCACCACCGGTCACCACAGCCCACCACAGGTCACCACAGCCTGTTTCAGCCCACCACGGCAAACCACGGCCCGTCCCAGCCCACCACGGCCCGCCATGGCCCACCACAGCTCGTCCCAGATAAACACGGCGCACCACAGCCCACCACAGTCCGTCCCGGCCCACCACAGCCCGTCCCAGCACACCACAGCCCACCACAGCCCATCACAGCCCACCATCGGTCACCACAGCCCACCACAGGTCACCACAGCCTGTTTCAGCCCACCACGGCAAACCACGGCCCGTCCCAGCCCACCACAGCCCACCACGGCCCGTCCCGGCCAACCACAGCCCGTCCCAGCACACCACAGCCCACCACAGCCCATCACAGCCCACCACAGCCCGTCCCAGCTTACCACAGCCCACCACAGACCGTCCCAGCCCACCACAGCCCGTCCCAGCCCCTCCCAGCCCGTCTCAGCCCACCACAGCCTGTCCCAGCTCGTCCAAGCCTGTCCCAGACCCCCAGAGCCCGTCGCAGCCCACCACAGCCCGTCACAGCCCGTCCCAGCTCTCCACAACCCACCGCAGCCTGTCCCAGCCCACCACAGCCCGTCCCAGCCCAACACGGCCCACGAAAGTTCACCACAGCGCACCACGGCCCACCACAGCCCGTCCCAGCCCACCACAAGCCGTCCTAGCCCACCACAGACCTCCAGAGCCCGTCTCAGCTCACCACAGCCTATCCCAACCCACCACGGCCCACCACAGCACACCACGGCCCACCGCAGCCTATCCCAACCCATCCCAGCCCACCACGGCCCGTCCCAGCCCACCACGGCCCGTCCCAGCCCGTCCCAGCCCACGACAGCCCGTCCCAGCCCACCAGAGCCCACCAGAGCCCACCACAGCCCGTCCCAGCCCACCACGGCCCGTCTCAGCCCACCACGGCCCGTCTCAGCTCACCACAACCCGTCCCAGACGACCACAGCCCGTCCCAGCCCACCACAGCCCACCACAGCCCGTCCCGGCCCACCACGGCCCGTCCCAGCCCACCACAGCCCGTCCCAGCCCACCACAGCCCGTCCCAGCCTGTTTCAGCCCAGCACGGCTAACCACGGCCTGTCCCGGCCCACCACGGCCAACCACGGTCCACCATGGCCCACCAGAGCACACCACGGCCCACCACGGCCCTTCCCAGTCCACCACAGCCCACCACAGCCTGTCCCAGCCCACCACGGCCCGTCCCAGCCCACCACTGACCACCCCAGCCCACCACGGCCCGTCCCAGCCCACCACGGCCCATCCCAGCCCACCACGGCCCATCACAGCCCACCACAGCCCGTCCTAGCCCAGCACAGCCCGTCCCAGCCCACCACGGACCACCACGGCCCATCTCAGCCCACCACAGCCTGTCCAAGCCCAGCACAGCCCTCCACAACACTCCACAGCCCGTCCCAACCCTCCACAGCTCATCCCAGCCTACCACAGCCCGTCGCAGCCCAACACAGCTTATCCCAGCCCACCGAAACCCGTCCCAGCCCACCGCAACCCATCCCAGCCCACCACAGGTCACCACAGCCCACCACCGGTCACCACAGCCCACCACAGGTCACCACAGCCTGTTTCAGCCCACCACGGCAAACCACGGCCCGTCCCAGCCCACCACGGCCCGCCATGGCCCACCACAGCTCGTCCCAGATAAACACGGCGCACCACAGCCCACCACAGTCCGTCCCGGCCCACCACAGCCCGTCCCAGCACACCACAGCCCACCACAGCCCACCACAGCCCGTCCCAGCTTACCACAGCCCACCACAGACCGTCCCAGCCCACGACAGCCCGTCCCAGCCCCTCCCAGCTCTCCACAACCCACCGCAGCCCGTCCCAGCCCACCACAGCCCGTCCCAGCCCACCACGGCCCACAAAAGCCCACCACAGCCCACCACGGCCCACCACAGCCTGTCCCAGCCCACCACAAGCCGTCCTAGCCCACCACAGACCTCCAGAGCCCGTCTCAGCTCACCACAGCCTATCCCAGCCCACCACGGCCCACCACAGCACACCACGGCCCACCGCAGCCTATCCCAACCCGTCCCAGCCCACCACGGCCCGTCCCAGCCCACCACGGCCCGTCCCAGCCCACCACGGCCCGTCCCAGCCCGTCCCAGCCCACGACAACCCGTTCCAGCCCACCAGAGCCCACCACAGCTCGTCCCAGCCCACCACAGCCCACAAGAGCTTGTCACAGACCACCACAGCCCGTCCCAGCCCACCACAGCCCACTACAGCCCACCACAGCTTGTCCCAGCCCACCACAGCCCGTCCCAGCCCACCACAGCCCGTCCCAGCCCACCACAGCCCGTCCCAGCTCGTCCCAGACCACCACAGCCTCTCACAGCACACCACAGCCCGTAACAGCCCACCACAGCAAGTACCAGCCCGTCCCAGCCCACCACGGCCCGTCTCAGCCCACCACGGCCCGTCTCAGCCCACCACGGCCCGTCTCAGCTCACCACAACCCGTCCCAGACGACCACAGCCCGTCCCAGCCCACCACAGCCCACCACAGCCCGTCCCAGCCCACCACAGCACACCACAGCCCACCACATCCCGTCCCAGCCCACCAGAGCCCGTCCCAGCCTGTTTCAGCCCAGCACGGCTAACCACGGCCTGTCCCGGCCCACCACGGCCAACCACGGTCCACCATGGCCCACCAGAGCACACCACGGCCCACCACGGCCCTTCCCAGTCCACCACAGCCCACCACAGCCTGTCCCAGCCCACCACGGCCCGTCCCAGCCCACCACGGCCCACCCCAGCCCGCCACGGCCCGTCCCAGCGCACCACGGCCCGTCCCAGCCCACCATGGCCCATCACAGCCCACCACAGTTCACCACAGCCCGTCCTAGCCCAGCACAGCCCGTCCCAGCCCACCACGGACCACCACGGCCCATCTCAGCCTACCACAGCCTGTCCAAGCCCAGCACAGCCCTCCACAACCCTCCACAGACCGTCCCAACCCTCCACAGCTCATCCCAGCCTACCACAGCCCGTCGCAGCCCAACACAGCTTATCCCAGCCCACCGCAACCCGTCCCAGCCCACCGCAACCCGTCCCAGCCCACCACAGCCCACCACAGGTCACCACAGCCCACCATCGGTCACCACAGCCCACCACAGGTCACCACAGCCTGTTTCAGCCCACCACGGCAAACCACGGCCCGTCCCAGCCCACCACGGCCCGCCATGGCCCACCACAGCTCGCCCCAGATAAACACGGCGCACCACAGCCCACCACGGCCCGTCCCGGCCAACCACAGCCCGTCCCAGCACACCACAGCCCACCACAGCCCATCACAGCCCACCACAGCCCGTCCCAGCTTACCACAGCCCACCACAGACCGTCCCAGCCCACCACAGCCCGTCCCAGCCCCTCCCAGCTCTCCACAACCCACCGCAGCCCGTCCCAGCTCGTCCAAGCCTGTCCCAGACCCCCAGAGCCCGTCGCAGCCCACCACAGCCCGTCACAGCCCGTCCCAGCTCTCCACAACCCACCGCAGCCCGTCCCAGCCCACCACAGCCCGTCCCAGCCCACCACGGCCCACGAAAGCCCACCACAGCGCACCACGGCCCACCACAGCCCGTCCCAGCCCACCACAAGCCGTCCTAGCCCACCACAGACCTCCAGAGCCCGTCTCAGCTCACCACAGCCTATCCCAACCCACCACGGCCCACCACAGCACACCACGGCCCACCGCAGCCTATCCCAACCCATCCCAGCCCACCACGGCCCGTCCCAGCCCACCACGGCCCGTCCCAGCCCACCACGGCCCGTCCCAGCCTGTCCCAGCCCACGACAGCCCGTCCCAGCCCACCAGAGCCCACCAGAGCCCACCACAGCTCGTCCCAGCCCACCACAGCCCACAAGAGCTTGTCACAGACCACCACAGCCTGTCCCAGCCCACCACAGCCCACTACGGCCCACCACAGCCCGTCCCAGCCCACCACAGCCCGTCCCAGCCCACCACAGCCCGTCCCAGACCACCACAGCCTCTCACAGCACACCACAGCCCGTAACAGCCCACCACAGCAAGTACCAGCCCGTCCCAGCCCACCACGGCCCGTCTCAGCCCACCACGGCCCGTCTCAGCCCACCACGGCCCGTCTCAGCTCACCACAACCCGTCCCAGATGACCACAGCCCGTCCCAGCCCACCACAGCCCACCACAGCCCGTCCCGGCCCACCACAGCCCGTCCCAGCCCACCACAGCCCGTCCCAGCCCACCAGAGCCCGTCCCAGCCTGTTTCAGCCCAGCACGGCTAACCATGGCCTGTCCCGGCCCACCACGGCAAACCACGGTCCACCATGGCCCACCAGAGCACACCACGGCCCACCACGGCCCTTCCCAGTCCACCACAGCCCACCACAGCCTGTCCCAGCCCACCACGGCCCGTCCCAGCCCACCACTGACCACCCCAGCCCACCACGGCCCGTCCTAGCCCAGCACAGCCCGTCCCAGCCCACCACGGACCACCACGGCCCATCTCAGCCCACCACAGCCTGTCCAAGCCCAGCACAGCCCTCCACAACACTCCACAGCCCGTCCCAACCCTCCACAGCTCATCCCAGCCTACCACAGCCCGTCGCAGCCCAACACAGCTTATCCCAGCCCACCGAAACCCGTCCCAGCCCACCGCAACCCATCCCAGCCCACCACAGGTCACCACAGCCCACCACCGGTCACCACAGCCCACCACAGGTCACCACAGCCTGTTTCAGCCCACCACGGCAAACCACGGCCCGTCCCAGCCCACCACGGCCCGCCATGGCCCACCACAGCTCGTCCCAGATAAACACGGCGCAGCACAGCCCACCACAGTCCGTCCCGGCCCACCACAGCCCGTCCCAGCACACCACAGCCCACCACAGCCCATCACAGCCCACCACAGCCCGTCCCAGCTTACCACAGCCCACCACAGACCGTCCCAGCCCACGACAGCCCGTCCCAGCCCCTCCCAGCTCTCCACAACCCACCGCAGCCCGTCCCAGCCCACCACAGCCCGTCCCAGCCCACCACAGCCCACAAAAGCCCACCACAGCCCACCACGGCCCACCACAGCCTGTCCCAGCCCACCACAAGCCGTCCTAGCCCACCACAGACCTCCAGAGCCCGTCTCAGCTCACCACAGCCTATCACAGCCCACCACGGCCCACCACAGCACACCACGGCCCACCGCAGCCTATCCCAACCCGTCCCAGCCCACCACGGCCCGTCCCAGCCCACCACGGCCCGTCCCAGCCCGTCCCAGCCCACGACAGCCCGTTCCAGCCCACCAGAGCCCACCACAGCTCGTCCCAGCCCACCACAGCCCACAGGAGCTTGTCACAGACCACCACAGCCCGTCCCAGCCCACCACAGCCCACTACGGCCCACCACAGCCCGTCCCAGCCCACCACAGCCCGTCCCAGCCCACCACAGCCCGTCCCAGCTCGTCCCAGACCACCACAGCCTCTCACAGCACACCACAGCCCGTAACAGCCCACCACAGCAAGTACCAGCCCGTCCCAGCCCACCACGGCCCGTCTCAGCCCACCACGGCCCGTCTCAGCCCACCACGGCCCGTCTCAGCTCACCACAACCCGTCCCAGACGACCACAGCCCGTCCCAGCCCACCACAGCCCACCACAGCCCGTCCCAGCCCACCACAGCACACCACAGCCCGTCCCAGCCCACCAGAGCCCGTCCCAGCCTGTTTCAGCCCAGCACGGCTAACCACGGCCTGTCCCAGCCCACCACGGCCAACCACGGTCCACCATGGCCCACCAGAGCACACCACGGCCCACCACGGCCCTTCCCAGTCCACCACAGTTCACCACAGCCTGTCCTAGCCCAGCACAGCCCGTCCCAGCCCACCACGGACCACCACGGCCCATCTCAGCCTACCACAGCCTGTCCAAGCCCAGCACAGCCCTCCACAACCCTCCACAGACCGTCCCAACCCTCCACAGCTAATCCCAGCCTACCACAGCCCGTCGCAGCCCAACACAGCTTATCCCAGCCCACCGCAACCCGTCCCAGCCCACCGCAACCCGTCCCAGCCCACCACAGCCCACCACAGGTCACCACAGCCCACCATCGGTCACCACAGCCCACCACAGGTCACCACAGCCTGTTTCAGCCCACCACGGCAAACCACGGCCCGTCCCAGCCCACCACGGCCCGCCATGGCCCACCACAGCTCGTCCCAGATAAACACGGCGCACCACAGCCCACCACGGCCCGTCCCGGCCAACCACAGCCCGTCCCAGCACACCACAGCCCACCACAGCCCATCACAGCCCACCACAGCCCGTCCCAGCTTACCACAGCCCACCACAGACCGTCCCAGCCCACCACAGCCCGTCCCAGCCCCTCCCAGCCCGTCTCAGCCCACCACAGCCTGTCCCAGCTCGTCCAAGCCTGTCCCAGACCCCCAGAGCCCGTCGCAGCCCACCACAGCCCGTCACAGCCCGTCCCAGCTCTCCACAACCCACCGCAGCCCGTCCCAGCCCACCACAGCCCGTCCCAGCCCACCACGGCCCACGAAAGCCCACCACAGCCCACCACGGCCCACCACAGCCCGTCCCAGCCCACCACAAGCCGTCCCAGCCCACCACAGACCTCCAGAGCCCGTCTCAGCTCACCACAGCCTATCCCAGCCCACCACGGCCCACACAGCACACCACGGCCCACCGCAGCCTATCCCAACCCGTCCCAGCCCACCACGGCCCGTCCCAGCCCACCACGGCCCGTCCCAGCCCACCACGGCCCGTCCCAGCCCACCACAGCCCGTCTCAGCCCCCCAGAGCCCACCAGAGCCCACCACAGCTCGTCCCAGCCCACCACAGCCCGTCCCAGAACACCACAGGCCGTCCCAGAACACCACAGGCCGTCCCAAACCACCACAGCCCGTCCCAGCACACCACAGCCCACCACAGCCCATCACAGCCCACCACAGCCCGTCCCAGCTTACCACAGCCCACCACAGACCGTCCCAGCCCACCACAGCCCGTCCCAGCCCCTCCCAGCCCGTGTCAGCCCACCACAGCCTGTCCCAGCTCGTCCAAGCCTGTCCCAGACCCCCAGAGCCCGTCGCAGCCCACCACAGCCCGTCACAGCCCGTCCCAGCTCTCCACAACCCACCGCAGCCCGTCCCAGCCCACCACAGCCCGTCCCAGCCCACCACGGCCCACGAAAGCCCACCACAGCGCACCACGGCCCACCACAGCCCGTCCCAGCCCACCACAAGCCGTCCTAGCCCACCACAGACCTCCAGAGCCCGTCTCAGCTCACCACAGCCTATCCCAACCCACCACGGCCCACCACAGCACACCACGGCCCACCGCAGCCTATCCCAACCCATCCCAGCCCACCACGGCCCGTCCCAGCCCACCACGGCCCGTCCCAGCCCACCACGGCCCGTCCCAGCCTGTCCCAGCCCACGACAGCCCGTCCCAGCCCACCAGAGCCCACCAGAGCCCACCACAGCTCGTCCCAGCCCACCACAGCCCACAAGAGCTTGTCACAGACCACCACAGCCTGTCCCAGCCCACCACAGCCCACTACGGCCCACCACAGCCCACTACGGCCCACCACAGCCCGTCCCAGCCCACCACAGCCCGTCCCAGCCCACCACAGCCTCTCACAGCACACCACAGCCCGTAACAGCCCACCACAGCAAGTACCAGCCCGTCCCAGCCCACCACGGCCCGTCTCAGCCCACCACGGCCCGTCTCAGCCCACCACGGCCCGTCTCAGCTCACCACAACCCGTCCCAGATGACCACAGCCCGTCCCAGCCCACCACAGCCCACCACAGCCCGTCCCGGCCCACCACGGCCCGTCCCAGCCCACCACAGCCCGTCCCAGCCCACCAGAGCCCGTCCCAGCCTGTTTCAGCCCAGCACGGCTAACCACGGCCTGTCCCGGCCCACCACGGCAAACCACGGTCCACCATGGCCCACCAGAGCACACCACGGCCCACCACGGCCCTTCCCAGTCCACCACAGCCCACCACAGCCTGTCCCAGCCCACCACGGCCCGTCCCAGCCCACCACTGACCACCCCAGCCCACCACGGCCCGTCGAGCCCACCACGGCCCGTCCCAGCCCACCACGGCCCATCACAGCCCGTCCTAGCCCAGCACAGCCCGTCCCAGCCCACCACGGACCTACCACGGCCCATCTCAGCCCACCACAGCCTGTCCAAGCCCAGCACAGCCCTCCACAACACTCCACAGCCCGTCCCAACCCTCCACAGCTCATCCCAGCCTACCACAGCCCGTCGCAGCCCAACACAGCTTATCCCAGCCCACCGAAACCCGTCCCAGCCCACCGCAACCCATCCCAGCCCACCACAGGTCACCACAGCCCACCACCGGTCACCACAGCCCACCACAGGTCACCACAGCCTGTTTCAGCCCACCACGGCAAACCACGGCCCGTCCCAGCCCACCACGGCCCGCCATGGCCCACCACAGCTCGTCCCAGATAAACACGGCGCACCACAGCCCACCACAGTCCGTCCCGGCCCACCACAGCCCGTCCCAGCACACCACAGCCCACCACAGCCCATCACAGCCCACCACAGCCCGTCCCAGCTTACCACAGCCCACCACAGACCGTCCCAGCCCACGACAGCCCGTCCCAGCCCCTCCCAGCTCTCCACAACCCACCGCAGCCCGTCCCAGCCCACCACAGCCCGTCCCAGCCCACCACGGCCCACAAAAGCCCACCACAGCCCACCACGGCCCACCACAGCCTGTCCCAGCCCACCACAAGCCGTCCTAGCCCACCACAGACCTCCAGAGCCCGTCTCAGCTCACCACAGCCTATCACAGCCCACCACGGCCCACCACAGCACACCACGGCCCACCGCAGCCTATCCCAACCCGTCCCAGCCCACCACGGCCCGTCCCAGCCCACCACGGCCCGTCCCAGCCCGTCCCAGCCCACGACAGCCCGTTCCAGCCCACCAGAGCCCACCACAGCTCGTCCCAGCCCACCACAGCCCACAAGAGCTTGTCACAGACCACCACAGCCCATCCCAGCCCACCACAGCCCACTACGGCCCACCACAGCCCGTCCCAGCCCACCACAGCCCGTCCCAGCCCACCACAGCCCGTCCCAGCCCACCACAGCCCGTCCCAGCTCGTCCCAGACCACCACAGCCTCTCACAGCACACCACAGCCCGTAACAGCCCACCACAGCAAGTACCAGCCCGTCCCAGCCCACCACGGCCCGTCTCAGCCAACCACGGCCTGTCTCAGCCCACCACGGCCCGTCTCAGCTCACCACAACCCATCCCAGATGACCACAGCCCACCACAGCCCACCACGGCCCTTCCCAGTCCACCACAGCCCACCACAGCCTGTCCCAGCCCACCACGGCCCGTCCCAGCCCACCACGGCCCACCACAGCCCACCACGGCCCGTCCCAGCCCACCACGGCCCGTCCCAGCCCATCACGGCCCACCACAGCCACTCGCAGCCCACCACGGCCCGTCCCAGCCCACCACGGACCACCACGGCCCATCTCAGCCCACCACAGCCTGTCCAAGCCCAGCACAGCCCTCCACAACCCTCCACAGCCCGTCCCAACCCTCCACAGCTCATCCCAGCCCACCACAGCCCGTCCCAGCCCACCACAGCCCGTCCCAGCTCGTCCCAGACCACCACAGCCTCTCACAGCACACCACAGCCCGTAACAGCCCACCACAGCAAGTACCAGCCCGTCCCAGCCCACCACGGCCCGTCCCAGCCCACCGCGGCCCGTCCCAGCCAACCGCGGCCCTTCCCAACCCACCACGGCCCACCACAGCCTGTCCCAGCCCACCACAGCCCGTCCCTACTCACCGCAGCCCACCACGGCCCGTCCCAGCCCACCACAGCCCGTTCCAGACCACCAGACCCCATCTCCGCCCACCAGAGCCCGTCCCTGGTCACCACGGCCCGTCCCAGGCCGTCCCAGCCCACGACAGACCGTCCCAGCCCACGAAAGCCCGTCCCAACTTACCACATTCCGTCCCAGCTTACTACAGCCCATCACAGCCCACCACGGTCCACCACAGCCCACCACAGCCCGTCCCAGCCCACCACGGCTCATAACAACCCACCACGGCCCGTCCCGGCCTACTACGGCACGTCCCAGCCCACCACAGCCCGTCCCAGCCCACCACGGCCCGTCCCCACCCAACACAGCCCGTCCCAGCCCCTCCCAGCCCGTGTCAGCCCACCACAGCCTGTCCCAGCCTGTCCCAGCTCGTCCAAGCCTGTCCGAGACCCCCAGAGCCCGTCGCAGCCCACCACAGCCCGTCCCAGCACACCACAGCCCGTCCCAGCACACCACAGCCCGTCCCAGCCCACCACAGCCCGTCCCAGCCCACCACAGACCATCCCAGCACACCACAGCCCGTCCCACCTTACCACAGCCCACCACAGCCCGTCCCGGCCCACTACAACTCGTCCCAGCCCACCACAGCCCACCACAGCCCGTCCCGGCCCACCACAGCCCGTCCCAGCTCACCACAGCCCGTCCCAGCCCACCACAACCCGTCCCAGCCCACCACAGACCACCACAGCCCGTCCCAAACCACCACAGCCCACCACAGTCCGTCCCGGCCCACTACAACTCGTCCCAGCCCACCACAGCCCACCACAGCCCGTCCCAGCCCACCACAGCCTCTCACAGCCAACCACAGCCTGTCCCAGCCAACCACAGCCCGTCCCAGCTTACCACAGCCCACCCCAGCCCGTCCCAGCCCACCACAGCCCGTCCCAGCCCACCAGAGCCCGTCCCAGCCCACCAGAGCCTGTCCCAGCCTGTTTCAGCCCACCACGGCTAACCACGGCCTGTTCCGGCCCACCACGGCCAACCACGGTTCACCATGGCCCACCAGAGCACACCACGGCCCACCACGGCCCTTCCCAGTCCACCACAGCCCACCACAGCCTGTCCCAGCCCACCATGGCCCACCCCAGCCCACCACGGCCCGTCCCAGCCCACCACGGCCCGTCCCAGCCCACCACGGCCCATCACAGCCAGTCCTAGCCCAGCACAGCCCGTCCCAGCCCACCACGGACCACCACGGCCCATCTCAGCCCACCACAGCCTGTCCAAGCCCAGCACAGCCCTCCACAACCCTCCACAGCCCGTCCCAACCCTCCACAGCTCATCCCAGCCTACCACAGCCCGTCGCAGCCCAACACAGCTTATCCCAGCCCACCGAAACCCGTCCCAGCCCACCGCAACCCGTCCCAGCCCACCACAGCCCACCACAGGTCACCACAGCCCACCATCGGTCACCACAGCCCACCACAGGTCACCACAGCCTGTTTCAGCCCACCACGGCAAACCATGGCCCGTCCCAGCCCACCACGGCCCGCCATGGCCCACCACAGCTCGTCCCAGATAAACACGGCGCACCACAGCCCACCACGGCCCGTCCCGGCCCATCACAGCCCGTCCCAGCACACCACAGCCCACCACAGCCCATCACAGCCCGTCCCATCTTACCACAGCCCACCACAGACCGTCCCAGCCCACCACAGCCCGTCCCAGCCCCTCCCAGCCCGTCTCAGCCCACCACAGCCTGTCCCAGCCTGTCCCAGCTCGTCCAAGCCTGTCCCAGACCCCCAGAGCCCGTCGCAGCCCACCACAGCCCGTCACAGCCCGTCCCAGCTCTCCACAACCCACCGCAGCCCGTCCCAGCCCACCACAGCCCATCCCAGCCCACCACGGCCCACGAAAGCCCACCACAGCCCACCACGGCCCACCACAGCCCGTCCCAGCCCACCACAAGCCGTCCTAGCCCACCACAGACCTCCAGAGCCCGTCTCAGCTCACCACAGCCTATCACAGCCCACCACGGCCCACCACAGCACACCACGGCCCACCGCAGCCTATCCCAACCCATCCCAGCCCACCACGGCCCGTCCCAGCCCACCACGGCCCGTCCCAGCCCGTCCCAGCCCACCACGGCCCGTCCCAGCCCGTCCCAGCCCACCAGAGCCCACCACAGCTCGTCCCAGCCCACCACAGACCACAAGAGCTTGTCACAGACCACCACAGCCCGTCCCAGCCCACCACAGCCCACTACGGCCCACCACAGCCTGTCCCAGCCCACCACAGCCCACCACAGCCCGTCCCAGCCCACCACAGCCCGTCCCAGCTCGTCCCAGACCACCACAGCCTCTCACAGCACACCACAGCCCGTAACAGCCCACCACAGCCCGTCCCAGCCCCTCCCAGCCCGTCTCAGCCCACCACAGCCTGTCCCAGCCTGTCCAAGCCTGTCCCAGACCCCCAGAGCCCGTCGCAGCCCACCACAGCCCGTCACAGCCCGTCCCAGCTCTCCACAACCCACCGCAGCCCGTCCCAGCCCACCACAGCCCGTCCCAGCCCACCACGGCCCACGAAAGCCCACCACAGCGCACCACGGCCCACCACAGCCCGTCCCAGCCCACCACAAGCCGTCCTAGCCCACCACAGACCTCCAGAGCCCGTCTCAGCTCACCACAGCCTATCCCAACCCACCACGGCCCACCACAGCACACCACGGCCCACCGCAGCCTATCCCAACCCATCCCAGCCCACCACGGCCCGTCCCAGCCCACCACGGCCCGTCCCAGCCTGTCCCAGCCCACGACAGCCCGTCCCAGCCCACCAGAGCCCACCACAGACCACAAGAGCTTGTCACAGACCACCACAGCCTGTCCCAGCCCACCACAGCCCACTACGGCCCACCACAGCCTGTCCCAGCCCACCACAGCCCACCACAGCCCGTCCCAGCCCACCACAGCCCGTCCCAGCTCGTCCCAGACCACCACAGCCTCTCACAGCACACCACAGCCCGTAACAGCCCACCACAGCCCGTCCCAGCCCCTCCCAGCCCGTCTCAGCCCACCACAGCCTGTCCCAGGCTGTCCAAGCCTGTCCCAGACCCCCAGAGCCCGTCGCAGCCCACCACAGCCCGTCACAGCCCGTCCCAGCTCTCCACAACCCACCGCAGCCCGTCCCAGCCCACCACAGCCCGTCCCAGCCCACCACGGCCCACGAAAGCCCACCACAGCGCACCACGGCCCACCACAGCCTGTCCCAGCCCACCACAAGCCGTCCTAGCCCACCACAGACCTCCAGAGCCCGTCTCAGCTCACCACAGCCTATCCCAACCCACCACGGCCCACCACAGCACACCACGGCCCACCGCAGCCTATCCCAACCCATCCCAGCCCACCACGGCCCGTCCCAGCCCACCACGGCCCACCACAGCACACCACGGCCCGTCCCAGCCTGTCCCAGCCCACGACAGCCCGTCCCAGCCCACCAGAGCCCACCAGAGCCCACCACAGCTCGTCCCAGCCCACCACAGCCTACAAGAGCTTGTCACAGACCACCACAGCCTGTCCCAGCCCACCACAGCCCACTACGGCCCACCACAGCCCGTCCCAGCCCACCACAGCCCGTCCCAGCCCACCACAGCCCGTCCCAGCCCACCACAGCCTCTCACAGCACACCACAGCCCGTAACAGCCCACCACAGCAAGTACCAGCCCGTCCCAGCCCACCACGGCCCGTCTCAGCCCACCACGGCCCGTCTCAGCCCACCACGGCCCGTCTCAGATAACCACAACCCGTCCCAGATGACCACAGCCCGTCCCAGACCACCACAGCCCACCACAGCCCGTCCCGGCCCACCATGGCCCGTCCCAGCCCACCACAGCCCGTCCCAGCCCACCAGAGCCCGTCCCAGCCTGTTTCAGCCCAGCACGGCTAACCACGGCCTGTCCCGGCCCACCACGGCAAACCACGGTCCACCATGGCCCACCAGAGCACACCACGGCCCACCACGGCCCTTCCCAGTCCACCACAGCCCACCACAGCCTGTCCCAGCCCACCACGGCCCGTCCCAGCCCACCACTGACCACCCCAGCCCACCACGGCCCGTCCCAGCCCACCACGGCCCGTCCCAGCCCACCACGGCCCATCACAGCCCGTCCTAGCCCAGCACAGCCCGTCCCAGCCCACCACGGACCACCACGGCCCATCTCAGCCCACCACAGCCTGTCCAAGCCCAGCACAGCCCTCCACAACACTCCACAGTCCGTCCCAACCCTCCACAGCTCATCCCAGCCTACCACAGCCCGTCGCAGCCCAACACAGCTTATCCCAGCCCACCGAAACCCGTCCCAGCCCACCGCAACCCATCCCAGCCCACCACAGGTCACCAAAGCCCACCACCGGTCACCACAGCCCACCACCGGTCACCACAGCCTGTTTCAGCCCACCACGGCAAACCACGGCCCGTCCCAGCCCACCACGGCCCGCCATGGCCCACCACAGCTCGTCCCAGATAAACACGGCGCACCACAGCCCACCACAGTCCATCCCGGCCCACCACAGCCCGTCCCAGCACACCACAGCCCACCACAGCCCATCACAGCCCACCACAGCCCGTCCCAGCTTACCACAGCCCACCACAGACCGTCCCAGCCCACCACAGACCGTCCCAGCCCCTCCCAGCTCTCCACATCCCACCGCAGCCCGTCCCAGCCCACCACAGCCCGTCCCAGCCCACCACGGCCCACAAAAGCCCACCACAGCCCACCACGGCCCACCACAGCCGGTCCCAGCCCACCACAAGCCGTCCTAGCCCACCACAGACCTCCAGAGCCCGTCTCAGCTCACCACAGCACACCACAGCCCACCACGGCCCACCACAGCACACCACGGCCCACCGCAGCCTATCCCAACCCGTCCCAGCCCACCACGGCCCGTCCCAGCCCACCACGGCCCGTCCCAGCCCGTCCCAGCCCACGACAGCCCGTTCCAGCCCACCAGAGCCCACCACAGCTCGTCCCAGCCCACCACAGCCCACAAGAGCTTGTCACAGACCACCACAGCCCGTCCCAGCCCACCACAGCCCACTACGGCCCACCACAGCCCGTCCCAGCCCACCACAGCCCGTCCCAGCCCACCACAGCCCGTCCCAGCCCACCACAGCCCGTCCCAGCTCGTCCCAGACCACCACAGCCTCTCACAGCACACCACAGCCCGTAACAGCCCACCACAGCAAGTACCAGCCCGTCCCAGCCCACCATGGCCCGTCTCAGCCAACCACGGCCTGTCTCAGCCCACCACGGCCCGTCTCAGCTCACCACAACCCGTCCCAGACGACCACAGCCCGTCCCAGCCCACCACAGCCCGTCCCAGCCCACCACAGCCCGTCTCAGCACACCACAGCCCGTCCCAGCCCACCAGAGCCCGTCCCAGCCCACCAGAGCCCGTCCCAGCCTGTTTCAGCCCAGCACGGCTAACCACGGCCTGTCCCGGCCCACCACGGCCAACCACGGTCCACCATGGCCCACCAGAGCACACCACGGCCCACCACGGCCCTTCCCAGTCCACCACAGCCCACCACAAGCCTGTCCCAGCCCACCACGGCCCGTCCCAGCCCACCACGGCCCACCACAGCCCACCACGGCCCACCACAGCCCACCACGGCCCGTCCCAGCCCACCACGGCCCATCACAGCCCACCACGGCCCATCACAGCCCGTCCTAGCCCAGCACGGCCCGTCCCAGCCCACCACGGACCACCACGGCCCATCTCAGCCCACCACAGCCTGTCCAAGCCCAGCACAGCCCTCCACAACCCTCCACAGCCCGTCCCCAACCCTCCACAGCTCATCCCAGCCCACCGCAGCCCGTCCCAGCCCACCACAGCCCGTCCCAGCTCGTCCCAGACCACCACAGCCTCTCACAGCACACCACAGCCCGTAACAGCCCACCACAGCAAGTACCAGCCCGTCCCAGCCCACCACGGCCCGTCCCAGCCCACCACGGCCCATCACAGCCCACCACAGTTCACCACAGCCCGTCCCGGCCCACCACAGCCCTTCCCAGCCCACCACGGCCCGTCCCAGCCCACCACGGCCCACCACGGCCCAGCCCAGCCCACCACGGCCTGTCCCAGCCCACCACGGCCCGACGAAGCCCACCACGGCCCGAGCCAGCTCACCACAGCCCGAGTCAGCCCACCACAGCCCTTCCCGGCCCACCACAGCCCATCCCGGCCCACAGCGGTCCGTCCCGGCCAACCACGGTCTGTCGCAGCCCACCACGGCCCACCTCAGCCCACCACGGCCCGTCCCAGCGCACCACAGCCCGTCCCAGCCCACCACAGCCCGTCTAAGCCCACAACAGACCGTCCCAGCCCACCACAGCCCGTCCCAGCCCGACCCAGCCCACCACAGCCCGACTCAGCCCAACACAGCTCTTCCCAGCCCACCACAGCCCGTCCCAGCCCGTCAGAGCCCATGCCAACCCGTCCCAGCACGGCCCAGCCCGTCCCGGCTCACCACAGCCCATCACGGCCCACCACAGCCCACCACAGTCCGTCCCAGCCCACCACGGCCCTTCCCAGCCCCCCACAGCCCCTTCCAGATGACCACAGCCCGTCCCAGCCCACCACAGCCCGTCCCAGCCCAACAAAGCTCTTCCAGCCCACCACAGCCCGTCACAGCCCGTCAGAGCCCATGCCAACCTGTCCCAGCACGGCCCAGCCCGTCCCGGCCCACCACAGCCCATCACGGCCCACCACAGCCCACCACAGTCCGTCCCAGCCCACCACTGCCCGTCCCAGCCCACCACGGCCCACCACAGCCCACCACAGCCCGTCCCAGCCCGTGTCAGCCCTTACTAGCTCACCACAGTCTGTGCCAGCCCATCCTAGCCCACCGCGTCTAGTCCCAAATCGTCCCAGCCCACCGCAGCCCGTCCCAGCCCGTCCCAGCCCACCACAGCCCACCACAGCGCGTACCAGCCCACCACAGATCGTCCAAGCCCACCACAGCTTTTCCCAGCCCACCACAGCCCATTACAGACCGTCCCAGTACGTCCCAGCTCACCACAACTTGTCCATGCCCACCACGGCCTGTCCCCGCCCACCACGGCCCACCTCAGCCCAGCAGTGCCTGTCCCAGCCCACCACAGCCCTTCCCAGCTCACCACAGCCCACCACAGCCCATTACAGCTTACCACAGCCCGTCGCAGCCCACCACAGCCCGTCCCAGCCCGACCCAGCCCTTCCCAGCACACCACGGCCTGTCCCAGCCCACCACGGCCTGTCCCAGCCCACCACGGCCTGTCCCTGCCCACCACGGCCCACCGCAGCCCAGCAGAGCCTGTCCCAGCCCACCACAGCCCGTCCCAGCCCACCACGGCCCGTCCCAGCCCACCACGCCCCCGACCAAGCCCACCACGGCCCCGACCAAGCCCACCACGGCCCGAGTCAGCCCACCACAGCCCGTCCCAGCCCGTGTCAGCCCGTACTAGCGCACCACAGCCCGTCCCAGCCCACCACAGCCCGTCCCAGCCCGTGTCAGCCCGTACTAGCGCACCGCAGTCTGTGCCAGCTCGTCCCAGCCCACCGCATACCGTCCCAGCTCGTCCCAGCCCACCGTAGCCCGTCCCAGCCTGTCCCAGCCCACCACAGCCCGTCCCAGGCAACCACGGCCCGTCCCAGCCCACCACAGCCCGTGCCAGCCCACCACAGCCCGTGCCAGACCACCACAGCCCGTCCCAGACCACCACAACTTTTCCCAGCCCGTCCCAGAACAGCACAGCCCACCAGAGCCCATCCCAGCCCACCGCAGCCCGTCCCAGCCCACCGCAGCCCACCACAGCCCGTCCCGGCCCACCACAGCCCATCCCGGCTTACCACAGCCCATCCCCGCCCACCACAGCCCATCCCCACCCACCACAGCCCGTCCCCCGCCTACCACAGTCCGTCCCAGCACACCACAGCCCGTCCCAGCCCACCACAGCCCACCACAGACCGTCCCAGCCCACCGCAGCCCGTTCCAGCCCACCGCAGCCCGTCCCAGCTTGTCCGAGCCCACCGCAGCCCGTCCCAGCACACCGCAGCCCGTCCCAGCCCATCGCAGCCCATCCCAGCCCACCGCCGTTCGTCCCAGCCCACCGCGGCCCGTCCCAGCCCACCGCGGCCCGTCCCAGCCCACCGCGGCCCGTCCCAGCCCATCCCAGACTACCGCAGCCCGTCCCAGCCCGTCCCAGCCCCATGGCAACCCGTCCCAGCCCACAGCAGCCCGTCCCAGCCCACGGCAACACGTCCCAGACGACCACAGCCCGTCCCAGCCCACGGCAGCCCGTCCCAGCCCACGGCAGCCCATCACAGCCCACGGCAGCCCATCACAGCCCGTCGCAGCCCACCGCAGCCCGTCACAGCACACCACAGCCCGTCGCAGCCCGTCGCAGCCCGTCCCACCTCACCACAGCCCGTCCCACCTCACCACAGCCCGTCCCAGCTCACCACAGCCCGTCCCAGCTCACCACAGCCCGTCCCAGCTCACCACAGCCCGTCCCAGAACACCACAGGCCGTCCCAGAACACCACAGGCCGTCCCAGACCACCCACAGGCCGTCCCAGACAACAACAGGCCGTCCGAGACCACCACAGCCTGTCCCAGCCCACCACAGCCCGTACCAGGCCACCACAGCCTGTCCCAGCTCATCAAAGCCTGTCCCAGCCCACCACAGCTTGTCCCAGCCCACTACAGCCCACCACAGCCCGTCCCAGCCCACCACGGCCCGTCCCAGCCCACCACGGCCCGTCCCAGCCCACCAAAGCCCGTCCCAGCCCCCCATAGCCCACCACAGCCCGTCCCTGTCCTACCACAGCCTGTCCCAGCCCACCACAGCCCGCTCCAGACCGTCCCAGCTCACCACAGGCCGTCCCAGCCCCACCACAGCCCGCCCCAGCCCGTCTCAGCCCACCAAAGCCCACCACGGCCCGTCCCAGCCCACCACAGCCCACCACGGCCCGTCCCAGCCCACCACGGCCCGTCCCAGCCACTAGAGCCTGTCCCAGCCTATTTCAGCCCACCACAGGCCACCACAGGCCATCCCAGCCCAAAACAGACGGTCCAGCCAACCACAGCCCGTCGAGCCAACCACAGCCCGTCCCAGCCCTCCACAGCCCACCACAGCCCGTCCCAGGTCACCACAGTCCGTCCCAGCCTGTCCTAGCCCAGCATAGCCCGTCCCAGCCCACCACAGCCCGTCCCAGCCCACCACAACACGTCCCAGCCCACCACAGCCCGCCCAAGCCCACCACAGCCCGTCCCAGCCCACCACAACTCACCACAGACCGTCCCAACCCACCACAGCCCGTCTAAGCTCACCAGAACCCACCACAGCCCACCACAGCTCGTCCCAGCCCACCACAGCCCGTCCCAGCCCGCCACAGCCCACCCCAGCCCACCACAGCCCGTCCCATCCCACCACAGCCCGTCCCAGCCCACCACAGTTCGTCCCAGCCCACCACAGCCCGTCCCAGCCCACCACAGCCCGTCCCAGCACACCACAGCCCGTCCCAGCACACCACAGCCCGTCCCAGCCCGTCCCAGCCCACTACAGCCCGTCCCAGCCTGTCCCAGCCTGTCCCCGCCCACCACAGCCTGTCCCAGCCCACCACAGCCCGTCCCAGCCCACCACGGACCACCACGGCCCATCTCAGCCCACCACAGCCTGTCCAAGCCCAGCACAGCCCTCCACAACCCTCCACAGCCCGTCCCAACCCTCCACAGCTCATCCCAGCTTACCACAGCCCGTCGCAGCCCAACACAGCTTATCCCAGCCCACCGCAGCCCGTCCCAGCCCACCGCAGCCCGTCCTAGCCCACCGAAACCCGTCCCAGCCCACTGCAACCCGTCCCAGCCCACCACAGGTCACCACAGCCCACCACCGGTCACCACAGCCCACCACCGGTCACCACAGCCTGTTTCAGCCCATGACGGCAAACCACGGCCCGTCCCAGCCCACCACGGCCCGCCATGGCCCACCACAGCTCGTCCCAGATAAACACGGCGCACCACAGCCCACCACGGCCCGTCCCGGCCCACCACAGCCCGTCCCAGCCCACCACAGCCCGTCCCAGCCCACCACAGCCCGTCCCAGCCCACCACAGCACACCACAGCCCACCACAGCCCGTCCCAGCTCACCACTGCCCACCACAGCTCGTCCCAGTTCACCACAGCCCGTCCCAGCCCGTCCCAGCCCGTCCCAGCCCACCACAGCCTGTCCCAGCCCATCACAGCCTGTCCCAGCCCGTCCCATTCCACCACACCGAGTCCCAGCCCACCAGAGCCCGTCCCAGCCCGTCCCAGCTTGTCCTTGCACACCACAGCTCGTCCAAGCACACCACAGCCCGTCCCAGCACACCACAGCCCATCCCAGCCCACCCCAGCCCGTCCCAGCCCACCACAGCCCGTCCCAGCCCACCACAGCCCGTCCCAGCCCACCACAGCCCGTCCCACCTTACCACAGCCCACCACAGCCCGTCCCGGCACACTACAACCCGTCCCAGCCCACAACAGCACACCACAGCACGTCCCGGCCCACCACAGCCCGTCCCAGCCCACCACAACCCATCCCAGCACACCACAGACCACCACAGCCCGTCCCAAACCACCACAGCCCGTCCCAGCCCAACACAGCCCACCACAGTCCGTCCCGGCCCACTACAACTCGTCCCAGCTCACCACAGCCCGTCCCAGCCAACCACAGCCCGTCCCAGCCCGGCTCAGCTCACCACAGCTTGTCCCACCCCACCACAGCCCACCAGATCCCGTCCCGGACCACCACAGCCCGTCCCAGCCCACCACAGCCCGTCCCCACCCAACACAGCCCGTCCCAGCCCCTCCCAGCCCGTCTCAGCCCACCACAGCCTGTCCCAGCCTGTCCCAGCTCGTCCAAGCCTGTCCCAGACCCCCAGAGCCCGTCGCAGCCCACCACAGCTCGTCACAGCCCGTCCCAGCTCTCCACAACCCACCGCAGCCCGTCCCAGCCCACCACAGCCCGTCCCAGCCCAACACGGCCCACGAAAGCCCACCACAGCCCACCACGCCCCGTCTCAGCCCACCACGGCCCACCACAAGCCGTCCTAGCCCACCACAGACCTCCAGAGCCCGTCTCAGCTCACCACAGCCTATCCCAGCCCACCACGGCCCACCACGGCCCACCGCAGAATATCCCAACCCGTCCCAGCCCACCACGGCCCGTCCCAGCCCACCACGGCCCGTCCCAGCCCACCACAGCTCGTCCCAGCCCACCACAGCCCACAAGAGCTTGTCACAGACAACCACAGCCCTTCCCAGCCCACCACAGCCCACTACGGCCCACTACAGCCCGTCCCAGCCAACCACAGCCCGTCCCAGCCCACCACAGCCCGTCCCAGCTCGTCCCAGACCACCACAGCCCACAAGAGCTTGTCACAGACCACCACAGCCCGTCCCAGCCCACCACAGCCCACTACGGCCCACCACAGCCCGTCCCAGCCCACCACAGCCCGTCCCAGCCCACCACAGCCCGTCCTAGCCCACCACAGCCCATCCCAGCCCACCACAGCCCGTCCCAGCTCGTCCCAAACCACCACAGCCTGTCACAGCACACCACAGCCCGTAACAGCCCACCACAGCAAGTACCAGCCCGTCCCAGCCCACCACGGCCCGTCTCAGCCCACCACGGCCCGTCTCAGCCCACCACGGCCCATCTCAGCTCACCACAACCCGTCCCAGACGACCACAGCCCGTCCCAGCCCGTCCCAGCCCACCACATCCCGTCCCAGCCCACCACAGCCCGTCCCAGCCCACCACAGCCCGTCCCAGCCCACCACAGCCCGTCCCAGCCCACCAGAGCCCGTCCCAGCCTGTTTCAGCCCAGCACGGCTAACCACGCCCTGTCCCGGCCCACCACGGCCAACCACGGTCCACCATGGCCCACCAGAGCACACCACGGTCCACCACGGCCCTTCCCAGTACACCACAGTCCACCACAGCCCGTCCCAGCCCACCACGGCCCACCCCAGCCCACCACGGCCCACCGCAGCCCACCACAGCCCGTCCCAGCCCTTCCCAGCCCGTCCCAGCCCACCACAGCCCGTCCCAGCACACCACAGACCGTCCCAGTCCACCACAGACCGTCCCAGCATGTCCCAGCCCGTCCCAGCCCATCACAGCCCGTTCCAGACCACCACGGCCCGTTCCAGCCCACCACAGCCCACCGCAGCCCTTCCCAGCCTGTCCCAGCTCACCACAGACCGTCACCGCCCACCACAGCCCGTCAGCGCCCACCACAGCCCGTCCCAGCTCACCACAGCCCGTCCCAGACCACCACAGCCCGTCACCGCCCACCACAGCCCGTCCCAGCCCACCACAGCCCGTCCCTGCTCCTCCCAGCCCGTCCCAGCCCACCACAGAATGTCCCAGCCCACCACAGACCGTCCCAGGCCGTCTCCGCCCACCACAGCCCGTCTCCGCCCACCACAGCCCGTTCCCGCAAACCACAGCTTGTCCCAGCCCACCACAGCCCGTCCCAGCCCGTCCCAGCCCAACCACAGCCCGTTCCAGACCACCAGAGCCCACCAGAGCCCACCACAGAATGCCCCAGCCCACCACAGCCCGTCCCAGCCCACCAGAGCCCGTCCCAGCCTGTTTCAGCCCAGCACGGCTAACCACGCCCTGTCCCGGCCCACCACGGCCAACCACGGTCCACCATGGCCCACCACAGCACACCACGGTCCACCACGGCCCTTCGTAGTACACTACAGTCCACCACAGCCCGTCCCAGCCCACCACATCCCACCCCAGCCCACCACGGCCCACCGCAGCCCACCACAGCCCGTCCCAGCCCTTCCCAGCCCGTCCCAGCCCACCACAGCTCGTCCCAGCCCACCACAGCCCACAAGAGCTTGTCACAGACCACCACAGCCCGTCCCAGCCCACCACAGCCCGTCCCAGCTTACCACAGCCCACCACAGCCCGTCCCAGCTTACCACAGCCCACCACAGACCGTCCCAGCCCATCACAACCCGTCCCAGCCCCTCCCAGCCCGTCTCAGCCCACCACAGCCTGTCCCAGCCTGTCCCAGCTCGTCCAAGCCTGTCCCAGACCCCCAGAGCCCGTCGCAGCCCACCACAGCCCGTCACAGCCTGTCCCAGCTCTCCACAACCCACCGCAGCCTGTCCCAGCCCACCACAGCCCGTCCCAGCCCACCACGGCCCACGAAAGCCCACCACAGCCCACCACGGCCCACCACAGCCCGTCCCAGCCCACCACAAGCCGTCCTAGCCCACCACAGACCTGCAGAGCCCGTCTCAGCTCACCACAGCCTATCCCAGCCCACCACGGCCCGTCCCAGCCCACCACGGCCCGTCCCAGCCCACCACGGCCCGTCCCAGCCCGTCCCAGCCCACGACAGCCCGTCCCAGCCCACCAGAGCCCACCAGAGCCCACCACAGCTCGTCCCAGCCCACCACAGCCCACAAGAGCTTGTCACAGACCACCACAGCCCGTCCCAGCCCACCACAGCCCACTACGGCCCACCACAGCCCGTCCCAGCCCACCACGGCCCGTCTCAGCCCACCACGGCCCGTCTCAGCTCACCACAACCCGTCCCAGATGACCACAGCCCGTCCCAGCCCACCACAGCGTGTCCCAGCCCACCACAGCCCGTCCCAGCCCACCACAGCCCTTCCCAGCCCACCACAGCTCGTCCCTGCCTGTTTCAGCCCAGCACGGCTAACCACGGCCTGTCCCGGCCCACCACGGCCAACCACGGTCCACCATGGCCCACCAGAGCACACCACGGCCCACCACGGCCCTTCCCAGTCCACCACAGCCCACCACAGCCTTTCCCAGCCCACCACGGCCCGTCCCAGCCCACCACGGCCCGTCCCAGCCCACCACGGCCCACCCCAGCCCACCACGGCCCGTCCCAGCCCACCACGGCCCATCACAGCCCACCACGGCCCATCACAGCCCGTCCTAGCCCAGCACGGCCCGTCCCAGCCCACCACGGACCACCACGGCCCATCTCAGCCCACCACAGCCTGTCCAAGCCCAGCACAGCCCTCCACAACCCTCCACAGCCCGTCCCAACCCTCCACAGCTCATCCCAGCCTACCACAGCCCGTCGCAGCCCAACACAGCTTATCCCAGCCCACCGCAGCCCGTCCCAGCCCACCGCAGCCCGTCCTAGCCCACCACAGCCCACCACAGGTCACCGCAACCCGTCCCAGCCCACCACAGCCCACCACAGGTCACCACAGCCCACCACAGGTCACCACAGCCCACCACCGGTCACCACAGCCCACCACCGGTCACCACAGCCTGTTTCAGCCCACCACGGCAAACCACGGCCCGTCCCAGCCCACCACGGCCCGCCATGGCCCACCACAGCTCGTCCCAGATAAACACGGCGCACCACAGCCCACCACGGCCCGTCCCGGCCCACCACAGCCCGTCCCAGCACACCACAGCCCACCACAGCCCATCACAGCCCACCACAGCCCGTCCCAGCTTACCACAGCCCACCACAGACCATCCCAGCCCACCACAGCCCGTCCCAGCCCACCACAGCCCGTCCCAGCCCACCACTGCCCGTCCCAGCCCACCACTGCCCGTCCCAGCCCGTCCCAGCTCGTCCCAACCCACCAAAGCCCGTCCCAGCACACCACAGCCCACCACAGCCTGTCCCAGCTTACCACAGCCCACCACAGCCCGTCCCGGCCCACCACAGCCCGTCCCAGCTTACCACAGCCCACCACAGACCGTCCCAGCACACCACAGCCCGTCCCACCTTACCACAGCCCACCACAGCCCGTCCCGGCCCACTACAACACGTCCCAGCCCACCACAGCCCGTCCCGGCCCACCACAGCCCGTCCCAGCTCACCACAGCCCGTCCCAGCCAACCACAGCCCGTCCCAGCCCATCTCAGCTCAACACAGCCCGTCCCACCCCACCACAGCCCACCAGAGCCCGTCCCGGACCACCACAGCCCGTCCCAGCCCACCACAGCCCGTCCCCACCCAACACAGCCCGTCCCAGCCCCTCCCAGCCCGTCTCAGCCCACCACAGCCTGTCCCAGCCTCTCCCAGCTCGTCCAAGCCTGTCCCTGACCCCCAGAGCCCGTCGCAGCCCACCACAGCCCGTCACAGCCCGTCCCAGCTCGCCACAACCCACCGCAGCCCGTCCCAGCCCACCACAGCCCGTCCCAGCCCACCACGGCCCACCACAGCCCATCCCAGCCCACCACAAGCCGTCCTAGCCCACCACAGACCTCCAGAGCCCGTCTCAGCTCACCACAGCCTATCCCAGCCCACCACGGCCCACCACAGCACACCACGGCCCACCGCAGCCTATCCCAACCCGTCCCAGCCCACCACGGCCCGTCCCAGCCCACCACAGCCCACGACAGCCCGTCCCAGCCCACGACAGCCCGTCCCAGCCCACCAGAGCCCACCAGAGACCACAAAGCTCGTCCCAGCCCACCACAGCCCACAAGAGCTTGTCACAGACCACCACAGCCCGTCCCAGCCCACCACAGCCCACCACCGGTCCACCACAGCCCGTCCCAGCCCACCACAGCCCGTCCCAGCCCACCACAGCCCGTCCCAGCCCACCACAGCCCGTCCCAGCACACCACAGCCCACCAGAGGCCATCACAGCCCACCACAGCCCGTCCCAGCTTACCACAGCCCACCACAGACCGTCCCAGCCCACCACAGCCCGTCCCAGCCCCTCCCAGCCCGTCTCAGCCCACTACAGCCTGTCCCAGCCTGTCCCAGCTCGTCCAAGCCTGTCCCAGACCACCACAGCCCGTCGCAGGCCACCACAGCCCGTCACAGCCCGTCCCAGCTCTCCACAACCCACCGCAGCCCGTCCCAGCCCACCACAGCCCGTCCCAGCCCACCACGGCCCACCACACCGAGTCCCAGCCCACCACAAGCCGTCCTAGCCCACCACAGACCTCCAGAGCCCATCTCAGCTCACCACAGCCTATCACAGCCCACCACGGCCCACCACAGCACACCACGGCCCACCGCAGCCTATCCCAACCCGTCCCAGCCCACCACGGCCCGTCCCAGCCCACCACGGCCCGTCCCAGCCCACCACGGCCCGTCCCAGCCCGTCCCAGCCCACGACAGCCCGTCCCAGCCCACCAGAGCCCACCAGAGCCCACCACAGCTCGTCCCAGCCCACCACAGCCCACAAGAGCTTGTCACAGCCCACCACAGCCCGTCCCAGCCAACCACAGCCCACTACGGCCCACCACAGCCCGTCCCAGCCCACCACAGCCCACCACAGCCCGTCCCGGCCCACCACGGTCCGTCCCAGCCCACCACAGCCCGTCCCAGCCCACCACAGCCCGTCCCAGCTCGTCTCAGACCACCACAGCCTCTCACAGCACACCACAGCCCGTAACAGCCCACCACAGCAAGTACCAGCCCGTCCCAGCCCACCACGGCCCGTCTCAGCCCACCACGGCCCGTCTCAGCTCACCACAACCCGTCCCAGACGACCACAGCCCATCCCAGCCCACCACACCCTACCACAGCGTGTCCCAGCCCACCACAGCCCGTCCCAGCCCACCACAGCCCGTCCCAGCCCACCACAGCCCTTCCCAGCCCACCAGAGCCCGTCCCAGCCTGTTTCAGCCCAGCACGGCTAACCACGGCCTGTCCCGGCCCACCACGGCCAACCACGGTCCACCATGGCCCACCAGAGCACACCACGGCCCACCACGGCCCTTCCCAGTCCACCACAGCCCACCACAGCCTGTCCCAGCCCACCACGGCCCGTCCCAGCCCACCACGGCCCACCACAGCCTTTCCCAGCCCACCACGGCCCGTCCCAGCCCACCACGGCCCGTCCCAGCCCACCACGGCCCACCCCAGCCCACCACGGCCCGTCCCAGCCCACCACGGCCCATCACAGCCCACCACGGCCCATCACAGCCCGTCCTAGCCCAGCACGGCCCGTCCCAGCCCACCACGGACCACCACGGCCCATCTCAGCCCACCACAGCCTGTCCAAGCCCAGCACAGCCCTCCACAACCCTCCACAGCCCGTCCCAACCCTCCACAGCTCATCCCAGCCTACCACAGCCCGTCGCAGCCCCAACACAGCTTATCCCAGCCCACCGCAGCCCGTCCCAGCCCACCGCAGCCCGTCCTAGCCCACCACAGCCCACCACAGGTCACCGCAACCCGTCCCAGCCCACCACAGCCCACCACAGGTCACCACAGCCCACCACAGGTCACCACAGCCCACCACCGGTCACCACAGCCCACCACCGGTCACCACAGCCTGTTTCAGCCCACCACGGCAAACCACGGCCCGTCCCAGCCCACCACGGCCCGCCATGGCCCACCACAGCTCGTCCCAGATAAACACGGCGCACCACAGCCCACCACGGCCCGTCCCGGCCCACCACAGCCCGTCCCAGCACACCACAGCCCACCACAGCCCATCACAGCCCACCACAGCCCGTCCCAGCTTACCACAGCCCACCACAGACCATCCCAGCCCACCACAGCCCGTCCCAGCCCACCACAGCCCGTCCCAGCCCACCACTGCCCGTCCCAGCCCACCACTGCCCGTCCCAGCCCGTCCCAGCTCGTCCCAACCCACCAAAGCCCGTCCCAGCACACCACAGCCCACCACAGCCTGTCCCAGCTTACCACAGCCCACCACAGCCCGTCCCGGCCCACCACAGCCCGTCCCAGCTTACCACAGCCCACCACAGACCGTCCCAGCACACCACAGCCCGTCCCACCTTACCACAGCCCACCACAGCCCGTCCCGGCCCACTACAACACGTCCCAGCCCACCACAGCCCGTCCCGGCCCACCACAGCCCGTCCCAGCTCACCACAGCCCGTCCCAGCCAACCACAGCCCGTCCCAGCCCGTCTCAGCTCAACACAGCCCGTCCCACCCCACCACAGCCCACCAGAGCCCGTCCCGGACCACCACAGCCCGTCCCAGCCCACCACAGCCCGTCCCCACCCAACACAGCCCGTCCCAGCCCCTCCCAGCCCGTCTCAGCCCACCACAGCCTGTCCCAGCCTCTCCCAGCTCGTCCAAGCCTGTCCCTGACCCCCAGAGCCCGTCGCAGCCCACCACAGCCCGTCACAGCCCGTCCCAGCTCGCCACAACCCACCGCAGCCCGTCCCAGCCCACCACAGCCCGTCCCAGCCCACCACGGCCCACCACAGCCCATCCCAGCCCACCACAAGCCGTCCTAGCCCACCACAGACCTCCAGAGCCCGTCTCAGCTCACCACAGCCTATCCCAGCCCACCACGGCCCACCACAGCACACCACGGCCCACCGCAGCCTATCCCAACCCGTCCCAGCCCACCACGGCCCGTCCCAGCCCACCACAGCCCACGACAGCCCGTCCCAGCCCACGACAGCCCGTCCCAGCCCACCAGAGCCCACCAGAGACCACAAAGCTCGTCCCAGCCCACCACAGCCCACAAGAGCTTGTCACAGACCACCACAGCCCGTCCCAGCCCACCACAGCCCACCACCGGTCCACCACAGCCCGTCCCAGCCCACCACAGCCCGTCCCAGCCCACCACAGCCCGTCCCAGCACACCACAGCCCACCAGAGGCCATCACAGCCCACCACAGCCCGTCCCAGCTTACCACAGCCCACCACAGACCGTCCCAGCCCACCACAACCCGTCCCAGCACACCACAGACCACCACAGCCCGTCCCAAACGACCACAGCCCGTCCCAGCCCACCACAGCCCACCACAGTCCGTCCCGGCCCACTACAACTCGTCCCAGCCCACCGCAGCCCACCACAGCCCGTCTAAGCCCACCACGGCCCGTCCCAGCCCACCACAGCCCGTCCCAACCCGTCTCAGCTCACCACAGCCCGTCCCACCCCACCACAGCCCACCAGAGCCCGTCCCGGACCACCATAGCCCGTCCCAGCCCACCACAGCCCGTCCCCACCCAACACAGCCCGTCCCAGCCCCTCCCAGCCCGTCTCAGCCCACCACAGCCCGTCCCAGCTCGCCACAACCCACCGCAGCCCGTCCCAGCCCACCACGGCCCAATAAAGCCCACCACAGCCCACCACGGCCCACCACAAGCCGTCCTAGCCCACCACAGACCTCCAGAGCCCGTCTCAGCTCACCACAGCCTATCCCAGCCCACCACGGAAAACCACAGCACACCACGACCTACCGCAGCCTATCACTACCCGTCCCAGCCCACCACGGCCCGTCCCAGCCCACCACGGCCCGTCCCAGCCCACCACGGCCCGTCCCAGCCCGTCCCAGCCAACGACAGCCCGTCCCAGCCCACGACAGTCCATCCCAGCCCCCCAGAGCCCACCACAGCTCGTCCCAGCCCACCACAGCCCACAAGAGCTTGTCACAGACCACCACAGCCCGTCCCAGCCCACCACAGCCCGTCCCAGCTTACCACAGCCCACCACAGCCCGTCCCAGCTTACCACAGCCCACCACAGACCGTCCCAGCCCATCACAACCCGTCCCAGCCCCTCCCAGCCCGTCTCATCCCACCACAGCCTGTCCCAGCCTGTCCCAGCTCGTCCAAGCCTGTCCCAGACCCCCAGAGCCCGTCGCAGCCCACCACAGCCCGTCACAGCCTGTCCCAGCTCTCCACAACCCACCGCAGCCCGTCCCAGCCCACCACAGCCCGTCCCAGCCCACCACGGCCCACGAAAGCCCACCACAGCCCACCACGGCCCACCACAGCCCGTCCCAGCCCACCACAAGCCGTCCTAGCCCACCACAGACCTCCAGAGCCCGTCTCAGCTCACCACAGCCTATCCCAGCCCACCACGGCCCGTCCCAGCCCACCACGGCCCGTCCCAGCCCACCACGGCCCGTCCCAGCCCGTCCCAGCCCACCAGAGCCCACCAGAGCCCACCACAGCTCGTCCCAGCCCACCACAGCCCACAAGAGCTTGTCACAGACCACCACAGCCCGTCCCAGCCCACCACAGCCCACTACGGCCCACCACAGCCCGTCCCAGCCCACCACGGCCCGTCTCAGCCCACCACGGCCCGTCTCAGCTCACCACAACCCGTCCCAGATGACCACAGCCCGTCCCAGCCCACCACAGCGTGTCCCAGCCCACCACAGCCCGTCCCAGCCCACCACAGCCCTTCCCAGCCCACCACAGCCCGTCCCAGCCTGTTTCAGCCCAGCACGGCTAACCACGGCCTGTCCCGGCCCACCACGGCCAACCACGGTCCACCATGGCCCACCAGAGCACACCACGGCCCACCACGGCCCTTCCCAGTCCACCACAGCCCACCACAGCCTTTCCCAGCCCACCACGGCCCGTCCCAGCCCACCACGGCCCGTCCCAGCCCACCACGGCCCACCCCAGCCCACCACGGCCCGTCCCAGCCCACCACGGCCCATCACAGCCCACCACGGCCCATCACAGCCCGTCCTAGCCCAGCACGGCCCGTCCCAGCCCACCACGGACCACCACGGCCCATCTCAGCCCACCACAGCCTGTCCAAGCCCAGCACAGCCCTCCACAACCCTCCACAGCCCGTCCCAACCCTCCACAGCTCATCCCAGCCTACCACAGCCCGTCGCAGCCCAACACAGCTTATCCCAGCCCACCGCAGCCCGTCCCAGCCCACCGCAGCCCGTCCTAGCCCACCACAGCCCACCACAGGTCACCGCAACCCGTCCCAGCCCACCACAGCCCACCACAGGTCACCACAGCCCACCACAGGTCACCACAGCCCACCACCGGTCACCACAGCCCACCACCGGTCACCACAGCCTGTTTCAGCCCACCACGGCAAACCACGGCCCGTCCCAGCCCACCACGGCCCGCCATGGCCCACCACAGCTCGTCCCAGATAAACACGGCGCACCACAGCCCACCACGGCCCGTCCCGGCCCACCACAGCCCGTCCCAGCACACCACAGCCCACCACAGCCCATCACAGCCCACCACAGCCCGTCCCAGCTTACCACAGCCCACCACAGACCATCCCAGCCCACCACAGCCCGTCCCAGCCCACCACAGCCCGTCCCAGCCCACCACTGCCCGTCCCAGCCCACCACTGCCCGTCCCAGCCCGTCCCAGCTCGTCCCAACCCACCAAAGCCCGTCCCAGCACACCACAGCCCACCACAGCCTGTCCCAGCTTACCACAGCCCACCACAGCCCGTCCCGGCCCACCACAGCCCGTCCCAGCTTACCACAGCCCACCACAGACCGTCCCAGCACACCACAGCCCGTCCCACCTTACCACAGCCCACCACAGCCCGTCCCGGCCCACTACAACACGTCCCAGCCCACCACAGCCCGTCCCGGCCCACCACAGCCCGTCCCAGCTCACCACAGCCCGTCCCAGCCAACCACAGCCCGTCCCAGCCCGTCTCAGCTCAACACAGCCCGTCCCACCCCACCACAGCCCACCAGAGCCCGTCCCGGACCACCACAGCCCGTCCCAGCCCACCACAGCCCGTCCCCACCCAACACAGCCCGTCCCAGCCCCTCCCAGCCCGTCTCAGCCCACCACAGCCTGTCCCAGCCTCTCCCAGCTCGTCCAAGCCTGTCCCTGACCCCCAGAGCCCGTCGCAGCCCACCACAGCCCGTCACAGCCCGTCCCAGCTCGCCACAACCCACCGCAGCCCGTCCCAGCCCACCACAGCCCGTCCCAGCCCACCACGGCCCACCACAGCCCATCCCAGCCCACCACAAGCCGTCCTAGCCCACCACAGACCTCCAGAGCCCGTCTCAGCTCACCACAGCCTATCCCAGCCCACCACGGCCCACCACAGCACACCACGGCCCACCGCAGCCTATCCCAACCCGTCCCAGCCCACCACGGCCCGTCCCAGCCCACCACAGCCCACGACAGCCCGTCCCAGCCCACGACAGCCCGTCCCAGCCCACGACAGCCCGTCCCAGCCCACCAGAGCCCACCAGAGACCACAAAGCTCGTCCCAGCCCACCACAGCCCACAAGAGCTTGTCACAGACCACCACAGCCCGTCCCAGCCCACCACAGCCCACCACCGGTCCACCACAGCCCGTCCCAGCCCACCACAGCCCGTCCCAGCCCACCACAGCCCGTCCCAGCCCACCACAGCCCGTCCCAGCACACCACAGCCCGTCCCAGCACACCACAGCCCACCAGAGGCCATCACAGCCCACCACAGCCCGTCCCAGCTTACCACAGCCCACCACAGACCGTCCCAGCCCACCACAACCCGTCCCAGCCCACCACAGACCACCACAGCCCGTCCCAAACGACCACAGCCCGTCCCAGCCCACCACAGCCCACCACAGTCCGTCCCGGCCCACTACAACTCGTCCCAGCCCACCACAGCCCACCACAGCCCGTCTAAGCCCACCACGGCCCGTCCCAGCCAACCACAGCCCGTCCCAACCCGTCTCAGCTCACCACAGCCCGTCCCACCCCACCACAGCCCACCAGAGCCCGTCCCGGACCACCATAGCCCGTCCCAGCCCACCACAGCCCGTCCCCACCCAACACAGCCCGTCCCAGCCCCTCCCAGCCCGTCTCAGCCCACCACAGCCCGTCCCAGCTCTCCACAACCCACCGCAGCCCGTCCCAGCCCACCACGGCCCAATAAAGCCCACCACAGCCCACCACGGCCCACCACAAGCCGTCCTAGCCCACCACAGACCTCCAGAGCCCGTCTCAGCTCACCACAGCCTATCCCAGCCCACCACGGACCACCACAGCACACCACGACCTACCGCAGCCTATCACAACCCGTCCCAGCCCACCACGGCCCGTCCCAGCCCACCACGGCCCGTCCCAGCCCACCACGGCCCGTCCCAGCCCGTCCCAGCCAACGACAGCCCGTCCCAGCCCACGACAGTCCATCCCAGCCCACCAGAGCCCACCACAGCTCGTCCCAGCCCACCACAGCCCACAAGAGCTTGTCACAGACCACCACAGCCCGTCCCAGCCCACCACAGCCCGTCCCAGCTTACCACAGCCCACCACAGCCCGTCCCAGCTTACCACAGCCCACCACAGACCGTCCCAGCCCATCACAACCCGTCCCAGCCCCTCCCAGCCCGTCTCAGCCCACCACAGCCTGTCCCAGCCTGTCCCAGCTCGTCCAAGCCTGTCCCAGACCCCCAGAGCCCGTCGCAGCCCACCACAGCCCGTCACAGCCTGTCCCAGCTCTCCACAACCCACCGCAGCCTGTCCCAGCCCACCACAGCCCGTCCCAGCCCACCACGGCCCACGAAAGCCCACCACAGCCCACCACGGCCCACCACAGCCCGTCCCAGCCCACCACAAGCCGTCCTAGCCCACCACAGACCTCCAGAGCCCGTCTCAGCTCACCACAGCCTATCCCAGCCCACCACGGCCCGTCCCAGCCCACCACGGCCCGTCCCAGCCCACCACGGCCCGTCCCAGCCCGTCCCAGCCCACGACAGCCCGTCCCAGCCCACCAGAGCCCACCAGAGCCCACCACAGCTCGTCCCAGCCCACCACAGCCCACAAGAGCTTGTCACAGACCACCACAGCCCGTCCCAGCCCACCACAGCCCACTACGGCCCACCACAGCCCGTCCCAGCCCACCACGGCCCGTCTCAGCCCACCACGGCCCGTCTCAGCTCACCACAACCCGTCCCAGATGACCACAGCCCGTCCCAGCCCACCACAGCGTGTCCCAGCCCACCACAGCCCGTCCCAGCCCACCACAGCCCTTCCCAGCCCACCACAGCTCGTCCCTGCCTGTTTCAGCCCAGCACGGCTAACCACGGCCTGTCCCGGCCCACCACGGCCAACCACGGTCCACCATGGCCCACCAGAGCACACCACGGCCCACCACGGCCCTTCCCAGTCCACCACAGCCCACCACAGCCTTTCCCAGCCCACCACGGCCCGTCCCAGCCCACCACGGCCCGTCCCAGCCCACCACGGCCCACCCCAGCCCACCACGGCCCGTCCCAGCCCACCACGGCCCATCACAGCCCACCACGGCCCATCACAGCCCGTCCTAGCCCAGCACGGCCCGTCCCAGCCCACCACGGACCACCACGGCCCATCTCAGCCCACCACAGCCTGTCCAAGCCCAGCACAGCCCTCCACAACCCTCCACAGCCCGTCCCAACCCTCCACAGCTCATCCCAGCCTACCACAGCCCGTCGCAGCCCAACACAGCTTATCCCAGCCCACCGCAGCCCGTCCCAGCCCACCGCAGCCCGTCCTAGCCCACCACAGCCCACCACAGGTCACCGCAACCCGTCCCAGCCCACCACAGCCCACCACAGGTCACCACAGCCCACCACAGGTCACCACAGCCCACCACCGGTCACCACAGCCCACCACCGGTCACCACAGCCTGTTTCAGCCCACCACGGCAAACCACGGCCCGTCCCAGCCCACCACGGCCCGCCATGGCCCACCACAGCTCGTCCCAGATAAACACGGCGCACCACAGCCCACCACGGCCCGTCCCGGCCCACCACAGCCCGTCCCAGCACACCACAGCCCACCACAGCCCATCACAGCCCACCACAGCCCGTCCCAGCTTACCACAGCCCACCACAGACCATCCCAGCCCACCACAGCCCGTCCCAGCCCACCACAGCCCGTCCCAGCCCACCACTGCCCGTCCCAGCCCACCACTGCCCGTCCCAGCCCGTCCCAGCTCGTCCCAACCCACCAAAGCCCGTCCCAGCACACCACAGCCCACCACAGCCTGTCCCAGCTTACCACAGCCCACCACAGCCCGTCCCGGCCCACCACAGCCCGTCCCAGCTTACCACAGCCCACCACAGACCGTCCCAGCACACCACAGCCCGTCCCACCTTACCACAGCCCACCACAGCCCGTCCCGGCCCACTACAACACGTCCCAGCCCACCACAGCCCGTCCCGGCCCACCACAGCCCGTCCCAGCTCACCACAGCCCGTCCCAGCCAACCACAGCCCGTCCCAGCCCATCTCAGCTCAACACAGCCCGTCCCACCCCACCACAGCCCACCAGAGCCCGTCCCGGACCACCACAGCCCGTCCCAGCCCACCACAGCCCGTCCCCACCCAACACAGCCCGTCCCAGCCCCTCCCAGCCCGTCTCAGCCCACCACAGCCTGTCCCAGCCTCTCCCAGCTCGTCCAAGCCTGTCCCTGACCCCCAGAGCCCGTCGCAGCCCACCACAGCCCGTCACAGCCCGTCCCAGCTCGCCACAACCCACCGCAGCCCGTCCCAGCCCACCACAGCCCGTCCCAGCCCACCACGGCCCACCACAGCCCATCCCAGCCCACCACAAGCCGTCCTAGCCCACCACAGACCTCCAGAGCCCGTCTCAGCTCACCACAGCCTATCCCAGCCCACCACGGCCCACCACAGCACACCACGGCCCACCGCAGCCTATCCCAACCCGTCCCAGCCCACCACGGCCCGTCCCAGCCCACCACAGCCCACGACAGCCCGTCCCAGCCCACGACAGCCCGTCCCAGCCCACCAGAGCCCACCAGAGACCACAAAGCTCGTCCCAGCCCACCACAGCCCACAAGAGCTTGTCACAGACCACCACAGCCCGTCCCAGCCCACCACAGCCCACCACCGGTCCACCACAGCCCGTCCCAGCCCACCACAGCCCGTCCCAGCCCACCACAGCCCGTCCCAGCCCACCACAGCCCGTCCCAGCACACCACAGCCCACCAGAGGCCATCACAGCCCACCACAGCCCGTCCCAGCTTACCACAGCCCACCACAGACCGTCCCAGCCCACCACAGCCCGTCCCAGCCCCTCCCAGCCCGTCTCAGCCCACTACAGCCTGTCCCAGCCTGTCCCAGCTCGTCCAAGCCTGTCCCAGACCACCACAGCCCGTCGCAGGCCACCACAGCCCGTCACAGCCCGTCCCAGCTCTCCACAACCCACCGCAGCCCGTCCCAGCCCACCACAGCCCGTCCCAGCCCACCACGGCCCACCACACCGAGTCCCAGCCCACCACAAGCCGTCCTAGCCCACCACAGACCTCCAGAGCCCATCTCAGCTCACCACAGCCTATCACAGCCCACCACGGCCCACCACAGCACACCACGGCCCACCGCAGCCTATCCCAACCCGTCCCAGCCCACCACGGCCCGTCCCAGCCCACCACGGCCCGTCCCAGCCCACCACGGCCCGTCCCAGCCCGTCCCAGCCCACGACAGCCCGTCCCAGCCCACCAGAGCCCACCAGAGCCCACCACAGCTCGTCCCAGCCCACCACAGCCCACAAGAGCTTGTCACAGCCCACCACAGCCCGTCCCAGCCAACCACAGCCCACTACGGCCCACCACAGCCCGTCCCAGCCCACCACAGCCCACCACAGCCCGTCCCGGCCCACCACGGTCCGTCCCAGCCCACCACAGCCCGTCCCAGCCCACCACAGCCCGTCCCAGCTCGTCTCAGACCACCACAGCCTCTCACAGCACACCACAGCCCGTAACAGCCCACCACAGCAAGTACCAGCCCGTCCCAGCCCACCACGGCCCGTCTCAGCCCACCACGGCCCGTCTCAGCTCACCACAACCCGTCCCAGACGACCACAGCCCATCCCAGCCCACCACACCCTACCACAGCGTGTCCCAGCCCACCACAGCCCGTCCCAGCCCACCACAGCCCGTCCCAGCCCACCACAGCCCTTCCCAGCCCACCAGAGCCCGTCCCAGCCTGTTTCAGCCCACCACGGCTAACCACGGCCTGTCCCGGCCCACCACGGCCAACCACGGTCCACCATGGCCCACCAGAGCACACCACGGCCCACCACGGCCCTTCCCAGTCCACCACAGCCCACCACAGCCTGTCCCAGCCCACCACGGCCCGTCCCAGCCCACCACGGCCCACCACAGCCTTTCCCAGCCCACCACGGCCCGTCCCAGCCCACCACGGCCCGTCCCAGCCCACCACGGCCCACCCCAGCCCACCACGGCCCGTCCCAGCCCACCACGGCCCATCACAGCCCACCACGGCCCATCACAGCCCGTCCTAGCCCAGCACGGCCCGTCCCAGCCCACCACGGACCACCACGGCCCATCTCAGCCCACCACAGCCTGTCCAAGCCCAGCACAGCCCTCCACAACCCTCCACAGCCCGTCCCAACCCTCCACAGCTCATCCCAGCCTACCACAGCCCGTCGCAGCCCAACACAGCTTATCCCAGCCCACCGCAGCCCGTCCCAGCCCACCGCAGCCCGTCCTAGCCCACCACAGCCCACCACAGGTCACCGCAACCCGTCCCAGCCCACCACAGCCCACCACAGGTCACCACAGCCCACCACAGGTCACCACAGCCCACCACCGGTCACCACAGCCCACCACCGGTCACCACAGCCTGTTTCAGCCCACCACGGCAAACCACGGCCCGTCCCAGCCCACCACGGCCCGCCATGGCCCACCACAGCTCGTCCCAGATAAACACGGCGCACCACAGCCCACCACGGCCCGTCCCGGCCCACCACAGCCCGTCCCAGCACACCACAGCCCACCACAGCCCATCACAGCCCACCACAGCCCGTCCCAGCTTACCACAGCCCACCACAGACCATCCCAGCCCACCACAGCCCGTCCCAGCCCACCACAGCCCGTCCCAGCCCACCACTGCCCGTCCCAGCCCACCACTGCCCGTCCCAGCCCGTCCCAGCTCGTCCCAACCCACCAAAGCCCGTCCCAGCACACCACAGCCCACCACAGCCTGTCCCAGCTTACCACAGCCCACCACAGCCCGTCCCGGCCCACCACAGCCCGTCCCAGCTTACCACAGCCCACCACAGACCGTCCCAGCACACCACAGCCCGTCCCACCTTACCACAGCCCACCACAGCCCGTCCCGGCCCACTACAACACGTCCCAGCCCACCACAGCCCGTCCCGGCCCACCACAGCCCGTCCCAGCTCACCACAGCCCGTCCCAGCCAACCACAGCCCGTCCCAGCCCGTCTCAGCTCAACACAGCCCGTCCCACCCCACCACAGCCCACCAGAGCCCGTCCCGGACCACCACAGCCCGTCCCAGCCCACCACAGCCCGTCCCCACCCAACACAGCCCGTCCCAGCCCCTCCCAGCCCGTCTCAGCCCACCACAGCCTGTCCCAGCCTCTCCCAGCTCGTCCAAGCCTGTCCCTGACCCCCAGAGCCCGTCGCAGCCCACCACAGCCCGTCACAGCCCGTCCCAGCTCGCCACAACCCACCGCAGCCCGTCCCAGCCCACCACAGCCCGTCCCAGCCCACCACGGCCCACCACAGCCCATCCCAGCCCACCACAAGCCGTCCTAGCCCACCACAGACCTCCAGAGCCCGTCTCAGCTCACCACAGCCTATCCCAGCCCACCACGGCCCACCACAGCACACCACGGCCCACCGCAGCCTATCCCAACCCGTCCCAGCCCACCACGGCCCGTCCCAGCCCACCACAGCCCACGACAGCCCGTCCCAGCCCACGACAGCCCGTCCCAGCCCACCAGAGCCCACCAGAGACCACAAAGCTCGTCCCAGCCCACCACAGCCCACAAGAGCTTGTCACAGACCACCACAGCCCGTCCCAGCCCACCACAGCCCACCACCGGTCCACCACAGCCCGTCCCAGCCCACCACAGCCCGTCCCAGCCCACCACAGCCCGTCCCAGCCCACCACAGCCCGTCCCAGCACACCACAGCCCACCAGAGGCCATCACAGCCCACCACAGCCCGTCCCAGCTTACCACAGCCCACCACAGACCGTCCCAGCCCACCACAGCCCGTCCCAGCCCCTCCCAGCCCGTCTCAGCCCACCACAGCCTGTCCCAGCCTCTCCCAGCTCGTCCAAGCCTGTCCCAGACCACCACAGCCCGTCGCAGGCCACCACAGCCCGTCACAGCCCGTCCCAGCTCTCCACAACCCACCGCAGCCCGTCCCAGCCCACCACAGCCCGTCCCAGCCCACCACGGCCCACCACACCGAGTCCCAGCCCACCACAAGCCGTCCTAGCCCACCACAGACCTCCAGAGCCCATCTCAGCTCACCACAGCCTATCACAGCCCACCACGGCCCACCACAGCACACCACGGCCCACCGCAGCCTATCCCAACCCGTCCCAGCCCACCACGGCCCGTCCCAGCCCACCACGGCCCGTCCCAGCCCACCACGGCCCGTCCCAGCCCGTCCCAGCCCACGACAGCCCGTCCCAGCCCACCAGAGCCCACCAGAGCCCACCACAGCTCGTCCCAGCCCACCACAGCCCACAAGAGCTTGTCACAGCCCACCACAGCCCGTCCCAGCCAACCACAGCCCACTACGGCCCACCACAGCCCATCCCAGCCCACCACAGCCCACCACAGCCCGTCCCAGCCCACCACAGCCTGTCCCAGCCCACCACAGCCCGTCCCAGCCCACCACAGCCCGTCCCAGCTCGTCTCAGACCACCACAGCCTCTCACAGCACACCACAGCCCGTAGCAGCCCACCACAGCAAGTACCAGCCCGTCCCAGCCCACCACGGCCCGTCTCAGCCCACCACGGCCCGTCTCAGCTCACCACAACCCGTCCCAGACGACCACAGCCCATCCCAGCCCACCACACCCTACCACAGCGTGTCCCAGCCCACCACAGCCCGTCCCAGCCCACCACAGCCCGTCCCAGCCCACCACAGCCCTTCCCAGCCCACCAGAGCCCGTCCCAGCCTGTTTCAGCCCACCACGGCTAACCACGGCCTGTCCCGGCCCACCACGGCCAACCACGGTCCACCATGGCCCACCAGAGCACACCACGGCCCACCACGGCCCTTCCCAGTCCACCACAGCCCACCACAGCCTGTCCCAGCCCACCACGGCCCGTCCCAGCCCACCACGGCCCACCACAGCCCGTCCCAGCCCACCACGGCCCGTCCCAGCCCACCACAGCCCACGAAAGCCCGTCCCAGCCCACCAGAGCCCACCAGAGACCACAAAGCTCGTCCCAGCCCACCACAGCCCACAAGAGCTTGTCACAGACCACCACAGCCAGTCCCAGCCCACCACAGCCCACCACCGGTCCACCACAGCCCGTCCCAGCCCACCACAGCCCGTCCCAGCCCACCACAGCCCGTCCCAGCCCACCACAGCCCGTCCCAGCACACCACAGCCCACCACAGCCCGTCCCAGCTTACCACAGCCCACCACAGACCGTCCCAGCCCACCACAGCCCGTCCCAGCCCCTCCAAGCCCGTCTCAGCCCACTACAGCCTGTCCCAGCCTCTCCCAGCTCGTCCAAGCCTGTCCCAGACCCCCAGAGCCCGTCGCAGCCCACCACAGCCCGTCACAGCCCGTCCCAGCTCTCCACAACCCACCGCAGCCCGTCCCAGCCCACCACGGCCCACAAAAGCCCACCACAGCCCACCACGGCCCACCACACCGAGTCCCAGCCCACCACAAGCCGTCCTAGCCCACCACAGACCTCCAGAGCCCATCTCAGCTCACCACAGCCTATCCCAGCTCACCAGGGCCCACCACAGCACACCACGGCCCACCGCAGCCTATCCCAACCCGTCCCAGCCCACCACGGCCCGTCCCAGCCCACCACGGCCCGTCCCAGCCCACCACGGCCCGTCCCAGCCCGTCCCAGCCCACGACAGCCCGTCCCAGCCCACCAGAGCCCACCAGAGCCCACCACAGCTCGTCCCAGCCCACCACAGCCCACAAGAGCTTGTCACAGCCCACCACAGCCCGTCCCAGCCAACCACAGCCCACTACGGCCCACCACAGCCCGTCCCAGCCCACCACAGCCCACCACAGCCCGTCCCAGCCCACCACAGCCTGTCCCAGCCCACCACAGCCCGTCCCAGCCCACCGCAGCCCGTCCCAGCTCGTCTCAGACCACCACAGCCTCTCACAGCACACCACAGCCCGTAACAGCCCACCACAGCAAGTACCAGCCCGTCCCAGCCCACCACGGCCCGTCTCAGCCCACCACAGCCCGTCCCAGCCCACCACAGCCCGTCCCAGCCCACCACAGCCCTTCCCAGCCCACCACAGCCCGTCCCAGCCTGTTTCAGCCCACCACGGCTAACCACGGCCTGTCCCCGGCCCACCACGGCCAACCACGGTCCACCATGGCCCACCAGAGCACACCACGGCCCACCACGGCCCTTCCCAGTCCACCACAGCCCACCACAGCCTGTCCCAGCCCACCACGGCCCGTCCCAGCCCACCAAAGCCCGTCCCAGCCCACCACGGCCCGTCCCAGCCCACCACAGCCTGTCCAAGCCCAGCACAGCCCTCCACAACCCTCCACAGCCTGTCCCAACCCTCCACAGCTCATCCCAGCTTACCACAGCACGTCGCAGCCCAACACAGCTTATCCCAGCCCACCGCAGCCCGTCCCAGCCCACCGCAACCCGTCCTAGCCCACCGAAACCCGTCCCAGCCCACCGCAAC
Organism: Falco biarmicus; assembly: GCF_023638135.1. NCBI lineage: Eukaryota > Metazoa > Chordata > Aves > Falconiformes > Falconidae > Falco > Falco biarmicus. The sequence continues at coordinate 130,638 of NW_026611682.1, read as the reverse complement.
CCGTCCCAGCCCACCACAGGTCACCACAGCCCACCACCGGTCACCACAGCCTGTTTCAGCCCACGACGGCAAACCACGGCCCGTCCCAGCCCACCACGGCCCGCCATGGCCCACCACAGCTCGTCCCAGATAAACACGGCGCACCACAGCCCACCACGGCCCGTCCCGGCCCACCACAGCCCGTCCCAGCCCACCACAGCCCGTCCCAGCCCACCACAGCCCGTCCCAGCCCACCACAGCACACCACAGCCCACCACAGCCCGTCCCAGCTCACCACTGCTCACCACAGCCCGTCCCAGCTCACCACAGCCCGTCACAGCCCGTCACAGCCCGTCCCAGCCCACCACAGCCTGTCCCAGCCCATCACAGCCTGTCCCAGCCCGTCCCATTCCACCACACCGAGTCCCAGCCCACCACAGCCCGTCCCAGCCCGTCCCAGCTTGTCCTTGCACACCACAGCTCGTCCAAGCACACCACAGCCCGTCCCAGCACACCACAGCCCATCCCAGCCCACCCCAGCCCGTCCCAGCCCACCACAGCCCGTCCCAGCCCACCACAGACCATCCCAGCACACCACAGACCATCCCAGCACACCACAGCCAGTCCCACCTTACCACAGCCCACCACAGCCCGTCCCGGCCCACTACAACTCGTCCCAGCCCACCACAGCACACCACAGCCCGTCCCGTCCCACCAAAACCCGTCCCAGCCCACCACAACCCATCCCAGCACACCACAGACCACCACAGCCCGTCCCAAACCACCACAGCCCGTCCCAGCCCAACACAGCCCACCACAGTCCGTCCCGGCCTGTCCCAGCTCGTCCCAGCCCACCACAGCCCACCACAGCCCGTCCCAGCCCACCACAGCCCGTCCCAGCCAACCACAGCCCGTCCCAGCCCAACACGGCCCACGAAAGCCCACCACAGCCCACCACGCCCCGTCTCAGCCCACCACAGCCCAACACAAGCCGTCCTAGCCCACCACAGACCTCCAGAGCCCGTCTCAGCTCACCACAGCCTATCCCAGCCCACCACGGCCCACCACGGCCCACCGCAGCCTATCCCAACCCGTCCCAGCCCACCACGGCCCGTCCCAGCCCACCACGGCCCGTCCCAGCCCACCACAGCTCGTCCCAGCCCACCACAGCCCACAAGAGCTTGTCACAGACCACCACAGCCCTTCCCAGCCCACCACAGCCCACTACGGCCCACCACAGCCCGTCCCAGCCCACCACAGCCCGTCCCAGCCCACCACAGCCCGTCCCAGCTCGTCCCAGACCACCACAGCCTCTCACAGCACACCACAGCCCGTAACAGCCCACCACAGCAAGTACCAGCCCGTCCCAGCCCACCACGGCCCGTCTCAGCCCACCACAGCCAGTCTCAGCCCACCACGGCCAGTCTCAGCCCACCACAGCCCGTCCCAGCTCACCACAGCCCGTCACAGCCCGTCCCAGCCCGTCCCAGCCCACCACGGCCCCTCCCAGCCCACCACGGCCCGTCCCAGCCCACCACAGCCCGTCCGAGTTCACCACGGCCCACGAAAGCCCACCACAGCCCACCACGGCCCACCACAGCCCGTCCCCGCCCACCACAGCCTGTCCCAGCCCACCACAGCCCGTCCCTACTCACTGCAGCCCACCACAGCCCGTCCCAGCCCACCACGGCCCGTCCCAGCCCACCACAGCCTGTCCCAGCCCACCACAGCCCACGAAAGCCCACCACAGCCCACGAAAGCCCACCACAGCCCACCACGGCCCACCACAGCCCGTCCCCGCCCACCACAAGCTGTCCCAGCCCACCACAGCCCTCCAGAGCTGGTCTCAGCTCACCACAGCCTATCCCAGCCCACCACGGCCCACCACAGCACACCACGGCCCACCGCAGCCTATCCCAACCCGTCCCAGCCCACCACGGCCCGTCCAGGCCCACCACGGCCCGTCCCAGCCCACGACAGCCCGTCCCAGCCCACGACAGCCCGTCCCAGCCCACCAGAGCCCACCACAGCTCGTCCCAGCCCACCACAGCCCACAAGAGATTGTCACAGACCACCACAGCTCGTCCCAGCCCACCACAGCCCACTACGGCCCACCACAGCCCGTCCCAGCCCACCACAGCCCGTCCCAGCCCACCACAGCCCGTCCTAGCCCACCACAGCCCGTCCCAGCCCACCACAGCCCGTCCCAGCTCGTCCCAAACCACCACAGCCTGTCACAGCACACCACAGCCCGTAACAGCCCACCACAGGAAGTACCAGCCCGTCCCAGCCCACCACGGCCCGTCTCAGCCCACCACGGCCCGTCTCAGCTCACCACAACCCGTCCCAGACGACCACAGCCCACCACAGCCCACCACAGCCCGTCCCAGCCCAGCGCAGCCCGTCCCAGCCCACCACAGCCCGTCCCAGCCCACCAGAGCCCGTCCCAGCCTGTTTCAGCCCACCACGGCTAACCACGGCCTGTCCCGGCCCACCACGGCCAACCACGGTCCACCATGGCCCACCACAGCACACCACGGTCCACCACGGCCCTTCCCAGTACACCACAGTCCACCACAGCCCGTCCCAGCCCACCACGGCCCATCCCAGCCAAACACAGCCCGTCCCAGCCCAACACAGCTTATCCCAGCCCACCACAGCCTGTCCCAGCCCATCCCAGCACACCACAGACCGTCCCAGTCCACCACAGCCCGTCCCCACCCAACACAGCCCGTCCCAGCCCCTCCCAGCCCACCACAGCCTGTCCCAGCCTGTCCCAGCTCGTCCAAGCCTGTCCCAGACCCCCAGAGCCCGTCGCAGCCCACCACAGCCCGTCACAGCCCGTCTCAGCTCTCCACAACCCACCGCAGCCCGTCCCAGCCCACCACAGCCCGTCCCAGCCCACCACGGCCCATGAAAGCCCACCACAGCCCACCACGCCCCATCTCAGCCCACCACAGCCCAACACAAGCCGTCCTAGCCCACCACAGACCTCCAGAGCCCGTCTCAGCTCACCACAGCCTATCCCAGCCCACCACGGCCCACCACGGCCCACCGCAGCCTATCCCAACCCGTCCCAGCCCACCACGGCCCGTCCCAGCCCACCACGGCCCGTCCCAGCCCACCACAGCTCGTCCCAGCCCACCACAGCCCACAAGAGCTTGTCACAGACCACCACAGCCCTTCCCAGCCCACCACAGCCCACTACGGCCCACCACAGCCCGTCCCAGCCCACCACAGCCCGTCCCAGCTCGTCCCAGACCACCACAGCCTCTCACAGCACACCACAGCCCGTAACAGCCCACCACAGCAAGTACCAGCCCGTCCCAGCCCACCACGGCCAGTCTCAGCCCACCACGGCCAGTCTCAGCCCACCACAGCCCGTCCCAGCTCACCACAGCCCACCACAGCCCGTCACAGCCCGTCCCAGCCCGTCCCAGCCCACCACGGCCCGTCCCAGCCCACCACAGCCCGTCCCAGCCCACCACAGCCCACCACAGCCCACCACGGCCCACGAAAGCCCACCACGGCCCACCACAGCCCGTCCCCGCCCACCACAGCCTGTCCCAGCCCACCACAGCCCGTCCCTACTCACTGCAGCCCACCACAGCCCGTCCCAGCCCACCACGGCCCGTCCCAGCCCACCACAGCCTGTCCCAGCCCACCACAGCCCGTCCCAGCCCACCACGGCCCACGAAAGCCCACCACGGCCCACCACAGCCCGTCCCCGCCCACCACAAGCTGTCCCAGCCCACCACAGCCCTCCAGAGCCCGTCTCAGCTCACCACAGCCTATCCCAGCCCACCACGGCCCACCACAGCACACCACGGCCCACCGCAGCCTATCCCAACCCGTCCCAGCCCACCACGGCCCGTCCCAGCCCGTCCCAGCCCACGACAGCCCGTCCCAGCCCACGACAGCCCGTCCCAGCCCACCAGAGCCCACCACAGCTCGTCCCAGCCCACCACAGCCCACAAGAGATTGTCACAGACCACCACAGCTCGTCCCAGCCCACCACAGCCCACTACGGCCCACCACAGCCCGTCCCAGCCCACCACAGCCCGTCCCAGCCCACCACAGCCCGTCCTAGCCCACCACAGCCCGTCCCAGCCCACCACAGCCCGTCCCAGCTCGTCCCAAACCACCACAGCCTGTCACAGCACACCACAGCCCGTAACAGCCCACCACAGGAAGTACCAGCCCGTCCCAGCCCACCACGGCCCGTCTCAGCTCACCACGGCCCGTCTCAGCCCACCACGGCCCGTCTCAGCCCACCACAACCCGTCCCAGACGACCACAGCCCGTCCCAGCCCAGCGCAGCCCGTCCCAGCCCACCACATCCCGTCCCAGCCCACCAGAGCCCGTCCCAGCCTGTTTCAGCCCACCACGGCTAACCACGGCCTGTCCCGGCCCACCACGGCCAACCACGGTCCACCATGGCCCACCAGAGCACACCACGGTCCACCACGGCCCTTCCCAGTACACCACAGTCCACCACAGCCCGTCCCAGCCCACCACGGCCCACCCCAGCCCACCACGGCCCACCCCAGCCCACCACAGCCCGTCCCAGCCCATCCCAGCCCGTCGCAGCCCATCCCAGCCCGTCCCAGCACACCACAGACCGTCCCAGTCCACCACAGACCGTCCCAGCATGTCCCAGCCCGTCCCAGCCCATCACAGCCCGTTCCAGCCCACCACAGCCCACCGCAGCCCTTCCCAGCCTGTCCCAGCACACCACAGACCGTCACCGCCCACCACAGCCCGTCCCAGCCCACCACAGACCGTCCCAGCCCAGTAGAGCCCGTCCCAGGCCACCACACCCCGTCCCAGCCCACCACAGCCCGTCCCTGCTCCTCCCAGCCCGTCCCAGCCCACCACAGAATGTCCCAGCCCACCACAGACCGTCCCAGGCCGTCTCCGCCCACCACAGCCCGTCTCCGCCCACCACAGCCCGTCCCCGCCCACCACAGCCCGTTCCCGCAAACCACAGCTTGTCCCAGCCCACCACAGCCCGTCCCAGCCCGTCCCAGCCCAACCACAGCCTGTTCCAGACCACCAGAGCCCACCAGAGCCCACCACAGAATGTCCCAGGCCACCACAGCCTGTCTCAGCCTATCCCAGCCTGTCCCAGCCCGTCCCAGCCCACAGCAGCCCGTCCCAGCCCACCACAGCCCGTCCCAGCCCACCACAGCCCGTCCCAGCCCACCACAGCCCACCCCAGCCTGTCCCAGCCCGTCCCCGCCCACCACAGCCCGTCCCAGCCCACCACAGACCGGCCCACCACAGCCCGTCCCAGCCCACCACAGCCTGTCCCAGCCCACCACAGACCGTCACAGCCTGTCCCAGCCCACCACAGACCGTCCCAGCCCACCACAGCCCGTCCCAGCCCACCACAGCCCGTCCCAGCACACCACAGCCCGTCCCAGCCCGTCCCAGCCCACCACAGCCCGTCCCAGCCTGTCCCAGCCCACCACGGCCCACCACAGCCCATCACAGCCCACCACGGTCCACCACAGACCACCACAGACCACCACAGTTCGTCCCAGTCCTCCACAACCCGTCGCGGCCCACCACGGCCCGTCCCAGCCCACCACGGCCCGTCCCAGCCCACCACGGCCCGGCCCGGCCCACCACGGCCTGTCACAGCCAAACACAGCCTGTCCCAGACAAACACAGCCTTTCCTGGCCCACCACGGCCCGGCCCGGCCCACCACGGCCCGTCCCAGCCCGCCACGGCCCGTCCCAGCCCGCCACGGCCTGTCCCAACCCGCCACGGCCCGTCCCAACCCGCCACGGCCCGTCCCAGCCCGCCACGGCCCGTCCCAGCCCGCCACGGCCTGTCCCAGCCCACCACGGCCCGCCCCAGCCCACCACAGCCCCACCCAGCCCATCACAGGCCACTACAGCACACCACAGCCTACCGCAGACCACCACAGCCCAACCCACCCCGTCACAGCTCGTACCAGCCCGACACAGCCCACCACAGCCCGTCTCAGCTCACCACAGCCTGTCCCAGCCCACCACGGCCCACCACAGCCCGTCCCAGCTAAACACAGTTTGTCCCAGCCCACCACACTCACCACAACTCGTCCCAGACCGTTCCAGCACAGCACAGCCCATCCAAGCCCACCGCAGCCCGTCCCAGCCCACCATAGCCGTTCTAGCCCGTCCCAGCCCACCACAGCCCTTCCCAGCCCACCACAGCCCACCACAGCCCCTCCCAGCCCCCCACAGCCCACCACAGCCCCTCCCAGCCCTACACAGGCCGTCCCAGCCCGTCCCAGCCCACCACAGTGCGTCCAAGTCCGTCCCAGCCCACCAGAGCCCGTCCCAGCCCTCCACAGCCCACCAGAGCCTGTCCCCGCCCACCCCGGCCCATCACAGCCCGTCTCAGCTCATCACAGCTCGTCCCAGCCCACCACAGCCCGTCCCAGCCCACCACAGCCCGTCCCAGCCCACCACAACCAACCACAGCCCGTCCCCATCCCACCAGAGCCTGTCCCAGCCCACCACGGCCCGTCCCGGCCAACCACGGCCCGTCCCAGCCCACCCCAGCCTGTCCCAGCCTACCACAGCCCGTCCCAGCCCACCACAGCCCGTCCCAGACCACCACAGCCCGTCCCACCACACCACAGTCCGACCCAGCCCACCACGGCCCGTCACAGCTTACCACGGCCCACCACGGCTTGCCTCGGCCCAGCCCAGCCCACCACAGGCCGTCCCAGCCCACCACGGCCCGTCCCAGCCCGCCACGGCCCGTCCCAACCCGCCACGGCCCATCCCAGCCCGCCACGGCCCATCCCAGCCGGCCACGGCCCGTCCCAGCCCGCCACGGCCCGTCCCAGCCCGCCACGGCCCGTCCCAGCCTACAACAGCCCATCCCAGATCACCACAGCCCGTCCCAGCCCACCACAGACCACCACAGTTCACCCCAGCCCACCACAGTTCGTCCCAGCCCGCCACGGCCCGTCCCGGCCCACCACGGCCCGTCCCAGCTCACCACAGCCTGTCCCAGCCCACCACGGGCTGTCCCAGCCGACCACGGCCCGTCCCAGCTCACCACGGCCCGTCCCAGCCCGTCCCAGCCCACGACAACCCGTACCAGCCCACGAAAGCCCGTCCCAGCTTACCACATCCCATCCCAGCATACCACAGCCCATCACAGCCCACCACGGTCCACCACAGACCACCACAGACCACCACAGTTCGTCCCAGTCCTCCACAACCCGTCCCAGCCCGCCACGGCCCGTCCCAGCCCACCACGGCCCGTCCCGGCCCACCACGGCCCGTCCCGGCCCACCACGGCCCGTCCCGGCCCACCACGGCCTGTCACAGCCAAACACAGCCTGTCCCAGACAAACACAGCCTTTCCTGGCCCACCACGGCCCGGCCCGGCCCACCACGGCCCGTCCCAGCCCGCCACGGCCCGTCCCAGCCCGCCACGGCCTGTCCCAACCCGCCACGGCCCGTCCCAACCCGCCACGGCCCGTCCCAGCCCGCCACGGCCCGTCCCAGCCCGCCACGGCCTGTCCCAGCCCACCACGGCCCGCCCCAGCCCACCACAGCCCCACCCAGCCCATCACAGGCCACTACAGCACACCACAGCCTACCGCAGACCACCACAGCCCGTCCCACCCCGTCACAGCTCGTACCAGCCCGACACAGCCCACCACAGCCCGTCTCAGCTCACCACAGCCTGTCCCAGCCCACCACGGCCCACCACAGCCCGTCCCAGCTAAACACAGTTTGTCCCAGCCCACCACACTCACCACAACTCGTCCCAGACCGTTCCAGCACAGCACAGCCCATCCAAGCCCACCGCAGCCCGTCCCAGCCCACCATAGCCGTTCTAGCCCGTCCCAGCCCACCACAGCCCTTCCCAGCCCCCCACAGCCCCTCCCAGCCCCCCACAGCCCACCACAGCCCCTCCCAGCCCTACACAGGCCGTCCCAGCCCGTCCCAGCCCACCACAGTGCGTCCAAGTCCGTCCCAGCCCACCAGAGCCCGTCCCAGCCCTCCACAGCCCACCAGAGCCTGTCCCCGCCCACCCCGGCCCATCACAGCCCGTCTCAGCTCATCACAGCTCGTCCCAGCCCACCACAGCCCGTCCCAGCCCACCACAGCCCGTCCCAGCCCACCACAACCAACCACAGCCCGTCCCCATCCCACCAGAGCCTGTCCCAGCCCACCACGGCCCGTCCCGGCCAACCACGGCCCGTCCCAGCCCACCCCAGCCTGTCCCAGCCTACCACAGCCCGTCCCAGCCCACCACAGCCCGTCCCAGACCACCACAGCCCGTCCCACCACACCACAGTCCGACCCAGCCCACCACGGCCCGTCACAGCTTACCACGGCCCACCACGGCTTGCCTCGGCCCAGCCCAGCCCACCACAGGCCGTCCCAGCCCACCACGGCCCGTCCCAGCCCGCCACGGCCCGTCCCAACCCGCCACGGCCCATCCCAGCCCGCCACGGCCCATCCCAGCCCGCCACGGCCCGTCCCAGCCCGCCACGGCCCGTCCCAGCCCGCCACGGCCCTTCCCAGCCTACAACAGCCCATCCCAGATCACCACAGCCCGTCCCAGCCCACCACAGACCACCACAGTTCACCCCAGCCCACCACAGTTCGTCCCAGCCCGCCACGGCCCGTCCCGGCCCACCACGGCCCGTCCCAGCTCACCACAGCCTGTCCCAGCCCACCACGGGCTGTCCCAGCCGACCACGGCCCGTCCCAGCTCACCACGGCCCGTCCCAGCCCGTCCCAGCCCACGACAACCCGTACCAGCCCACGAAAGCCCGTCCCAGCTTACCACATCCCATCCCAGCATACCACAGCCCATCACAGCCCACCACGGTCCACCACAGACCACCACAGACCACCACAGTTCGTCCCAGTCCTCCACAACCCGTCCCAGCCCGCCACGGCCCGTCCCAGCCCACCACGGCCCGTCCCGGCCCACCACGGCCCGTCCCGGCCCACCACGGCCCGTCCCGGCCCACCACAGCCTGTCCCAGCCAAACACAGCCTGTCCCAGCCAAACACAGCCTTTCCCGGCCCACCACGGCCCGGCCCGGCCCGCCACGGCCCGTCCCAGCCCGCCACAGCCCGCCCCAGCCCACCACAGCCCACCACAGTTCACCCCAGCCCACCACGGCCCGTCCCAGCCCACCACGGCACACTACAGCCCGTCCCAGCCCTCCACAGCCCACCACAGCCCACTACAGCCCGTCCCAGCCCGTCTCAGCCTGTCCCAGCTCATCCCAGCCCACCACAGCCCACCACAGTTTGTCCCAGCCCACCACAGCCCGTCCCAGCCCACCACAGGCCACTACAGCATACCACAGGCCACTACAACACACCACAGCCCGTCACAGCTCGTCCCAGCTCGTCACAGCACGTCCCAGCGCACCACAGCCCACCCCAGCATGTCCCAGGCCCCCACAGCCCACGACAGCCCTTCCCAGCCCACGACAGCCCTTCCCAGCCCACCACAGCCCGTCCCAGACCACCACAGCCCACCATGGCTTACCACGGCCCACCACAGCCTGTCCCAGCCCATCCCAGACCACCACAGCCCGTCACAGCCCGTCACAGCCCACCACATAAAGTACCAGCCCATAGAAGCCCACCACAGCCCGTCCCAGCCCACCACGGCCCGTCCGAGCCCACCCCAGCCCACCAAAGCCCACCACAGCCCATCTCAGCTCACCACAACCCGTACCAGACCACCACAGCCCACCACAGCCGGTTACAGCTTATCACAGCCCATCCCAGCCCGCCACAGCCTGTCCCGGACCTACCAGAACCCGTCCCTGACCACCACATCAGGTCCAAGCCCACCACAGCCCGTCCCAGCCCACCACAGCCTGTCCCAACCCACCAAAGCCCATTCCAGCCCTTCCCAACCCACCACAGCCAGTTTGAGACCACCAGAGCCCGTCCCCGCCCACCACAGCTTGTCCCAGCTTGTCCCAGCCCATCCCAGCACTTCCCAGCCCACCACAGCCCGTCCCGGACCACGACAGCCCGTCCCGGACCTACCACAAGCCACCACAGCACACCAGAGATCACCGCAGCCTTCCACAGCCCGTCCCAGCATGTCCCAGCCCACCACAGCCCGTGCCAGCCCACCACAGCCCGTGTCAGCCCACCACAGGCCACTATAGCCCACCACAGCCCGTGCCAGCCCACCACAGACCGTGCCAGCCCACCACAGCCCGTCCCAGCCCGTGTCAGCCCGTACTAGCCCACCGCAGTTCGTGCCAGCCCGTCCCAGCCCACCGCAGCCCGTCCCAGCTCGTCCCAGCCCACCGCAGCCCGTCCCAGCCTGTCCCAGCCCACCACATCCCGTCCCAGGCAACCGCAGCCCGTCCCAGGCAACCACAGCCCGTCCCAGGCAACCACAGCCCGTCCCAGCCCACCACAGCCCGTCCCAGCCCACCACAGCCCGTGCCAGCCCGTCCCAGCCCACCACAGCCCATCCCAGCCCACCACGGCCCATCCCAGCCCACCACAGCTTTTCCCAGCCCTTCCCAGCACACCACAGCCCACCAGAGCCCATCCCAGCCCACCACAGCCCGTCCCAGCCCACCACAGACCGTCCCAGCCCACCAGAGCCAGTCCCAGCTTACCACAGCCCACCACAGCCCGTCCCCGCCCACCACGGCCCACCTCAGCCCAGCAGTGCCTGTCCCAGCCCACCACAGTCCACCAGAGCTTGTCCCAGCCCACCACAGCCCACCACAGCCTGTTCCAGCCCACCACAGCCAACTACAGCCCACCACAGCCCACCACGGCCCGTCCCAGCCCACCACGGCCCTTCCCATTCCACCACAGACAGTCCCAGCATGTCACAGTTTGTCCCAGCCCACCACAGCCTGTCCCAGCTCATCAAAGCCTGTCCCAGCCCACCACAGACCGTCCCAGCCCACCACAGCCCGTTCCAGACCACCAGAGCCCGTCCCAGCCCACCATGGCCCACCACAGCCCACCAGAGCCCGTCCCAGCCCATCACAGCCTGTCTCAAGCTCACCAGAACCCACCAGAGCCCATCCCAACCCAACACAGCCCGTCTCAAGCTCACCAGAACCCTCCACAGCCCACCACAGCCCGTCCCAGCCCACGACGGCCCATCACCGCCCACCACGGCCCACCAGAGCCCACCAGGGCCCACCACGGCCCGTCCCAGCCCACCACAGCCCGTCTCAGCCCACCACAGCCCGTCTCAGCCCACCACAGCCCGTCTCAGCCCACCACAGCCCGTGTCAGCCAACCACAGCACACCACAGACCGTCCCAGCCCACCAGAGGCCGTCCCAGCTTACCACAGCCCACCACAGCCCACCACGGCCCATCACCGCCCACCACGGCCCACCAGAGCCCACCACGGCCCACCACAGCCTGTCGCAGCCCACCACGACCCGTCCCAGCCCACCACGGCCCACCACAGGCCCTCCCAGCCCACCACGGCCCGTCCCAGCCCACCACAGCCCGTCCCACCCCGTCCCATCCCGCCACAGCACACCACAGGCCGTCCCAGCCCACCACAGACTGTCCCAGCCCACTACAGACCGTCCTAGCCCACCACAGCCCGTCCCAGCTCGTCCCAGCCCACCACAGCCCGTTCCAGACCACCAGAGCCTGTCCCAATCCACCACAGCTTACCACAGAATGTCCCAGGCCACCACAGCCCACCACAGCCTGTCTCAGCCCGTCCCAGCCTGTCCCAGCCCATCCCAGCCCACCACAGCCCGTCCCAGCCCACCACAGGCCACCACAACACACCAGAGATCACCGCAGCCTTCCACAGCCCGTCCCAGCATGTCCCAGCCCACCACAGCCCGTGCCAGCCCACCACAGCCCGTGCCAGCCCACCACAGCCCGTGCCAGCCAACCACAGCCCGTCCCAGCCCATCCCAGCCCGTCCCAGCCCATCCCAGCCCGTCCCAACCCATTACAGCTTACCACAGCCCGTCCCAGCCCACCACAGCCCATCCCAGCCCGTCCCAGCCCACCAGAGCCCGTCCCAGCCCACCACAGCCCGTCCCAGCCGACCGCATCCCGTCCCAGCTCGTCCCAGCACACCGCAGCCCGTCCCAGCCCATCCCAGCCCACCACATCCCGTCCCAGGCAACCACAGCCTGTCCCAGGCCACCACAGCCCGTCCCAGGCCACCACAGCCCGTCCCAGCCCGTCCCAGCACACCACAGCCCACCAGAGTCCATCCCAGCCCACCAGAGCCAGTCCCAGCTTACCACAGCACACCACAGCCCGTCCCCGCCCACCACGGCCCGTCCCCGCCCACCACGGCCCGTCCCCGCCCACCACGGCCCACCTCAGCCCAGCAGTGCCTGTCCCAGCCCACCACAGCCCGTCCCAGCCCACCACAGCACATCCCAGCCCATCACAGCCCGTCCCAACCTGTCCCAGCCCACCACAGCCCGTCCCAGCTTGTCCCAGCCCACCAGAGCCCGTCCCAGCCCAGCACAGCCCGTCCCAGCTCACAACAGCCCGTCCCAGCTCACCACAGCCCGTCCCAGCCCACCACAGCCCGTCCCAGCCCACCACAGCCCGTCCCCGCCCACCACAGCTAGTCCCCGCCCACCACAGCCTGTCCCAGGCCGTCCCAGCCCGTCCCAGGCCTACCCAGCCCACCACAGCCCGTCCCAGCCCACCACAGCCCGTCCCAGCCCACCACAGCCCGTCCCAGCCCACCGCAGCCCGTCCCAGCCCACCGCAGCCCGTCCCAGCCCACCGCAGCCCGTCCCAGCCCACGAAAGCCCGTCCCAGCCCACGAAAGCCCGTCCCAGCCCACGAAAGCCCGTCCCAGCCCACGAAAGCCCGTCCCAGCTTACCACATCCTGTCCCAGCTTCCTACAGCCCATCACAGCTAGCCCCAGCCCGTCACAGCTCGTCCCAGCCCTTCCCAGCCCACCACAGCATGTCCCAGGCCCCCACAGCCCACGACAGCCCGTCCCAGCCCACGACAGCCCGTCCCAGCCCACGACAGCCCGTCCCAGCCCACGACAGCCCGTCCCAGCCCACGACAGCCCGTCCCAGCCCACGACAGACCACTACAGCACACCACAGCCTACCGCAGCCCACCACAGCCTACCGCAGCCCACCACAGCCCGTCCCAGCCCGTCACAGCTCGTCCCAGCCCGTCACAGCTCGTCCCAGCCCGTCACAGCCCACCACGGCCCGGCCCGGACCACCACCGCCCGTCGCAGCCCACCACAGCCTGTCCCAGCCCACCACAGCCCGTTCCAGCCCACCACAGACCGTCACAGCTCACCACAGAAAGTCCCAGCCCGTCCCAGCCCACCACAACCCTTCCCAGCTTACCACAGCCCACCACAGCCCGTGTCAGCCCGTCCCAGCTCACCACAACCCACCACAGCCCGCTCCAGCCCGCCACAGCCCGTACCAGCCCACCACAGCCCGTCCCAGCCCACCACGGCCCGTCCCAGACCGTCCCAGCACTTCCCAGCCCACCACAGCCCGTCCTGGACCACGACAGCCCGTCCCGGACCTACCAGAACCCGTCCCTGACCACCACAGCAGGTCCAAGCCCACCACAGCCCGTCCCAACCCACCACAGCCCGTCTGAACCCACCACAGCCCATACCAGCCCTTCCCAGCCCACCACAGCCCGTTCCAGACCACCACAGCCCGTCCCAGCCCACCACAGCTAGTCCCCGCCCACCACAGCCTGTCCCAGGTCGTCCCAGCCCGTCCCAGGCCTTCCCAGCCCACCACAGCCCGTCCCCGCCCACCGCAGCCCGTCCCAGCCCACCGCAGACAGTCCCAGCTTACCACATCCCGTCCCAGCCCACCACGGTCCACCACAGCCCACCACGGCCCGTCCCAGCCCACCACGGCCCATAACAACCCACCACGGCCCGTCCAGGCCCACCACGGCCCTTCCCGGCCTACTACGGCTCGTCCCAACCCACCACGGCCCGTCCCAGCCCACCACGGCACACTACAGCCCGTCCCAGCCCTCCACAGCCCACCACAGCCCACTACAGCCCGTCCCAGCCCGTCTCAGCCTGTCCCAGCTCATCCCAGCCCACCACAGCCCACCACAGTTTGTCCCAGCCCACCACAGCCCGTCCCAGCCCACCACAGGCCACTACAACAGACCACAGCCTGTCACAGCTCGCCCCAGCCCGTCACAGCTCGCCCCAGCCCGTCACAGCTCGTCCCAGCCCTTCCCAGCCCACCACAGCATGTCCCAGGCCCCCACAGCCCACGACAGCCCGTCCCAGCCCACGACAGCCCGTCCCAGCCCACGACAGCCCGTCCCAGCCCACGACAGCCCGTCCCAGCCCACGACAGCCCGTCCCAGCCCACGACAGACCACTACAGCACACCACAGCCTACCGCAGCCCACCACGGCCCGCCCCAGCCCACCACGGCCCGCCCCAGCCCACCACGGCCCGTCCCAGCCCATCCCAACCCACCACGGCCCGCCCCAGCCCACCACCGCACACTACAGCCCGTCCCAGCCCTCCACAGCCCACCACAGCCCACTACAGCCCGTCCCAGCCCACCACAGCCCGTCCCAGCCCGTCTCAGCCTGTCCCAGCTCATCCCAGCCCACCACAGCCCACCACAGTTTGTCCCAGCCCACCACAGCCCACCACAGTTTGTCCCAGCCCACCACAGCCCACCACAGCCCGTCCCAGCCCACCACAGCCCACCACAGCCCGTCCCAGCCCACCACAGCCCGTCCCAGCCCACCACAGCCCGTCCCAGCCCACCACAGGCCACTACAACAGACCACAGCCCATCACAGCTCGCTCCAGCCCGTCACAGCTCGTCCCAGCCCTTCCCAGCCCACCACAGCATGTCCCAGACCCCCACAGCCCACGACAGCCCGTCCCAGCCCACGACAGCCCGTCCCAGCCCACGACAGCCCGTCCCAGCCCACGACAGCTCGTCCCAGCCCACGACAGCCCGTCCCAGCCCACGACAGCCCGTCCCAGCCCACCACAGACCACTACAGCCCACCACAGACCACTACAGCCCACCACAGACCACTACAGCCCACCACAGCCCGTCACAGCTCGTCACAGCCCGTCACAGCTCGTCCCAGCCCACCACAGCATGTCCCAGCCCACCACAGCCCGTCACAGCTCGTCACAGCCCGTCACAGCTCGTCCCAGCCCACCACAGCATGTCCCAGCCCACGAACGCCCGTCCCAGCCCACCACAGCCCACCACAGCCCGTCCCAGCCCACCACAGCCCGTCCCAGCCCACCACAGCCCGTCCCAGCCCACCACAGCCCTCCACAGCTTGTCCCAGCCCACCACAGCGCGTCCCAGCCCACCACAGACCACTACAGCACACCACAGCCTACCACAGCCCACCACAGCCCGTCCCAGCCCGTCACAGCTCGTCCCAGCCCACCACAGCATGTCCCAGGCCACCATAGCCCACCATAGCCCGTCCCAGTCCGTCCCAGCCCACCACGGCCCGTCCCAGCCCACCACGGCCCGTCCCGGCCCACCTGTGTTAGGAACAGTATCTCACCTTCTTGATGTTGGCACCTCCTTTCGCTATGATGTTCTTGTGGAACTGTTTGCAGATGGGGACAGAAATAGAAAAGCTTTTTTCAACCTAATAGAGAAAGGAAGGGAGAACTGAAGATTACACTGTCGTGGCAAGGGAGGCCCGACTTCAGGAGCTCTGATAAACGAGCTTTTGAGAACAGGCTTAGACCCAAGGAAGTTCTCTATACGAGGGACTTTTGTAAGACTAAACAAAGGCAAGGACGTTCCCCTATAGCCTTCCCATAACAGGTACTATCCCCCTGCCTCCATTCAGCCAAAACAGCGCCGACAGCTCCCTCCTCTTGAGGTGTTTTAGCTCTACCCAAGCCAGTAGAGCTCTGCTTTGCCCCAGGGTTATCCAGGCACGGAGGAGGGAAGAGCAGGCAGAAGACCTCCTTACCAGGTCTGCCACCATCTTTTGCATGTACTCGGTGCACTTCTCCACCTCGTTTTTGGGACCTCGGAGTTGGACGATGTCACTCTTGTGTGCAGGGTCTGGGAAGCTGATGATAATCTGCAGGAGCGGTCATTTCTAGTTAGCTCAAGCAAAAGCAAGAACCCTTGTGTCAGACACATGCAAAGGTTGGGGGGATCCTACCCATGCCCTTTCCCCATTCAGAAAAGGGGAACCGTGTTAGCGGCCTCTGGCTAAAAGAACTATCTTCTCAGACACTTGCGCTACAGAGCCACTAAAGTTACGACTTCTGTGACGACAGGCCTACTACCCATGTAGGAAATAACCCCTCTGGATTCCTCCTCTCCTACAAAGCCTTACCTCTGGGAATTGCTCCCGGATTTCCCAGACCCGCTCAGCCTTCTGCCCAATGATGGTCCGGTGGAATTTCTGCTCAACGATTAGGTCCGCAGCGTGTTCATTTTCCTGATGGGAACAGAGGGCACACTGAGTGTTCAGCCGGAGAGCCATCTACTTTGACTTAGCGGTTTGCTGCCCGACGGTTTACTTGCCAGCACTGTCCCTCTTTTCTCCAGACCAAATTCACTCTGCGTTGACAGAGAAGGGCTACCCGAGGGAACAGGGGAAGACATTTGTGAAGAGGAACTTGCACTTGTCATGAGATCCAAGTGCTCCGTGGGCAAGGGGCACACACTCGCACCAGAAGGTTACAAGGGAACACGAGAGCCCAAACCCTGCAGTCTCCCAAACATCACGTCCTACCCACTCACCATACGGGAAGCGAGTTCCAGCAGCTCGCTCTTGGCCTGTGGGACCCCCTGTGGGTCTCCTTCCATTCTGATCGGGTTGCTCTTCTCGTTGTCCGGGGGAATGCGCACAGACACCTTGTACAGATCCTTCATCCTGTTAACTTCGAGGCAAGGACTGTGGTGACGCCATCTGCTAGGCAAAGACCTGGAAGCAAGGCACCTTGATTATCACTGCTCAGAGGCTGATGAAGAAGTAAAGCCGCCTCTGGGAAGGGCTCAGCGGGGTAGGGTTGAGACAGGGGAAATTGCCTCTTCCCCCTGGAGTTCACTGAGAGCAGACCTGTGCCACACGAGAGCCTGTCCAAGTAAATACCGTGGCATCTACAGAGCCCATTGTTCCCTTGTCAGAGCGAGGCGTGTTTCTTCCCCAAACAGTATCACATTTAGAGCAGAGGACAATCGTTCCTTTCTACCCCAAACTCTTGGCTGGGGTCACGTTGCAGTGCTATCAAACTAGCAGACCGCAACAAGGCTTTACCGTTGACCATATTCTACTGCCGGTGCTGTAGCGCCTTCCTCCAGAGGCCAGACCACACTGCTCCTCCTCCAGCTGACACCCTCTCCCACAAGCCACAGGGCTATTTAACCCCTTAGCGGGAACCAGCTACACCTGCACGTCATCCACGTCAATCAACCCACTGCCTCTGAGGCAAGGCCACAGCTGCGTGTTATCAATGCTAATCAACCCACCGCCTTCATTCCTCTACAGGGAGAAGCTCACCAAGCACATTTCCACCACCCACAACTGGCTGCTAAAATGTCATTCGCACAGAGAAGTAATTCCACTACTGTTCAGGCTCCCAAGGTACTTTCACACGTTAAAGCCATCGCAAGGCCTCACGGCCCATTTCTCTCCTTGTACCACCACCACTCCAGGAAAGCAGAGGAAACGTGATGGAGACAGCACACTGGGTGAGCTACAGAGCCCCTGATACCATCTACTAAACACGAAGAGTGTGAGCATGGGAAGGACTAGAAAGGCACTCCACTTACCGTTTAGCTGCGTTCTTGCCAATGAGGTGTCGGTGGAATTGGCGGTCAGCCTTGATTATTGCGTAATCCATCCCGTGGATCTAAAAAGAATTATATTTTTATATCTATATCTATATATGTATGTATGTCCACTATTATATATTATATTATATAGGGCCAGGTAGGACAGGCCACCGCTTCTGTCTCGTGCCCTAAGTAACTGCCTACTGCCAGTATTGGCACTGACTCACCAGCGGTCAGCTACAAGCACTTCTGCTCTTAAGCAGAGCACAAGCATTCCTCTGCTTTGAGAAGAGAGCATTGTGCTCATGAAACATTGAAAAGACTCACTTCTATGCCTCTCCAGCTATAACCAAGAGAATCTTTCCTTCTCCGCACCAAAAAAATTAATGCTGACTTTTCAAGGATGCTATGGATGACCAAGGGGTGTCATCCACCTGCCACACAATTTGTCTCCTGCAAGTTCGATTAAGCATGCCAAGACATCCTATGGATGTGACAAACACCTCATCACCTCTGCTCTGTTGCCCCTTCTTCCCCCAGTTTCTTACTGGAACTAGTAACTGCAGCTCACCAGTTCCTTGAGCATGGCTTCAATCTGTTCCTGAACCACATGCACATCTTCTGTAGGTCCTTCCAAAGTGATGTTATCCTCTCCTCCAGTGAATTTGATGTGAACCTTGAGGTGAAGGACAATGAATCTCTTCAGAATTTGCCAAGATCCAAGCCAGGCCAATGCTTTTGGTCAGGCCTACACCATCGATCCCTGCCACTGAGAGATGTGCTCCTTCCCAAAAAGCCCAGAGCAAATCCCCACAATTTTACAAGTCAGTAACTTAACAATTTCGGCCATATGGCAGTGCCTAGAGCCCAAGGCTCTGGTGCCATCCCGGTTTCTGCAAGGGCTTTGGAGAAGTTTACTCATTTAGCCTTTATCTAGATACCGTCTAACTCCCCAGGGAGAAGCCTTGCTGCACTCGTCATTTCCAGGTATCCTACTACATCAGTTCTCAAAACAGCACCACATAAAGCTTCCTTGGAAGTGCTCAACCCATGACAATAACATAGGAGGAGCAGTGTTTGCAGCAGTAAAAGAGAGGGTTCCCTTGAACGGCAAAGATCTGTGTCATTTCCCCCTGGTTTTACCCACGCTAGAATACACCTCTCTCTTTCGTGACAAGTGATCTGGACTAAACCTTTTTCTACGCCGGGGGTGCTAAGCTAACCAGCTCACCCATACCTTTGGCATCTGCTGAGTTATTTTGGCCAGGTTCTGTCCTTTCTTTCCAATAATGAAACGACGAAGCCAAGAGGGGGCAGAGACCGAGGAGACGGTAAAACTGTTGGCCTGAGAGACAGAAAAACAGAGAAGCTGTTTGATGGACAAACCACAGCACACCACAGCCCGTCCCAGCCCACCACAGCCCGTCCCAGCCCACCAAAGCCCGTCCCAGCCCACCACAGCCCGTCCCAGTCCATCCCAGCACGTCCCAGCCCACCACGGCCCGTCCCAGCCAACCACAGCCCACCACAGCCCGTCCCAGCCCGTCCGAGCCCACCACAGCCTGTCCCAGACCACCAAAGCTCGTCCTAGCCTGTCCCAGCCCACCACAGCCCGTCTAAAGCTCACCAGAACCCACCACAGCCCACCATAGCCCGTACCAGACCACCACGGCCCACCACAGATAACCACGGCCCGTCTCAGCCCACCACGGCCCACCACAGCGAACCACGGCCCACCACAGCCCACCACAGTCCGTCCCAGCCCAGTACAACTCGTCCCAGCCCACCACAGCCCACCACAGCCCATCCCAGCCCACCACAGCCCGTCCCTGAAGATCCACAGACCGTCCCAGCCCACCACGGCCCGTCCCAGCCCACCACAGCCCGTCCCAGCCAACCACGGCCCCTCCCAGCTCGTCGGAGCCCACCACAGCCTGCCCCAGACCACCAAAGCTCGTCCTAGCCTGTCCCAGCCCACCACAGCCCGTCTCAAGCTCACCAGAACCCACCACAGCCCACCATAGCCCGTACCAGACCACCATGGCCCACCACAGATAACCACGGCCCGTCCCAGCCCACCACGGCCCACCACAGTGAACCACGGCCCACCACAGCCCACCACAGTCCGTCCCAGCCCAGTACAACTCGTCCCAGCCCACCACAGCCCACCACAGCCCATCCCAGCCCACCACAGCCCGTCCCTGAGCACCACAGCCCATCCCAGCCCACCACGGCCCGTCCCCGCCCACCACAGCCCGTCCCAGCCCACCACGGCTCGTCCCAGCCCACCACGGCTCATCCCAGCCTACCAAGGCCCGTCTCAGCCCACCACAGCCCGTCCCAGCCCACCACTAGCCCGTCCCAGCCCACCACAGCCCGTCCCAGCCCGTCCCTGCCCATCACAGCCCGTCCCAGCCCACCACAGGCCGTCCCCGCCCATTACAGCCCATCCCAGCCCGTCCCAGACCACCACAGCCCGTCTCAAGCTCACCAGAACCTACCACAGCCCACCACAGCCTGTCCCCGACCAGCACAGCCCACCACAGCCCACCACAGCCCGTCCCCGCCCACCACAGCCCGTCCCCGCCCGTCCCCGTCGACCACAGCTTGTCCCAGTCCACCGCAGCCCGTCCCCGCCCACCGCAGCCCGTCTCCGCCCACCACAGCTCGTCCCAGCCCGTCCCAGCCCATCCAAGCCTGTCCCAGCACACCACAGCCCGTCCCAGCATAGCACAGCCCGTCCCAGCCCACCACAGCCTGTCCCAGCCCACCACAACCCGTCCCAGCCTACCACAGCCCACCACAGGCCAACACAGCTCGTCCCAGCCCGTCCCAGCCCGTCCCAGCACACCACAGCCCGTCCCAGCACACCACAGCCCGTCCCAGCCCACCACAGCCCGTCCCAGCCCCCCACAGCCCGTCCCAGCCCGTACCAACCCGTCTCAGGCCGTCCCAGCCCGTCCCAGCCCACCACAGCCAGTCCCTATCCACCGTAGCTTGTCCCAGCCCACCACAGCCCGTTCCAGCTTACCACAGCTAACCACAACCCACCACAGCCCGTCCCGGCCCACCACAGCCCACCACAGCTTGTCCCAGCCCAATACAACCCGTCCCATCCCACCACAGCCCGTCCCAGCCCAACACAGCCTGTCCCAGCCCAACACAGCCCGTACCATCCCACCACAGCCCGTCCCAGCGACCATAGCCCGTCCCAGACCACCACAGCCCGTCCCAGCCCACCACAGCCCGTCTCAGCCCACCACAGCCCGTCTCAGCCCACCACGGCCCGTTCCGGCCCACCACGGCCCGTCCCGGCCCCCCACAGACCGTCCCGGCCCATCACAGCCCGTCCCGACCCACCACAGCCCACCATAGCCCGTCTCAGCTCACCACAACCCACCACAGCGCACCACAGCCCGTCCCAGCTCCCCACAGCCCACCAGAGCCCGTCCAAGCCCACCACAGCCCGTCCCGTCTCGTCCCCGCCCACCACGGCCCGTCCCCGCCCACCACGACCCGTCCCCGCCCGTCCCGGCCCACCACGGCCCGGCCCGGCCCTCCACGGCCCGGCCCAGCCCACCATGGCCCATCCCGGCCCACCATGGCCCGTCCCAGCTCACCACAACCCACCACAGCGCACCACAGCCCGTCCCAGCTCTACCACAGCCCACCACAGCCCGTCCCGGCCCACCAGTGCCTGTCCCAGCCCACCAGAGCCCGTCCCGGCCCACCACAACACGTTCCGACCCATAACAGCCCATCCCAGCCCACCACGACCCACCACGGCCCGTCCCCACCCACCAGGGCCCGTCCCGGCCCACCACGGCCCATCCCAGCCCACCACAGACCGTCCCAGGCCACCACAGCCCGTCCCAGCCCACCACGGCCCACCATAGCCAACCACTGCCCACCTCAGCCCGTCCCAACACGTCCCAGCACGTCCCAGCCGACTACAGCCCGTTCCAGACCACTAGAGCCCGTACCAGCCCACCAAAGCCCGTCCCCACCCACCACAGCCCGTCCTCACCCAACAAATCCCCTCCCCGCCCACCACAGCCCGTCCCAGCCCACCACAGCCCGTCCCAGCCCATCTCAGCTCACCACAACCCACCACAGCCCGTCCCAGCTCTCCACAGCCCACCACAGCCCATTACAGCTTACCACATCCCGTCCCAGCCCACCAGAGCCCGTTCCAGTCCACCACAGCCCATCCCAGCTTACCACAGCCCACCATGGCCCACCACAGCCCGTTCCAGACCACTAGAGCCCGTCCCAGCCCACCAAAGCCCATCCCCACCCACCACAGCCAGTCCTCACCCAACAAATCCCCTCCCCACCCACCACAGCCCGTCCCAGCCCACCACAGCCCGTCCCAGCCCACCACAGCCCGTCCCAGCCCATCTCAGCTCACCACAACCCACCACAGCCCGTCCCAGCCCACCACAGCCCACCACAGCCCATTACAGCTTACCACATCCCGTCCCAGCCCACCAGAGCCCGTTCCAGCCCACCACAGCCCATCCCAGCTTACCACAGCCCACCATGGCTCACCACAGCCCGTCCCAGCTTACCACAGCCCAACATGGCCCACCACAGCCCGTCCCAGCCCACCAAAGCCCGTCCCCGCCCGCCACAGCCCTTCCCTGCTCACCACAGCTCGGCCCCTCCCACCACAGCCCTTCCCCGCCCACCACGGACCGTCCCAGCCCACCACAGCTCGTCCCGGCCCACCACAGCCCGTCCCAGTTCATCCCAACCAGTCCCAGCCCACCACTGCACGTCCCAGCCCACCACAGCCCGTCCCAGCCCACCACAGCCCACCACAGCCCGTCCCAGCCCACCACAGCCTGTCCCAGCCCACCACAGCCCGTCCCAGCCCACCACAGCCCGTCCCAGGCCACCACAGCCCGTCCCAGCTCACCACAGTACACTACGGCCCACCATGACCCACCACGGCACACCACAGCCCACCACAGCCCGTCCCAGCCCAACAGAGCACATTCCAGACCACCAGAGCCTGTCCCAGAGCACCACAGCCCGTGCCAGCCCACCACAGCCCATCCCTACCTACCACAGCCCGTCCCAGCCCGTCCCAGCCCACCATAGCCCGTCCAAGCCCACCACAGCCCGTCCCAGCTTACCACAACCCACCACAGCAGGTCCCGGCCCACCGCAGCCCGTCCTCACCCACCATAGCCCGTCCCAGCCCACCACGGCCCGTCCCCGCCCACCACGTCCCGTCCCAGCTTACCACAACCCACCACAGCCTGTCTCGGCCCACCACGACCCGGCCTGGCCCACCGCAGCCCCGCCCGGCACACCGCAGCTTTGCCGGCCCACCACAGCCCGTGCCGGCCCACCGCAGCCCGTGCCGGCCCACCGCAGCCCGTCCCAGCCAACCAGAGCCCGTCCCAGCCCGTCTCAGCTCACCACAGCCCGTCCCGGCCCACTACAACTCGTCCCAGCCCACCACAGCCCACCACAGCCTGTCCCAGCCCACCACAGCCCGTCCCAGCCAACCACAGCCCGTCCCAGCCCGTCTCAGCTCACCACAGCCCGTCCCACCCCACCACAGCCCACCAGAGCCCGTCCCGGACCACCACAGCCCGTCCCAGCCCACCACAGCCCGTCCCCACCCAACACAGCCCGTCCCAGCCCCTCCCAGCCCGTCTCAGCCCACCACAGCCTATCCCAGCCTGTACCAGCTCGTCCAAGCCTGTCCCAGACCCCCAGAGCCCGTCGCAGCCCACCACAGCTCGTCACAGCCCGTCCCAGCTCTCCACAACCCACCGCAGCCCGTCCCAGCCCACCACAGCCCGTCCCAGCCCACCACGGCCCACCACAGCCCGTCCCAGCCCACCACAAGCCGTCCTAGCCCACCACAGACCTCCAGAGCCCGTCTCAGCTCACCACAGCCTATCCCAGCCCACCACAGCCCACCACAGCCCACTACGGCCCACCGCAGCCTATCCCAACCCGTCCCAGCCCACCACAGCCCGTCCCAGCCCACCACAGCCCGTCCCAGCTCGTCCCAGACCACCACAGCCTCTCACAGCACACCACAGCCCGTAACAGCCCACCACAGCAAGTACCAGCCCGTCCAAGCCCACCACGGCCCGTCTCAGCCCACCACGGCCCGTCTCAGCCCACCACGGCCCGTCTCAGCTCACCACAGCCCGTCCCAGACGACCACAGCCCGTCCCAGCCCACCACAGCCCACCACAGCCCGTCCCAGCCCACCACAGCACACCACAGCCCACCACAGCCCGTCCCAGCCCACCAGAGCCCGTCCCAGCCTGTTTCAGCCCAGCACGGCTAACCACGGCCTGTCCCTGCCCACCACGGTCCACCATGGCCCACCAGAGCACACCACGGCCCACCACGGCCCTTCCCAGTCCACCACAGCCCACCACAGCCTGTCCCAGCCCAGCACGGCCCGTCCCAGCCCACCACGGCCCACCACAGCCCACCACGGCCCGTCCCAGCCCACCACGGCCCATCACAGCCCACCACAGTTCACCACAGCCCGTCCTAGCCCAGCACGGCCCGTCCCAGCCCACCACGGACCACCACGGCCCATCTCAGCCTACCACAGCCTGTCCAAGCCCAGCACAGCCCTCCACAACCCTCCACAGCCCGTCCCAACCCTCCACAGCTCATCCCAGCCTACCACAGCCCGTCGCAGCCCAACACAGCTTATCCCAGCCCACCGCAACCCGTCCCAGCCCACCGCAACCCGTCCCAGCCCACCACAGCCAACCACAGGTCACCACAGCCCACCACCGGTCACCACAGCCCACCACAGGTCACCACAGCCTGTTTCAGCCCACCACGGCAAACCACGGCCCGTCCCAGCCCACCACGGCCCGCCATGGCCCACCACAGCTCGTCCCAGATAAACACGGCGCACCACAGCCCACCACAGTCCGTCCCGGCCCACCACAGCCCGTCCCAGCACACCACAGCCCACCACAGCCCATCACAGCCCACCATCGGTCACCACAGCCCACCACAGGTCACCACAGCCTGTTTCAGCCCACCACGGCAAACCACGGCCCGTCCCAGCCCACCACAGCCCACCACGGCCCGTCCCGGCCAACCACAGCCCGTCCCAGCACACCACAGCCCACCACAGCCCATCACAGCCCACCACAGCCCGTCCCAGCTTACCACAGCCCACCACAGACCGTCCCAGCCCACCACAGCCCGTCCCAGCCCCTCCCAGCCCGTCTCAGCCCACCACAGCCTGTCCCAGCTCGTCCAAGCCTGTCCCAGACCCCCAGAGCCCGTCGCAGCCCACCACAGCCCGTCACAGCCCGTCCCAGCTCTCCACAACCCACCGCAGCCCGTCCCAGCCCACCACAGCCCGTCCCAGCCCACCACGGCCCACGAAAGTTCACCACAGCGCACCACGGCCCACCACAGCCCGTCCCAGCCCACCACAAGCCGTCCTAGCCCACCACAGACCTCCAGAGCCCGTCTCAGCTCACCACAGCCTATCCCAACCCACCACGGCCCACCACAGCACACCACGGCCCACCGCAGCCTATCCCAACCCATCCCAGCCCACCACGGCCCGTCACCGCCCACCACGGCCCGTCCCAGCCCACCACGGCCCGTCCCAGCCCGTCCCAGCCCACGACAGCCCGTCCCAGCCCACCAGAGCCCACCAGAGCCCACCACAGCCCGTCCCAGCCCACCACGGCCCGTCTCAGCCCACCACGGCCCGTCTCAGCTCACCACAACCCGTCCCAGACGACCACAGCCCGTCCCAGCCCACCACAGCCCACCACAGCCCGTCCCGGCCCACCACGGCCCGTCCCAGCCCACCACAGCCCGTCCCAGCCCACCAGAGCCCGTCCCAGCCTGTTTCAGCCCAGCACGGCTAACCACGGCCTGTCCCGGCCCACCACGGCCAACCACGGTCCACCATGGCCCACCAGAGCACACCACGGCCCACCACGGCCCTTCCCAGTCCACCACAGCCCACCACAGCCTGTCCCAGCCCACCACGGCCCGTCCCAGCCCACCACTGACCACCCCAGCCCACCACGGCCCGTCCCAGCCCACCACGGCCCATCCCAGCCCACCACGGCCCATCACAGCCCACCACGGCCCGTCCTAGCCCAGCACAGCCCGTCCCAGCCCACCACGGACCACCACGGCCCATCTCAGCCCACCACAGCCTGTCCAAGCCCAGCACAGCCCTCCACAACACTCCACAGCCCGTCCCAACCCTCCACAGCTCATCCCAGCCTACCACAGCCCGTCGCAGCCCAACACAGCTTATCCCAGCCCACCGAAACCCGTCCCAGCCCACCGCAACCCATCCCAGCCCACCACAGGTCACCACAGCCCACCACCGGTCACCACAGCCCACCACAGGTCACCACAGCCTGTTTCAGCCCACCACGGCAAACCACGGCCCGTCCCAGCCCACCACGGCCCGCCATGGCCCACCACAGCTCGTCCCAGATAAACACGGCGCACCACAGCCCACCACAGTCCGTCCCGGCCCACCACAGCCCGTCCCAGCACACCACAGCCCACCACAGCCCACCACAGCCCGTCCCAGCTTACCACAGCCCACCACAGACCGTCCCAGCCCACGACAGCCCGTCCCAGCCCCTCCCAGCTCTCCACAACCCACCGCAGCCCGTCCCAGCCCACCACAGCCCGTCCCAGCCCACCACGGCCCACAAAAGCCCACCACAGCCCACCACGGCCCACCACAGCCTGTCCCAGCCCACCACAAGCCGTCCTAGCCCACCACAGACCTCCAGAGCCCGTCTCAGCTCACCACAGCCTATCCCAGCCCACCACGGCCCACCACAGCACACCACGGCCCACCGCAGCCTATCCCAACCCGTCCCAGCCCACCACGGCCCGTCCCAGCCCACCACGGCCCGTCCCAGCCCACCACGGCCCGTCCCAGCCCGTCCCAGCCCACGACAACCCGTTCCAGCCCACCAGAGCCCACCACAGCTCGTCCCAGCCCACCACAGCCCACAAGAGCTTGTCACAGACCACCACAGCCCGTCCCAGCCCACCACAGCCCACTACAGCCCACCACAGCCCGTCCCAGCCCACCACAGCCCGTCCCAGCCCACCACAGCCCGTCCCAGCCCACCACAGCCCGTCCCAGCTCGTCCCAGACCACCACAGCCTCTCACAGCACACCACAGCCCGTAACAGCCCACCACAGCAAGTACCAGCCCGTCCCAGCCCACCACGGCCCGTCTCAGCCCACCACGGCCCGTCTCAGCCCACCACGGCCCGTCTCAGCTCACCACAACCCGTCCCAGACGACCACAGCCCGTCCCAGCCCACCACAGCCCACCACAGCCCGTCCCAGCCCACCACAGCACACCACAGCCCACCACATCCCGTCCCAGCCCACCAGAGCCCGTCCCAGCCTGTTTCAGCCCAGCACGGCTAACCACGGCCTGTCCCGGCCCACCACGGCCAACCACGGTCCACCATGGCCCACCAGAGCACACCACGGCCCACCACGGCCCTTCCCAGTCCACCACAGCCCACCACAGCCTGTCCCAGCCCACCACGGCCCGTCCCAGCCCACCACGGCCCACCCCAGCCCGCCACGGCCCGTCCCAGCGCACCACGGCCCGTCCCAGCCCACCATGGCCCATCACAGCCCACCACAGTTCACCACAGCCCGTCCTAGCCCAGCACAGCCCGTCCCAGCCCACCACGGACCACCACGGCCCATCTCAGCCTACCACAGCCTGTCCAAGCCCAGCACAGCCCTCCACAACCCTCCACAGACCGTCCCAACCCTCCACAGCTCATCCCAGCCTACCACAGCCCGTCGCAGCCCAACACAGCTTATCCCAGCCCACCGCAACCCGTCCCAGCCCACCGCAACCCGTCCCAGCCCACCACAGCCCACCACAGGTCACCACAGCCCACCATCGGTCACCACAGCCCACCACAGGTCACCACAGCCTGTTTCAGCCCACCACGGCAAACCACGGCCCGTCCCAGCCCACCACGGCCCGCCATGGCCCACCACAGCTCGCCCCAGATAAACACGGCGCACCACAGCCCACCACGGCCCGTCCCGGCCAACCACAGCCCGTCCCAGCACACCACAGCCCACCACAGCCCATCACAGCCCACCACAGCCCGTCCCAGCTTACCACAGCCCACCACAGACCGTCCCAGCCCACCACAGCCCGTCCCAGCCCCTCCCAGCTCTCCACAACCCACCGCAGCCCGTCCCAGCTCGTCCAAGCCTGTCCCAGACCCCCAGAGCCCGTCGCAGCCCACCACAGCCCGTCACAGCCCGTCCCAGCTCTCCACAACCCACCGCAGCCCGTCCCAGCCCACCACAGCCCGTCCCAGCCCACCACGGCCCACGAAAGCCCACCACAGCGCACCACGGCCCACCACAGCCCGTCCCAGCACACCACAAGCCGTCCTAGCCCACCACAGACCTCCAGAGCCCGTCTCAGCTCACCACAGCCTATCCCAACCCACCACGGCCCACCACAGCACACCACGGCCCACCGCAGCCTATCCCAACCCATCCCAGCCCACCACGGCCCGTCCCAGCCCACCACGGCCCGTCCCAGCCCACCACGGCCCGTCCCAGCCTGTCCCAGCCCACGACAGCCCGTCCCAGCCCACCAGAGCCCACCAGAGCCCACCACAGCTCGTCCCAGCCCACCACAGCCCACAAGAGCTTGTCACAGACCACCACAGCCTGTCCCAGCCCACCACAGCCCACTACGGCCCACCACAGCCCGTCCCAGCCCACCACAGCCCGTCCCAGCCCACCACAGCCCGTCCCAGACCACCACAGCCTCTCACAGCACACCACAGCCCGTAACAGCCCACCACAGCAAGTACCAGCCCGTCCCAGCCCACCACGGCCCGTCTCAGCCCACCACGGCCCGTCTCAGCCCACCACGGCCCGTCTCAGCTCACCACAACCCGTCCCAGATGACCACAGCCCGTCCCAGCCCACCACAGCCCACCACAGCCCGTCCCGGCCCACCACAGCCCGTCCCAGCCCACCACAGCCCGTCCCAGCCCACCAGAGCCCGTCCCAGCCTGTTTCAGCCCAGCACGGCTAACCATGGCCTGTCCCGGCCCACCACGGCAAACCACGGTCCACCATGGCCCACCAGAGCACACCACGGCCCACCACGGCCCTTCCCAGTCCACCACAGCCCACCACAGCCTGTCCCAGCCCACCACGGCCCGTCCCAGCCCACCACTGACCACCCCAGCCCACCACGGCCCGTCCTAGCCCAGCACAGCCCGTCCCAGCCCACCACGGACCACCACGGCCCATCTCAGCCCACCACAGCCTGTCCAAGCCCAGCACAGCCCTCCACAACACTCCACAGACCGTCCCAACCCTCCACAGCTCATCCCAGCCTACCACAGCCCGTCGCAGCCCAACACAGCTTATCCCAGCCCACCGAAACTCGTCCCAGCCCACCGCAACCCATCCCAGCCCACCACAGGTCACCACAGCCCACCACCGGTCACCACAGCCCACCACAGGTCACCACAGCCTGTTTCAGCCCACCACGGCAAACCACGGCCCGTCCCAGCCCACCACGGCCCGCCATGGCCCACCACAGCTCGTCCCACATAAACACGGCGCACCACAGCCCACCACAGTCCGTCCCGGCCCACCACAGCCCGTCCCAGCACACCACAGCCCACCACAGCCCATCACAGCCCACCACAGCCCGTCCCAGCTTACCACAGCCCACCACAGACCGTCCCAGCCCACGACAGCCCGTCCCAGCCCCTCCCAGCTCTCCACAACCCACCGCAGCCCGTCCCAGCCCACCACAGCCCGTCCCAGCCCACCACGGCCCACAAAAGCCCACCACAGCCCACCACGGCCCACCACAGCCTGTCCCAGCCCACCACAAGCCGTCCTAGCCCACCACAGACCTCCAGAGCCCATCTCAGCTCACCACAGCCTATCACAGCCCACCACGGCCCACCACAGCACACCACGGCCCACCGCAGCCTATCCCAACCCGTCCCAGCCCACCACGGCCCGTCCCAGCCCACCACGGCCCGTCCCAGCCCGTCCCAGCCCACGACAGCCCGTTCCAGCCCACCAGAGCCCACCACAGCTCGTCCCAGCCCACCACAGACCACAAGAGCTTGTCACAGACCACCACAGCCCGTCCCAGACCACCACAGCCCACTACGGCCCACCACAGCCCGTCCCAGCCCACCACAGCCCGTCCCAGCCCACCACAGCCCGTCCCAGCCCACCACAGCCCGTCCCAGCTCGTCCCAGACCACCACAGCCTCTCACAGCACACCACAGCCCGTAACAGCCCACCACAGCAAGTACCAGCCCGTCCCAGCCCACCACGGCCCGTCTCAGCCCACCACGGCCCGTCTCAGCCCACCACGGCCCGTCTCAGCTCACCACAACCCGTCCCAGACGACCACAGCCCGTCCCAGCCCACCACAGCCCACCACAGCCCGTCCCAGCCCACCACAGCACACCACAGCCCGTCCCAGCCCACCAGAGCCCGTCCCAGCCTGTTTCAGCCCAGCACGGCTAACCACGGCCTGTCCCAGCCCACCACGGCCAACCACGGTCCACCATGGCCCACCAGAGCACACCACGGCCCACCACGGCCCTTCCCAGTCCACCACAGTTCACCACAGCCTGTCCTAGCCCAGCACAGCCCGTCCCAGCCCACCACGGACCACCACGGCCCATCTCAGCCTACCACAGCCTGTCCAAGCCCAGCACAGCCCTCCACAACCCTCCACAGACCGTCCCAACCCTCCACAGCTCATCCCAGCCTACCACAGCCCGTCGCAGCCCAACACAGCTTATCCCAGCCCACCGCAACCCGTCCCAGCCCACCGCAACCCGTCCCAGCCCACCACAGCCCACCACAGGTCACCACAGCCCACCATCGGTCACCACAGCCCACCACAGGTCACCACAGCCTGTTTCAGCCCACCACGGCAAACCACGGCCCGTCCCAGCCCACCACGGCCCGCCATGGCCCACCACAGCTCGTCCCAGATAAACACGGCGCACCACAGCCCACCACGGCCCGTCCCGGCCAACCACAGCCCGTCCCAGCACACCACAGCCCACCACAGCCCATCACAGCCCACCACAGCCCGTCCCAGCTTACCACAGCCCACCACAGACCGTCCCAGCCCACCACAGCCCGTCCCAGCCCCTCCCAGCCCGTCTCAGCCCACCACAGCCTGTCCCAGCTCGTCCAAGCCTGTCCCAGACCCCCAGAGCCCGTCGCAGCCCACCACAGCCCGTCACAGCCCGTCCCAGCTCTCCACAACCCACCGCAGCCCGTCCCAGCCCACCACAGCCCGTCCCAGCCCACCACGGCCCACGAAAGCCCACCACAGCCCACCACGGCCCACCACAGCCCGTCCCAGCCCACCACAAGCCGTCCCAGCCCACCACAGACCTCCAGAGCCCGTCTCAGCTCACCACAGCCTATCCCAGCCCACCACGGCCCACACAGCACACCACGGCCCACCGCAGCCTATCCCAACCCGTCCCAGCCCACCACGGCCCGTCCCAGCCCACCACGGCCCGTCCCAGCCCACCACGGCCCGTCCCAGCCCACCACAGCCCGTCTCAGCCCCCCAGAGCCCACCAGAGCCCACCACAGCTCGTCCCAGCCCACCACAGCCCGTCCCAGAACACCACAGGCCGTCCCAGAACACCACAGGCCGTCCCAAACCACCACAGCCCGTCCCAGCACACCACAGCCCACCACAGCCCATCACAGCCCACCACAGCCCGTCCCAGCTTACCACAGCCCACCACAGACCGTCCCAGCCCACCACAGCCCGTCCCAGCCCCTCCCAGCCCGTGTCAGCCCACCACAGCCTGTCCCAGCTCGTCCAAGCCTGTCCCAGACCCCCAGAGCCCGTCGCAGCCCACCACAGCCCGTCACAGCCCGTCCCAGCTCTCCACAACCCACCGCAGCCCGTCCCAGCCCACCACAGCC
Organism: Falco biarmicus; assembly: GCF_023638135.1. Taxonomy (NCBI): domain Eukaryota; kingdom Metazoa; phylum Chordata; class Aves; order Falconiformes; family Falconidae; genus Falco; species Falco biarmicus. The sequence continues at coordinate 98,876 of NW_026611682.1, read as the reverse complement.
CGTCCCAGCCCACCACGGCCCACAAAAGCCCACCACAGCGCACCACGGCCCACCACAGCCCGTCCCAGCCCACCACAAGCCGTCCTAGCCCACCACAGACCTCCAGAGCCCGTCTCAGCTCACCACAGCCTATCCCAACCCACCACGGCCCACCACAGCACACCACGGCCCACCGCAGCCTATCCCAACCCATCCCAGCCCACCACGGCCCGTCCCAGCCCACCACGGCCCGTCCCAGCCTGTCCCAGCCCACGACAGCCCGTCCCAGCCCACCAGAGCCCACCAGAGCCCACCACAGCTCGTCCCAGCCCACCACAGCCCACAAGAGCTTGTCACAGACCACCACAGCCTGTCCCAGCCCACCACAGCCCACTACGGCCCACCACAGCCCACTACGGCCCACCACAGCCCGTCCCAGCCCACCACAGCCCGTCCCAGCCCACCACAGCCTCTCACAGCACACCACAGCCCGTAACAGCCCACCACAGCAAGTACCAGCCCGTCCCAGCCCACCACGGCCCGTCTCAGCCCACCACGGCCCGTCTCAGCCCACCACGGCCCGTCTCAGCTCACCACAACCCGTCCCAGATGACCACAGCCCGTCCCAGCCCACCACAGCCCACCACAGCCCGTCCCGGCCCACCACGGCCCGTCCCAGCCCACCACAGCCCGTCCCAGCCCACCAGAGCCCGTCCCAGCCTGTTTCAGCCCAGCACGGCTAACCACGGCCTGTCCCGGCCCACCACGGCAAACCACGGTCCACCATGGCCCACCAGAGCACACCACGGCCCACCACGGCCCTTCCCAGTCCACCACAGCCCACCACAGCCTGTCCCAGCCCACCACGGCCCGTCCCAGCCCACCACTGACCACCCCAGCCCACCACGGCCCGTCGAGCCCACCACGGCCCGTCCCAGCCCACCACGGCCCATCACAGCCCGTCCTAGCCCAGCACAGCCCGTCCCAGCCCACCACGGACCTACCACGGCCCATCTCAGCCCACCACAGCCTGTCCAAGCCCAGCACAGCCCTCCACAACACTCCACAGCCCGTCCCAACCCTCCACAGCTCATCCCAGCCTAACACAGCCCGTCGCAGCCCAACACAGCTTATCCCAGCCCACCGAAACCCGTCCCAGCCCACCGCAACCCATCCCAGCCCACCACAGGTCACCACAGCCCACCACCGGTCACCACAGCCCACCACAGGTCACCACAGCCTGTTTCAGCCCACCACGGCAAACCACGGCCCGTCCCAGCCCACCACGGCCCGCCATGGCCCACCACAGCTCGTCCCAGATAAACACGGCGCACCACAGCCCACCACAGTCCGTCCCGGCCCACCACAGCCCGTCCCAGCACACCACAGCCCACCACAGCCCATCACAGCCCACCACAGCCCGTCCCAGCTTACCACAGCCCACCACAGACCGTCCCAGCCCACGACAGCCCGTCCCAGCCCCTCCCAGCTCTCCACAACCCACCGCAGCCCGTCCCAGCCCACCACAGCCCGTCCCAGCCCACCACGGCCCACAAAAGCCCACCACAGCCCACCACGGCCCACCACAGCCTGTCCCAGCCCACCACAAGCCGTCCTAGCCCACCACAGACCTCCAGAGCCCGTCTCAGCTCACCACAGCCTATCACAGCCCACCACGGCCCACCACAGCACACCACGGCCCACCGCAGCCTATCCCAACCCGTCCCAGCCCACCACGGCCCGTCCCAGCCCACCACGGCCCGTCCCAGCCCGTCCCAGCCCACGACAGCCCGTTCCAGCCCACCAGAGCCCACCACAGCTCGTCCCAGCCCACCACAGCCCACAAGAGCTTGTCACAGACCACCACAGCCCATCCCAGCCCACCACAGCCCACTACGGCCCACCACAGCCCGTCCCAGCCCACCACAGCCCGTCCCAGCCCACCACAGCCCGTCCCAGCCCACCACAGCCCGTCCCAGCTCGTCCCAGACCACCACAGCCTCTCACAGCACACCACAGCCCGTAACAGCCCACCACAGCAAGTACCAGCCCGTCCCAGCCCACCACGGCCCGTCTCAGCCAACCACGGCCTGTCTCAGCCCACCACGGCCCGTCTCAGCTCACCACAACCCATCCCAGATGACCACAGCCCACCACAGCCCACCACGGCCCTTCCCAGTCCACCACAGCCCACCACAGCCTGTCCCAGCCCACCACGGCCCGTCCCAGCCCACCACGGCCCACCACAGCCCACCACGGCCCGTCCCAGCCCACCACGGCCCGTCCCAGCCCACCACGGCCCACCACAGCCACTCGCAGCCCACCACGGCCCGTCCCAGCCCACCACGGACCACCACGGCCCATCTCAGCCCACCACAGCCTGTCCAAGCCCAGCACAGCCCTCCACAACCCTCCACAGCCCGTCCCAACCCTCCACAGCTCATCCCAGCCCACCACAGCCCGTCCCAGCCCACCACAGCCCGTCCCAGCTCGTCCCAGACCACCACAGCCTCTCACAGCACACCACAGCCCGTAACAGCCCACCACAGCAAGTACCAGCCCGTCCCAGCCCACCACGGCCCGTCCCAGCCCACCGCGGCCCGTCCCAGCCAACCGCGGCCCTTCCCAACCCACCACGGCCCACCACAGCCTGTCCCAGCCCACCACAGCCCGTCCCTACTCACCGCAGCCCACCACGGCCCGTCCCAGCCCACCACAGCCCGTTCCAGACCACCAGACCCCATCTCCGCCCACCAGAGCCCGTCCCTGGTCACCACGGCCCGTCCCAGGCCGTCCCAGCCCACGACAGACCGTCCCAGCCCACGAAAGCCCGTCCCAACTTACCACATTCCGTCCCAGCTTACTACAGCCCATCACAGCCCACCACGGTCCACCACAGCCCACCACAGCCCGTCCCAGCCCACCACGGCTCATAACAACCCACCACGGCCCGTCCCGGCCTACTACGGCACGTCCCAGCCCACCACAGCCCGTCCCAGCCCACCACGGCCCGTCCCCACCCAACACAGCCCGTCCCAGCCCCTCCCAGCCCGTGTCAGCCCACCACAGCCTGTCCCAGCCTGTCCCAGCTCGTCCAAGCCTGTCCGAGACCCCCAGAGCCCGTCGCAGCCCACCACAGCCCGTCCCAGCACACCACAGCCCGTCCCAGCACACCACAGCCCGTCCCAGCCCACCACAGCCCGTCCCAGCCCACCACAGACCATCCCAGCACACCACAGCCCGTCCCACCTTACCACAGCCCACCACAGCCCGTCCCGGCCCACTACAACTCGTCCCAGCCCACCACAGCCCACCACAGCCCGTCCCGGCCCACCACAGCCCGTCCCAGCTCACCACAGCCCGTCCCAGCCCACCACAACCCGTCCCAGCCCACCACAGACCACCACAGCCCGTCCCAAACCACCACAGCCCACCACAGTCCGTCCCGGCCCACTACAACTCGTCCCAGCCCACCACAGCCCACCACAGCCCGTCCCAGCCCACCACAGCCTCTCACAGCCAACCACAGCCTGTCCCAGCCAACCACAGCCCGTCCCAGCTTACCACAGCCCACCCCAGCCCGTCCCAGCCCACCACAGCCCGTCCCAGCCCACCACAGCCCGTCCCAGCCCACCACTGCCCGTCCCAGCCCGTTCCAACCCCTCCCAACCCACCACATCCCGTCCCAGCCCACCACAGCCCGTCCCAGCCCACCAGAGCCTGTCCCAGCCTGTTTCAGCCCACCACGGCTAACCACGGCCTGTTCCGGCCCACCACGGCCAACCACGGTTCACCATGGCCCACCAGAGCACACCACGGCCCACCACGGCCCTTCCCAGTCCACCACAGCCCACCACAGCCTGTCCCAGCCCACCATGGCCCACCCCAGCCCACCACGGCCCGTCCCAGCCCACCACGGCCCGTCCCAGCCCACCACGGCCCATCACAGCCAGTCCTAGCCCAGCACAGCCCGTCCCAGCCCACCACGGACCACCACGGCCCATCTCAGCCCACCACAGCCTGTCCAAGCCCAGCACAGCCCTCCACAACCCTCCACAGCCCGTCCCAACCCTCCACAGCTCATCCCAGCTTACCACAGCCCGTCGCAGCCCAACACAGCTTATCCCAGCCCACCGAAACCCGTCCCAGCCCACCGCAACCCGTCCCAGCCCACCACAGCCCACCACAGGTCACCACAGCCCACCATCGGTCACCACAGCCCACCACAGGTCACCACAGCCTGTTTCAGCCCACCACGGCAAACCATGGCCCGTCCCAGCCCACCACGGCCCGCCATGGCCCACCACAGCTCGTCCCAGAAAAACACGGCGCACCACAGCCCACCACGGCCCGTCCCGGCCCATCACAGCCCGTCCCAGCACACCACAGCCCACCACAGCCCATCACAGCCCGTCCCATCTTACCACAGCCCACCACAGACCGTCCCAGCCCACCACAGCCCGTCCCAGCCCCTCCCAGCCCGTCTCAGCCCACCACAGCCTGTCCCAGCCTGTCCCAGCTCGTCCAAGCCTGTCCCAGACCCCCAGAGCCCGTCCCAGACCACCACAGCCCGTCCCATCTTACCACAGCCCACCACGGCCCGTCCCAGCCCCCCACGGCCCGTCCCAGCCCGTCCCAGCCCACCACGGCCCGTCCCAGCCCGTCCCAGCCCACCAGAGCCCACCACAGCTCGTCCCAGCCCACCACAGACCACAAGAGCTTGTCACAGACCACCACAGCCCGTCCCAGCCCACCACAGCCCACTACGGCCCACCACAGCCTGTCCCAGCCCACCACAGCCCACCACAGCCCGTCCCAGCCCACCACAGCCCGTCCCAGCTCGTCCCAGACCACCACAGCCTCTCACAGCACACCACAGCCCGTAACAGCCCACCACAGCCCGTCCCAGCCCCTCCCAGCCCGTCTCAGCCCACCACAGCCTGTCCCAGCCTGTCCAAGCCTGTCCCAGACCCCCAGAGCCCGTCGCAGCCCACCACAGCCCGTCACAGCCCGTCCCAGCTCTCCACAACCCACCGCAGCCCGTCCCAGCCCACCACAGCCCGTCCCAGCCCACCACGGCCCACGAAAGCCCACCACAGCGCACCACGGCCCACCACAGCCCGTCCCAGCCCACCACAAGCCGTCCTAGCCCACCACAGACCTCCAGAGCCCGTCTCAGCTCACCACAGCCTATCCCAACCCACCACGGCCCACCACAGCACACCACGGCCCACCGCAGCCTATCCCAACCCATCCCAGCCCACCACGGCCCGTCCCAGCCCACCACGGCCCGTCCCAGCCTAACACGGCCCGTCCCAGCCTGTCCCAGCCCACGACAGCCCGTCCCAGCCCACCAGAGCCCACCACAGACCACAAGAGCTTGTCACAGACCACCACAGCCTGTCCCAGCCCACCACAGCCCGTCCCAGCCCACCACAGCCTGTCCCAGCCCACCACAGCCCACCACAGCCCGTCCCAGCCCACCACAGCCCGTCCCAGCTCGTCCCAGACCACCACAGCCTCTCACAGCACACCACAGCCCGTAACAGCCCACCACAGCCCGTCCCAGCCCCTCCCAGCCCGTCTCAGCCCACCACAGCCTGTCCCAGGCTGTCCAAGCCTGTCCCAGACCCCCAGAGCCCGTCGCAGCCCACCACAGCCCGTCACAGCCCGTCCCAGCTCTCCACAACCCACCGCAGCCCGTCCCAGCCCACCACAGCCCGTCCCAGCCCACCACGGCCCACGAAAGCCCACCACAGCGCACCACGGCCCACCACAGCCCGTCCCAGCACACCACAAGCCGTCCTAGCCCACCACAGACCTCCAGAGCCCGTCTCAGCTCACCACAGCCTATCCCAACCCACCACGGCCCACCACAGCACACCACGGCCCACCGCAGCCTATCCCAACCCATCCCAGCCCACCACGGCCCGTCCCAGCCCACCACGGCCCACCACTGCACACCACGGCCCGTCCCAGCCTGTCCCAGCCCACGACAGCCCGTCCCAGCCCACCAGAGCCCACCAGAGCCCACCACAGCTCGTCCCAGCCCACCACAGCCTACAAGAGCTTGTCACAGACCACCACAGCCTGTCCCAGCCCACCACAGCCCACTACGGCCCACCACAGCCCGTCCCAGCCCACCACAGCCCGTCCCAGCCCACCACAGCCCGTCCCAGCCCACCACAGCCTCTCACAGCACACCACAGCCCGTAACAGCCCACCACAGCAAGTACCAGCCCGTCCCAGCCCACCACGGCCCGTCTCAGCCCACCACGGCCCGTCTCAGCCCACCACGGCCCGTCTCAGATCACCACAACCCGTCCCAGATGACCACAGCCCGTCCCAGACCACCACAGCCCACCACAGCCCGTCCCGGCCCACCATGGCCCGTCCCAGCCCACCACAGCCCGTCCCAGCCCACCAGAGCCCGTCCCAGCCTGTTTCAGCCCAGCACGGCTAACCACGGCCTGTCCCGGCCCACCACGGCAAACCACGGTCCACCATGGCCCACCAGAGCACACCACGGCCCACCACGGCCCTTCCCAGTCCACCACAGCCCACCACAGCCTGTCCCAGCCCACCACGGCCCGTCCCAGCCCACCACTGACCACCCCAGCCCACCACGGCCCGTCCCAGCCCACCACGGCCCGTCCCAGCCCACCACGGCCCATCACAGCCCGTCCTAGCCCAGCACAGCCCGTCCCAGCCCACCACGGACCACCACGGCCCATCTCAGCCCACCACAGCCTGTCCAAGCCCAGCACAGCCCTCCACAACACTCCACAGCCCGTCCCAACCCTCCACAGCCCGTCCCAGCCCACCACAGCCCGTCCCAGCCCACCACGGCCCACAAAAGCCCACCACAGCCCACCACGGCCCACCACAGCCGGTCCCAGCCCACCACAAGCCGTCCTAGCCCACCACAGACCTCCAGAGCCCGTCTCAGCTCACCACAGCACACCACAGCCCACCACGGCCCACCACAGCACACCACGGCCCACCGCAGCCTATCCCAACCCGTCCCAGCCCACCACGGCCCGTCCCAGCCCACCACGGCCCGTCCCAGCCCGTCCCAGCCCACGACAGCCCGTTCCAGCCCACCAGAGCCCACCACAGCTCGTCCCAGCCCACCACAGCCCACAAGAGCTTGTCACAGACCACCACAGCCCGTCCCAGCCCACCACAGCCCACTACGGCCCACCACAGCCCGTCCCAGCCCACCACAGCCCGTCCCAGCCCACCACAGCCCGTCCCAGCCCACCACAGCCCGTCCCAGCTCGTCCCAGACCACCACAGCCTCTCACAGCACACCACAGCCCGTAACAGCCCACCACAGCAAGTACCAGCCCGTCCCAGCCCACCACGGCCCGTCCCAGCCCACCACGGCCCGTCTCAGCCCACCACGGCCCGTCTCAGCTCACCACAACCCGTCCCAGATGACCACAGCCCGTCCCAGCCCACCACAGCGTGTCCCAGCCCACCACAGCCCGTCCCAGCCCACCACAGCCCTTCCCAGCCCACCACAGCCCGTCCCAGCCTGTTTCAGCCCAGCACGGCTAACCACGGCCTGTCCCGGCCCACCACGGCCAACCACGGTCCACCATGGCCCACCAGAGCACACCACGGCCCACCACGGCCCTTCCCAGTCCACCACAGCCCACCACAGCCTGTCCCAGCCCACCACGGCCCGTCCCAGCCCACCACGGCCCACCACAGCCCACCACGGCCCGTCCCAGCCCACCACGGCCCGTCCCAGCCCACCACGGCCCATCACAGCCCACCACAGTTCACCACAGCCCGTCCTAGCCCAGCACGGCCCGTCCCAGCCCACCACGGACCACCACGGCCCATCTCAGCCCACCACAGCCTGTCCAAGCCCAGCACAGCCCTCCACAACCCTCCACAGCCCGTCCCAACCCTCCACAGCTCATCCCAGCCCACCGCAGCCCGTCCCAGCCCACCACAGCCCGTCCCAGCTCGTCCCAGACCACCACAGCCTCTCACAGCACACCACAGCCCGTAACAGCCCACCACAGCAAGTACCAGCCCGTCCCAGCCCACCACGGCCCGTCCCAGCCCACCACGGCCCATCACAGCCCACCACAGTTCACCACAGCCCGTCCCGGCCCACCACAGCCCTTCCCAGCCCACCACGGCCCGTCCCAGCCCACCACGGCCCACCACGGCCCAGCCCAGCCCACCACGGCCTGTCCCAGCCCACCACGGCCCGACGAAGCCCACCACGGCCCGAGCCAGCTCACCACAGCCCGAGTCAGCCCACCACAGCCCTTCCCGGCCCACCACAGCCCATCCCGGCCCACAGCGGTCCGTCCCGGCCAACCACGGTCTGTCGCAGCCCACCACGGCCCACCTCAGCCCACCACGGCCCGTCCCAGCGCACCACAGCCCGTCCCAGCCCACCACAGCCCGTCTAAGCCCACAACAGACCGTCCCAGCCCACCACAGCCCGTCCCAGCCCGACCCAGCCCACCACAGCCCGACTCAGCCCAACACAGCTCTTCCCAGCCCACCACAGCCCGTCCCAGCCCGTCAGAGCCCATGCCAACCCGTCCCAGCACGGCCCAGCCCGTCCCGGCTCACCACAGCCCATCACGGCCCACCACAGCCCACCACAGTCCGTCCCAGCCCACCACGGCCCTTCCCAGCCCCCCACAGCCCCTTCCAGATGACCACAGCCCGTCCCAGCCCACCACAGCCCGTCCCAGCCCAACAAAGCTCTTCCCAGCCCACCACAGCCCGTCACAGCCCGTCAGAGCCCATGCCAACCTGTCCCAGCACGGCCCAGCCCGTCCCGGCCCACCACAGCCCATCACGGCCCACCACAGCCCACCACAGTCCGTCCCAGCCCACCACTGCCCGTCCCAGCCCACCACGGCCCACCACAGCCCACCACAGCCCGTCCCAGCCCGTGTCAGCCCTTACTAGCTCACCACAGTCTGTGCCAGCCCATCCTAGCCCACCGCGTCTAGTCCCAAATCGTCCCAGCCCACCGCAGCCCGTCCCAGCCCGTCCCAGCCCACCACAGCCCACCACAGCGCGTACCAGCCCACCACAGATCGTCCAAGCCCACCACAGCTTTTCCCAGCCCACCACAGCCCATTACAGACCGTCCCAGTACGTCCCAGCTCACCACAACTTGTCCATGCCCACCACGGCCTGTCCCCGCCCACCACGGCCCACCTCAGCCCAGCAGTGCCTGTCCCAGCCCACCACAGCCCTTCCCAGCTCACCACAGCCCACCACAGCCCATTACAGCTTACCACAGCCCGTCGCAGCCCACCACAGCCCGTCCCAGCCCGACCCAGCCCTTCCCAGCACACCACGGCCTGTCCCAGCCCACCACGGCCTGTCCCAGCCCACCACGGCCTGTCCCTGCCCACCACGGCCCACCGCAGCCCAGCAGAGCCTGTCCCAGCCCACCACAGCCCGTCCCAGCCCACCACGGCCCGTCCCAGCCCACCACGCCCCGACCAAGCCCACCACGGCCCGACCAAGCCCACCACGGCCCGAGTCAGCCCACCACAGCCCGTCCCAGCCCGTGTCAGCCCGTACTAGCGCACCACAGCCCGTCCCAGCCCACCACAGCCCGTCCCAGCCCGTGTCAGCCCGTACTAGCGCACCGCAGTCTGTGCCAGCTCGTCCCAGCCCACCGCATACCGTCCCAGCTCGTCCCAGCCCACCGTAGCCCGTCCCAGCCTGTCCCAGCCCACCACAGCCCGTCCCAGGCAACCACGGCCCGTCCCAGCCCACCACAGCCCGTGCCAGCCCACCACAGCCCGTGCCAGACCACCACAGCCCGTCCCAGACCACCACAACTTTTCCCAGCCCGTCCCAGAACAGCACAGCCCACCAGAGCCCATCCCAGCCCACCGCAGCCCGTCCCAGCCCACCGCAGCCCACCACAGCCCGTCCCGGCCCACCACAGCCCATCCCGGCTTACCACAGCCCATCCCCGCCCACCACAGCCCATCCCCACCCACCACAGCCCGTCCCCGCCTACCACAGTCCGTCCCAGCACACCACAGCCCGTCCCAGCCCACCACAGCCCACCACAGACCGTCCCAGCCCACCGCAGCCCGTTCCAGCCCACCGCAGCCCGTCCCAGCTTGTCCGAGCCCACCGCAGCCCGTCCCAGCACACCGCAGCCCGTCCCAGCCCATCGCAGCCCATCCCAGCCCACCGCCGTTCGTCCCAGCCCACCGCGGCCCGTCCCAGCCCACCGCGGCCCGTCCCAGCCCACCGCGGCCCGTCCCAGCCCATCCCAGACTACCGCAGCCCGTCCCAGCCCGTCCCAGCCCATGGCAACCCGTCCCAGCCCACAGCAGCCCGTCCCAGCCCACGGCAACACGTCCCAGCCCACGGCAGCCCGTCCCAGCCCACGGCAGCCCGTCCCAGCCCACGGCAGCCCATCACAGCCCACGGCAGCCCATCACAGCCCGTCGCAGCCCACCGCAGCCCGTCACAGCACACCACAGCCCGTCGCAGCCCGTCGCAGCCCGTCCCACCTCACCACAGCCCGTCCCACCTCACCACAGCCCGTCCCAGCTCACCACAGCCCGTCCCAGCTCACCACAGCCCGTCCCAGCTCACCACAGCCCGTCCCAGAACACCACAGGCCGTCCCAGAACACCACAGGCCGTCCCAGAACACCACAGGCCGTCCCAGACAACAACAGGCCGTCCGAGACCACCACAGCCTGTCCCAGCCCACCACAGCCCGTACCAGGCCACCACAGCCTGTCCCAGCTCATCAAAGCCTGTCCCAGCCCACCACAGCTTGTCCCAGCCCACTACAGCCCACCACAGCCCGTCCCAGCCCACCACGGCCCGTCCCAGCCCACCACGGCCCGTCCCAGCCCACCAAAGCCCGTCCCAGCCCCCCATAGCCCACCACAGCCCGTCCCTGTCCTACCACAGCCTGTCCCAGCCCACCACAGCCCGCTCCAGACCGTCCCAGCTCACCACAGGCCGTCCCAGCCCACCACAGCCCGCCCCAGCCCGTCTCAGCCCACCAAAGCCCACCACGGCCCGTCCCAGCCCACCACAGCCCACCACGGCCCGTCCCAGCCCACCACGGCCCGTCCCAGCCACTAGAGCCTGTCCCAGCCTATTTCAGCCCACCACAGGCCACCACAGGCCATCCCAGCCCAAAACAGACGGTCCCAGCCAACCACAGCCCGTCGAGCCAACCACAGCCCGTCCCAGCCCTCCACAGCCCACCACAGCCCGTCCCAGGTCACCACAGTCCGTCCCAGCCTGTCCTAGCCCAGCATAGCCCGTCCCAGCCCACCACAGCCCGTCCCAGCCCACCACAACACGTCCCAGCCCACCACAGCCCGCCCAAGCCCACCACAGCCCGTCCCAGCCCACCACAACTCACCACAGACCGTCCCAACCCACCACAGCCCGTCTAAGCTCACCAGAACCCACCACAGCCCACCACAGCTCGTCCCAGCCCACCACAGCCCGTCCCAGCCCGCCACAGCCCACCCCAGCCCACCACAGCCCGTCCCATCCCACCACAGCCCGTCCCAGCCCACCACAGTTCGTCCCAGCCCACCACAGCCCGTCCCAGCCCACCACAGCCCGTCCCAGCACACCACAGCCCGTCCCAGCACACCACAGCCCGTCCCAGCCCGTCCCAGCCCACTACAGCCCGTCCCAGCCTGTCCCAGCCTGTCCCCGCCCACCACAGCCTGTCCCAGCCCACCACAGCCCGTCCCAGCCCACCACGGACCACCACGGCCCATCTCAGCCCACCACAGCCTGTCCAAGCCCAGCACAGCCCTCCACAACCCTCCACAGCCCGTCCCAACCCTCCACAGCTCATCCCAGCTTACCACAGCCCGTCGCAGCCCAACACAGCTTATCCCAGCCCACCGCAGCCCGTCCCAGCCCACCGCAGCCCGTCCTAGCCCACCGAAACCCGTCCCAGCCCACTGCAACCCGTCCCAGCCCACCACAGGTCACCACAGCCCACCACCGGTCACCACAGCCCACCACCGGTCACCACAGCCTGTTTCAGCCCATGACGGCAAACCACGGCCCGTCCCAGCCCACCACGGCCCGCCATGGCCCACCACAGCTCGTCCCAGATAAACACGGCGCACCACAGCCCACCACGGCCCGTCCCGGCCCACCACAGCCCGTCCCAGCCCACCACAGCCCGTCCCAGCCCACCACAGCCCGTCCCAGCCCACCACAGCACACCACAGCCCACCACAGCCCGTCCCAGCTCACCACTGCCCACCACAGCTCGTCCCAGTTCACCACAGCCCGTCCCAGCCCGTCCCAGCCCGTCCCAGCCCACCACAGCCTGTCCCAGCCCATCACAGCCTGTCCCAGCCCGTCCCATTCCACCACACCGAGTCCCAGCCCACCAGAGCCCGTCCCAGCCCGTCCCAGCTTGTCCTTGCACACCACAGCTCGTCCAAGCACACCACAGCCCGTCCCAGCACACCACAGCCCATCCCAGCCCACCCCAGCCCGTCCCAGCCCACCACAGCCCGTCCCAGCACACCACAGCCCGTCCCACCTTACCACAGCCCACCACAGCCCGTCCCGGCACACTACAACCCGTCCCAGCCCACAACAGCACACCACAGCACGTCCCGGCCCACCACAGCCCGTCCCAGCCCACCACAACCCATCCCAGCACACCACAGACCACCACAGCCCGTCCCAAACCACCACAGCCCGTCCCAGCCCAACACAGCCCACCACAGTCCGTCCCGGCCCACTACAACTCGTCCCAGCCCACCACAGCCCGTCCCAGCCAACCACAGCCCGTCCCAGCCCGGCTCAGCTCACCACAGCTTGTCCCACCCCACCACAGCCCACCAGATCCCGTCCCGGACCACCACAGCCCGTCCCAGCCCACCACAGCCCGTCCCCACCCAACACAGCCCGTCCCAGCCCCTCCCAGCCCGTCTCAGCCCACCACAGCCTGTCCCAGCCTGTCCCAGCTCGTCCAAGCCTGTCCCAGACCCCCAGAGCCCGTCGCAGCCCACCACAGCTCGTCACAGCCCGTCCCAGCTCTCCACAACCCACCGCAGCCCGTCCCAGCCCACCACAGCCCGTCCCAGCCCAACACGGCCCACGAAAGCCCACCACAGCCCACCACGCCCCGTCTCAGCCCACCACGGCCCACCACAAGACGTCCTAGCCCACCACAGACCTCCAGAGCCCGTCTCAGCTCACCACAGCCTATCCCAGCCCACCACGGACAACCACGGCCCACCACAGAATATCCCAACCCGTCCCAGCCCACCACGGCCCGTCCCAGCCCACCACGGCCCGTCCCAGCCCACCACAGCTCGTCCCAGCCCACCACAGCCCACAAGAGCTTGTCACAGACAACCACAGCCCTTCCCAGCCCACCACAGCCCACTACGGCCCACTACAGCCCGTCCCAGCCAACCACAGCCCGTCCCAGCCCACCACAGCCCGTCCCAGCTCGTCCCAGACCACCACAGCCCACAAGAGCTTGTCACAGACCACCACAGCCCGTCCCAGCCCACCACAGCCCACTACGGCCCACCACAGCCCGTCCCAGCCCACCACAGCCCGTCCCAGCCCACCACAGCCCGTCCTAGCCCACCACAGCCCATCCCAGCCCACCACAGCCCGTCCCAGCTCGTCCCAAACCACCACAGCCTGTCACAGCACACCACAGCCCGTAACAGCCCACCACAGCAAGTACCAGCCCGTCCCAGCCCACCACGGCCCGTCTCAGCCCACCACGGCCCGTCTCAGCCCACCACGGCCCATCTCAGCTCACCACAACCCGTCCCAGACGACCACAGCCCGTCCCAGCCCGTCCCAGCCCACCACATCCCGTCCCAGCCCACCACAGCCCGTCCCAGCCCACCACAGCCCGTCCCAGCCCACCACAGCCCGTCCCAGCCCACCAGAGCCCGTCCCAGCCTTTTTCAGCCCAGCATGGCTAACCACGCCCTGTCCCGGCCCACCACGGCCAACCACGGTCCACCATGGCCCACCACAGCACACCACGGTCCACCACGGCCCTTCCCAGTACACCACAGCCCACCACAGCCCGTCCCAGCCCTTCCCAGCCTGTCCCAGCCCACCACAGCCCGTCCCAGCACACCACAGACCGTCCCAGTCCACCACAGACCGTCCCAGCATGTCCCAGCCCGTCCCAGCCCATCACAGCCCGTTCCAGACCACCACGGCCCGTTCCAGCCCACCACAGCCCACCGCAGCCCTTCCCAGCCTGTCCCAGCTCACCACAGACCGTCACCGCCCACCACAGCCCGTCAGCGCCCACCACAGCCCGTCCCAGCTCACCACAGCCCGTCCCAGACCACCACAGCCCGTCACCGCCCACCACAGCCCGTCCCAGCCCACCACAGCCCGTCCCTGCTCCTCCCAGCCCGTCCCAGCCCACCACAGAATGTCCCAGCCCACCACAGACCGTCCCAGGCCGTCTCCGCCCACCACAGCCCGTCTCCGCCCACCACAGCCCGTCCCCGCCCACCGCAGCCCGTTCCCGCAAACCACAGCTTGTCCCAGCCCACCACAGCCCGTCCCAGCCCGTCCCAGCCCAACCACAGCCCGTTCCAGACCACCAGAGCCCACCAGAGCCCACCACAGAATGCCCCAGCCCACCACAGCCCGTCCCAGCCCACCAGAGCCCGTCCCAGCCTGTTTCAGCCCAGCACGGCTAACCACGCCCTGTCCCGGCCCACCACGGCCAACCACGGTCCACCATGGCCCACCACAGCACACCACGGTCCACCACGGCCCTTCGTAGTACACTACAGTCCACCACAGCCCGTCCCAGCCCACCACATCCCACCCCAGCCCACCACGGCCCACCGCAGCCCACCACAGCCCGTCCCAGCCCTTCCCAGCCCGTCCCAGCCCACCACAGCCCGTCCCAGCACACCACAGACCGTCCCAGTCCACCACAGACCGTCCCAGCATGTCCCAGCCCGTCCCAGCCCATCACAGCCCGTTCCAGACCACCACGGCCCGTTCCAGCCCACCACAGCCCACCGCAGCCCGTCCCAGCCTGTCCCAGCTCACCACAGACCGTCACCGCCCACCACAGCCCGTCAGCGCCCACCACAGCCCGCCACAGCCCACCACAGCCCGTCCCAGCCCACCACAGCCCGTCACCGCCCACCACAGCCCGTCCCAGCCCACCACAGCCCGTCCCTGCTCCTCCCAGCCCGTCCCAGCCCACCACAGAATGTCCCAGCCCACCACAGACCGTCCCAGGCCGTCTCCGCCCACCACAGCCCGTCTCCGCCCACCACAGCCCGTCCCCGCCCACCGCAGCCCGTTCCCGCAAACCACAGCTTGTCCCAGCCCACCACAGCCCGTCCCAGCCCGTCCCAGCCCAACCACAGCCCGTTCCAGACCACCAGAGCCCACCAGAGCCCACCACAGAATGTCCCAGGCCACCACAGCCTGTCTCAGCCTATCCCAGCCTGTCCCAGCCCGTCCCAGCCCACAGCAGCCCGTCCCAGCCCACCACAGCCCGTCCCAGCCCACCACAGCCCGTCCCAGCCTGTCCCAGCCCGTCCCCGCCCACCACAGCCCGTCCCAGCCCACCACAGACTGTCCCAGCCCACCACAGACCGGCCCACCACAGCCCGTCCCAGCCCACCACAGCCTGTCCCAGCCCACCACAGACCGTCCCAGCCCACCACAGCCCGTCCCAGCACACCACAGCCCGTCCCAGCACACCACAGCCCATCCCAGCCCGTCCCAGCCCACCACAGCCCGTCCCAGCCTGTCCCAGCCCACCACGGCCCACCACAGCCCATCACAGCCCATCACAGCCCACCACGGTCCACCACAGACCACCACAGACCACCACAGTTCGTCCCAGTCCTCCACAACCCGTCGCAGACCACCACGGCCCGTCCCGGCCCACCACGGCCTGTCACAGCCAAACACAGCCTGTCCCAGACAAACACAGCCTTTCCTGGCCCACCACGGCCCGTCCCGGCCCACCACGGCCCGTCCCGGCCCGCCACGGCCCGTCCCAGCCCACCACGGCCCGTCCCAACCCGCCACGGCCCGTCCCAGCCCGCCACGGCCCATCCCAGCCCGCCACGGCCCGTCCCAGCCCACCACAGCCCGCCCTAGCCCACCACAGACCACCACAGTTCATCGCAGCCCACCACGGCCCGTCCCAGCCCACCACGGCACACTACAGCCCGTCCCAGCCCTCCACAGCCCACCACAGCCCACTACAGCCCGTCCCAGCCCACCACAGCCCGTCCCAGCCCACCACAGCCCAGCACAGCCCGTCCCAGCCTGTCCCAGCTCATCCCAGCCCACCACAGCCCACCACAGTTTGTCCCAGCCCACCACAGCCCGTCCCAGCCCACCACAGGCCACTACAGCATACCACAGGCCACTACAACACACCACAGCCCGTCACAGCTCGTCCCAGCTCGTCATAGCACGTCCCAGCCCACCACAGCCCACCCCAGCATGTCCCAGGCCCCCACAGCCCACGACAGCCCTTCCCAGCCCACGACAGCCCATCCCAGCCCACCACAGCCCGTCCCAGCCCACCACAGACCACTACAGAACACCACAGACCACTACAGAGCACCACAGCCTACCGTAGCCCACCACAGCCCGTCCCCGCCCACCACAGCCCGTCCCAGCCCACCACAGCCCGTCCCCGCCCACCACAGCCCGTCCCCGCCCACCACAGCCCGTCCCCGCCCACCACAGCCCGTCCCAGCTTGTCCCAGACCGTCCCAGCTCGTCCCAGACCGTCCCAGGCCTTCCCAGCCCACCACAGCCCGTCCCGGACCACGACAGCCCCTCCCGGACCTACCACAACCCGTCCCCGACCACCACAGCAGGTCCAAGCCCACCACAGCCTGTCCCAGCCCACCACAGACCGTCCCAGCTCTCCACAGCTCTCCATAGCCCGTCCCAATCCTCCACAGCCCGTCCCAGCCCACTACAGCCCGTCCCAGCCTGTCCCAGCCTGTCCCCGCCCACCACAGCCTGTCCCAGCCCACCACAGCCCGTCCCAGCCCACCACGGACCACCACGGCCCATCTCAGCCCACCACAGCCTGTCCAAGCCCAGCACAGCCCTCCACAACCCTCCACAGCCCGTCCCAACCCTCCACAGCTCATCCCAGCTTACCACAGCCCGTCGCAGCCCAACACAGCTTATCCCAGCCCACCGCAGCCCGTCCCAGCCCACCGCAGCCCGTCCTAGCCCACCGAAACCCGTCCCAGCCCACTGCAACCCGTCCCAGCCCACCACAGGTCACCACAGCCCACCACCGGTCACCACAGCCCACCACCGGTCACCACAGCCTGTTTCAGCCCACCACGGCAAACCACGGCCCGTCCCAGCCCACCACGGCCCGCCATGGCCCACCACAGCTCGTCCCAGATAAACACGGCGCACCACAGCCCACCACGGCCCGTCCCGGCCCACCACAGCCCGTCCCAGCCCACCACAGCCCGTCCCAGCCCACCACAGCCCGTCCCAGCCCACCACAGCACACCACAGCCCACCACAGCCCGTCCCAGCTCACCACTGCCCACCACAGCTCGTCCCAGTTCACCACAGCCCGTCCCAGCCCGTCCCAGCCCATCCCAGCCCACCACAGCCTGTCCCAGCCCATCACAGCCTGTCCCAGCCCGTCCCATTCCACCACACCGAGTCCCAGCCCACCAGAGCCCGTCCCAGCCCGTCCCAGCTTGTCCTTGCACACCACAGCTCGTCCAAGCACACCACAGCCCGTCCCAGCACACCACAGCCCATCCCAGCCCACCCCAGCCCGTCCCAGCCCACCACAGCCCGTCCCAGCCCACCACAGCCCGTCCCAGCACACCACAGCCCGTCCCACCTTACCACAGCCCACCACAGCCCGTCCCGGCACACTACAACCCGTCCCAGCCCACAACAGCACACCACAGCACGTCCCGGCCCACCACAGCCCGTCCCAGCCCACCACAACCCATCCCAGCACACCACAGACCACCACAGCCCGTCCCAAACCACCACAGCCCGTCCCAGCCCAACACAGCCCACCACAGTCCGTCCCGGCCCACTACAACTCGTCCCAGCCCACCACAGCCCGTCCCAGCCAACCACAGCCCGTCCCAGCCCGGCTCAGCTCACCACAGCTTGTCCCACCCCACCACAGCCCACCAGATCCCGTCCCGGACCACCACAGCCCGTCCCAGCCCACCACAGCCCGTCCCCACCCAACACAGCCCGTCCCAGCCCCTCCCAGCCCACCACAGCCTGTCCCAGCCTGTCCCAGCTCGTCCAAGCCTGTCCCAGACCCCCAGAGCCCGTCGCAGCCCACCACAGCTCGTCACAGCCCGTCCCAGCTCTCCACAACCCACCGCAGCCCGTCCCAGCCCACCACAGCCCGTCCCAGCCCAACACGGCCCACGAAAGCCCACCACAGCCCACCACGCCCCGTCTCAGCCCACCACGGCCCACCACAAGCCGTCCTAGCCCACCACAGACCTCCAGAGCCCGTCTCAGCTCACCACAGCCTATCCCAGCCCACCACGGCCCACCACGGCCCACCGCAGAATATCCCAACCCGTCCCAGCCCACCACGGCCCGTCCCAGCCCACCACGGCCTGTCCCAGCCCACCACAGCTCGTCCCAGCCCACCACAGCCCACAAGAGCTTGTCACAGACAACCACAGCCCTTCCCAGCCCACCACAGCCCACTACGGCCCACTACAGCCCGTCCCAGCCCACCACAGCCCGTCCCAGCCCACCACAGCCCGTCCCAGCTCGTCCCAGACCACCACAGCCCACAAGAGCTTGTCACAGACCACCACAGCCCGTCCCAGCCCACCACAGCCCACTACGGCCCACCACAGCCCGTCCCAGCCCACCACAGCCCGTCCCAGCCCACCACAGCCCGTCCTAGCCCACCACAGCCCGTCCCAGCCCACCACAGCCCGTCCCAGCTCGTCCCAAACCACCACAGCCTGTCACAGCACACCACAGCCCGTAACAGCCCACCACAGCAAGTACCAGCCCGTCCCAGCCCACCACGGCCCGTCTCAGCCCACCACGGCCCGTCTCAGCCCACCACGGCCCATCTCAGCTCACCACAACCCGTCCCAGACGACCACAGCCCGTCCCAGCCCGTCCCAGCCCACCACATCCCGTCCCAGCCCACCACAGCCCGTCCCAGCCCACCACAGCCCGTCCCAGCCCACCACAGCCCGTCCCAGCCCACCAGAGCCCGTCCCAGCCTGTTTCAGCCCAGCACGGCTAACCACGCCCTGTCCCGGCCCACCACGGCCAACCACGGTCCACCATGGCCCACCACAGCACACCACGGTCCACCACGGCCCTTCCCAGTACACCACAGTCCACCACAGCCCGTCCCAGCCCACCACGGCCCACCCCAGCCCACCACGGCCCACCGCAGCCCACCACAGCCCGTCCCAGCCCTTCCCAGCCCGTCCCAGCCCACCACAGCCCGTCCCAGCACACCACAGACCGTCCCAGTCCACCACAGACCGTCCCAGCATGTCCCAGCCCGTCCCAGCCCATCACAGCCCGTTCCAGACCACCACGGCCCGTTCCAGCCCACCACAGCCCACCGCAGCCCTTCCCAGCCTGTCCCAGCTCACCACAGACCGTCACCCGCCCACCACAGCCCGTCAGCGCCCACCACAGCCCGTCCCAGCTCACCACAGCCCGTCCCAGACCACCACAGCCCGTCACCGCCCACCACAGCCCGTCCCAGCCCACCACAGCCCGTCCCTGCTCCTCCCAGCCCGTCCCAGCCCACCACAGAATGTCCCAGCCCACCACAGACCGTCCCAGGCCGTCTCCGCCCACCACAGCCCGTCTCCGCCCACCACAGCCCGTCCCCGCCCACCGCAGCCCGTTCCCGCAAACCACAGCTTGTCCCAGCCCACCACAGCCCGTCCCAGCCCAACCACAGCCCGTTCCAGACCACCAGAGCCCACCAGAGCCCACCACAGAATGCCCCAGCCCACCACAGCCCGTCCCAGCCCACCAGAGCCCGTCCCAGCCTGTTTCAGCCCAGCACGGCTAACCACGCCCTGTCCCGGCCCACCACGGCCAACCACGGTCCACCATGGCCCACCACAGCACACCACGGTCCACCACGGCCCTTCGTAGTACACTACAGTCCACCACAGCCCGTCCCAGCCCACCACATCCCACCCCAGCCCACCACGGCCCACCGCAGCCCACCACAGCCCGTCCCAGCCCTTCCCAGCCCGTCCCAGCCCACCACAGCCCGTCCCAGCACACCACAGACCGTCCCAGTCCACCACAGACCGTCCCAGCATGTCCCAGCCCGTCCCAGCCCATCACAGCCCGTTCCAGACCACCACGGCCCGTTCCAGCCCACCACAGCCCACCGCAGCCCGTCCCAGCCTGTCCCAGCTCACCACAGACCGTCACCGCCCACCACAGCCCGTCAGCGCCCACCACAGCCCGCCACAGCCCACCACAGCCCGTCCCAGCCCACCACAGCCCGTCACCCGCCCACCACAGCCCGTCCCAGCCCACCACAGCCCGTCCCTGCTCCTCCCAGCCCGTCCCAGCCCACCACAGAATGTCCCAGCCCACCACAGACCGTCCCAGGCCGTCTCCGCCCACCACAGCCCGTCTCCGCCCACCACAGCCCGTCCCCGCCCACCGCAGCCCGTTCCCGCAAACCACAGCTTGTCCCAGCCCACCACAGCCCGTCCCAGCCCGTCCCAGCCCAACCACAGCCCGTTCCAGACCACCAGAGCCCACCAGAGCCCACCACAGAATGTCCCAGGCCACCACAGCCTGTCTCAGCCTATCCCAGCCTGTCCCAGCCCGTCCCAGCCCACAGCAGCCCGTCCCAGCCCACCACAGCCCGTCCCAGCCCACCACAGCCCGTCCCAGCCTGTCCCAGCCCGTCCCCCGCCCACCACAGCCCGTCCCAGCCCACACCAGACTGTCCCAGCCCACCACAGACCGGCCCACCACAGCCCGTCCCAGCCCACCACAGCCTGTCCCAGCCCACCACAGACCGTCCCAGCCCACCACAGCCCGTCCCAGCACACCACAGCCCGTCCCAGCACACCACAGCCCATCCCAGCCCGTCCCAGCCCACCACAGCCCGTCCCAGCCTGTCCCAGCCCACCACGGCCCACCACAGCCCATCACAGCCCATCACAGCCCACCACGGTCCACCACAGACCACCACAGACCACCACAGACCACCACAGTTCGTCCCAGTCCTCCACAACCCGTCGCAGACCACCACGGCCCGTCCCGGCCCACCACGGCCTGTCACAGCCAAACACAGCCTGTCCCAGACAAACACAGCCTTTCCTGGCCCACCACGGCCCGTCCCGGCCCACCACGGCCCATCCCGGCCCGCCACGGCCCGTCCCAGCCCACCACGGCCCGTCCCAACCCGCCACGGCCCGTCCCAGCCCGCCACGGCCCATCCCAGCCCGCCACGGCCCGTCCCAGCCCACCACAGCCCGTCCCAGCCCACCACAGACCACTACAGAACACCACAGACCACTACAGAGCACCACAGCCTACCGTAGCCCACCACAGCCCGTCCCCGCCCACCACAGCCCGTCCCAGCCCACCACAGCCCGTCCCCGCCCACCACAGCCCGTCCCCGCCCACCACAGCCCGTCCCCGCCCACCACGGCCCGTCCCAGCTTGTCCCAGACCGTCCCAGCTCGTCCCAGACCGTCCCAGGCCTTCCCAGCCCACCACAGCCCGTCCCAAACCACGACAGCCCCTCCCGGACCTACCACAACCCGTCCCCGACCACCACAGCAGGTCCAAGCCCACCACAGCCTGTCCCAGCCCACCACAGACCGTCCCAGCTCTCCACAGCTCTCCATAGCCCGTCCCAATCCTCCACAGCCCGTCCCAGCCTAACACAGCCCGTCCCAGCCCACCACAGCCTGTCCCAGCCCACCACAGCCCGTCCCAGCCCACCACAGCCCGTCCCAGCCCACCACAGCCCGTCCCAGCCCACCACAGCCCGTCCCAGCCCACCACAGCCCATCCCAGCCCACCACAGCCCGTCCCAGCCCACCACAGCCCCACCCAGCCCATCACAGGCCACTACAGCACACCACAGCCTACCGCAGACCACCACAGCCCGTCCCACCCCGTCACAGCTCGTACCAGCCCGACACAGCCCACCACAGCCCGTCTCAGCTCACCACAGCCGTTCCCAGCCCACCACGGCCCACCACAGCCCGTCCCAGCTAAACACAGTCCGTCCCAGCCCACCACACTCACCACAACTCGTCCCAGACCGTTCCAGCACAGCACAGCCCATGCAAGCCCACCACAGCCCGTCCCAGCCCACCATAGCCGTTCTAGCCCACCACAGCCCGTTCCAGCCCACCACAGCCCTTTCCAGCCCACCGCAGCCTGTCCCAGCCCACCATGGCACACCACAGCCCACCACAGCCCCTCCCAGACCACCACAGCCCACCATAGCTTACCACGGCCCACCACAGCCTGTCCCAGCCCATCCCAGACCACCACAGCCCGTCACAGCCCGTCCCAGCCCACCACATAAAGTACCAGCCCATAGAAGCCCACCACAGCCCGTCCCAGCCCACCACGGCCCGTCCGAGCCCACCCCAGCCCACCAAAGCGCACCACAGCCCATCTCAGCTCACCACAACCTGTACCAGACCACCACAGCCCACCACAGCCGGTTACAGCTTATCACAGCCCATCCCAGCCCGCCACAGCCCGTCCCGGACCTACCAGAACCCGTCCCTGACCACCACAGCGGGCCCAAGCCCACCACAGCCCGTCCCAGCCCACCACAGCCTGTCCCAACCCACCAAAGCCCATTCCAGCCCTTCCCAACCCACCACAGCCGGTTTGAGACCACCAGAGCCCGTCCCAGCCCACCACAGCCCGTCCCCGCCCACCACAGCCCGTCCCTGCCCACCACAGCCCGTCCCACCTCGTCCCAGCCCGTCCCAGGCCTTCCCAGCCCACCACAGCCCGTCCCGGACCACGACAGCCCGTCCCGGACCTACCAGAACCCGTCCCTGACCACCACAGCGGGCCCAAGCCCACCACAGCCCGTCCCAGCCCACCACAGCCTGTCCCAACCCACCAAAGCCCATTCCAGCCCTTCCCAACCCACCACAGCCGGTTTGAGACCACCAGAGCCCGTCCCAGCCCACCACAGCCCGTCCCCGCCCACCACAGCCCGTCCCTGCCCACCACAGCCCGTCCCAGCTCGTCCCAGCCCGTCCCAGGCCTTCCCAGCCCACCACAGCCCGTCCCGGACCTACCACAACCCGTCCCCGACCACAACAGCAGGTCCAAGCCCACCACAGCCTGTGCCAGCCCACCAAAGTTCGTCCCAGCCCACCACAGCCCATCCCAACCCACCACAGCCCATTCCAGCCCTTCCCAGCCCACCACAGCCCGGTCCATACCACCAGAGCCCGTCCCAGCCCACCACGGCCCGTCCCAGCCCACCACAGACCACCACAGTTCGTCCCAGCCCGCCACAACCCGTCCCAGCCCACCACGGCCCGTCCCGACCCACCACGGCCCGTCCCAGCCCACCACAGCCTGTCCCAGCCCACCACGGCCCGTCCCAGCCCACCACGGCCCGTCCCAGCCCACCACAGACCACCACAGTTCGTCCCAGCCCACCACAACCAGTCCCAGCCCGCCACAACCCGTCCCAGCTCGCCACGGCCCGTCCCGGCCCACCACAGCCCGTTCCAGACCACCACAGACCGTCGCAGCTCACCACAGAAAGTCCCAGCCCGTCACAGAACACCACAACCCGTCACCCGCCCACCACAGCCCTTCCAAGGCGTCCCAGCCCGTCCCAGCCCACCACAACCAACCACAGCCCGTCCCCGTCCCACCACAGCCTGTCCCAGCCCACCACAGCCCTTTCCAGCCCACCGCAGCCTGTCCCAGCCCACCATGGCACACCACAGCCCACCACAGCCCGTCCCAGGCCACCACAGCCGACCATGGCTTACCACGGCCCACCACAGCCTGTCCCAGCCCATCCCAGACCACCACAGCCCGTCCCAGCCCACCACAGCCCACCACAGCCCGTCCCGGCCCACCACAGTCCACCATAGCCCGTCTCAACTCACCACAACCCACCACAGCACACCACAGCCCGTCCCAGGTCACCACAGCCCACCACAGCCCGTCCCGGCCCACCAGTGCCTGTCCCAGCCCACCACGGCCCGTCTCAGCCCACCACGGCCCGTCTCAGCCCACCACGGCCCGTCTCAGCTCACCACAACCCGTCCCAGACAACCACAGCCCGTCCCAGCCCACCACAGCCCACCACAGCCCGTCCCAGCCCAGCGCAGCCCGTCCCAGCCCACCACATCCCGTCCCAGCCCACCAGAGCCCGTCCCAGCCTGTTTCAGCCCACCACGGCTAACCACGGCCTGTCCCGCACCACCACGGCCAACCACAGTCCACCATGGCCCACCAGAGCACACCACGGTCCACCACGGCCCTTCCCAGTACACCACAGTCCACCACAGCCCGTCCCAGCCCACCACGGCCCACCCCAGCCCACCACAGCCCGTCCCAGCCCATCCCAGCCCGTCGCAGCCATTCCCAGCCCGTCCCAGCACACCACAGACCATCCCAGTCCACCACAGACCGTCCCAGCATGTCCCAGCCCGTCCCAGCCCATCACAGCCCGTTCCAGACCACCACAGCCCGTTCCAGCCCACCACAGCCCACCGCAGCCCTTCCCAGCCTGTCCCAGCTCACCACAGACCGTCACCGCCCACCACAGCCCGTCACCGCCCACCACACCCCGTCCCAGCCCACCACAGCCCGTCCCAGCCCACCACACCCCGTCCCTGCTCCTCCCAGCCCGTCCCAGCCCACCACAGACCGTCCCAGGCCGTCTCCGCCCACCACAGCCCGTCTCCGCCCACCACAGCCCGTCCCCGCCCACCGCAGCCCGTTCCCGCAAACCACAGCTTGTCCCAGCCCACCACAGCCCGTCCCAGCCCGTCCCAGCCCAACCACAGCCCGTTCCAGACCACCAGAGCCCACCAGAGCCCACCACAGAATGTCCCAGGCCACCACAGCCTGTCTCAGCCTATCCCAGCCTGTCCCAGCCCGTCCCAGCCCACAGCAGCCCGTCCCAGCCCACCACAGCCCGTCCCAGCCCACCACAGCCCGTCCCAGCCTGTCCCA
This sequence comes from Falco biarmicus, assembly GCF_023638135.1. Lineage (NCBI taxonomy): Eukaryota > Metazoa > Chordata > Aves > Falconiformes > Falconidae > Falco > Falco biarmicus. Next base: position 73,668 of record NW_026611682.1, on the reverse strand, counting down.
GCCCGTCCCCGCCCACCACAGCCCGTCCCAGCCCACCACAGACCGGCCCACCACAGCCCGTCCCAGCCCACCACAGCCTGTCCCAGCCCACCACAGACCGTCACAGCCCGTCCCAGCCCACCAGAGCCCGTCCCAGCCCACCAGAGCCCGTCCCAGCCTGTTTCAGCCCACCACGGCTAACCACGGCCTGTCCCGGCCCACCACGGCCAACCGCGGTCCACCATGGCCCACCAGAGCACACCACAGACCACCACGGCCCTTCCCAGTACACCACAGTCCACCACAGCCCGTCCCAGCCCACCACGGCCCACCCCAGCCCACCACAGCCCGTCCCAGCCCATCCCAGCCCGTCCCAGCCCATCCCAGCCCGTCGCAGCCCATCCCAGCCCGTCCCAGCACACCACAGACCGACCCAGCCCACCACAGCCCGTCCCAGCCCACCACGGCCCGTCCCAGCCCGTCCCAGTCCACCACAGACCGACCCAGCCCACCACGGCCCGTCACAGCTTACCACGGCCCACCACGGCTTGCCTCGGCCCAGCCCAGCCCACCACAGCTCGTCCCAGCCCACCACGGCCCGTCCCAGCCCGCCACGGCCCGTCCCAACCCGCCACGGCCCGTCCCAGCCCGCCACGGCCCGTCCCAGCCCGCCACAGTTTGTCCCAGCCTACCACAGCCCGTCCCAGATCACCACAGCCCGTCCCAGCCCACCAACGACCACCACAGTTCATCCCAGCCCACCAGAGTTCGTCCCAGCCCGCCACAGCCCGTCCCGGCCCACCACGGCCCGTCCCAGCTCACCACAGCCTGTCAAAGCCCACCACGGGCTGTCCCAGCCGACCACGGCCCGTCCCAGCTCACCACGGCCCGTCCCAGCCCACGACAACCCGTCCCAGCCCACGAAAGCCCGTCCCAGCTTACCACATCCCATCCCAGCATACCACAGCCCATCACAGCCCACCACGGTCCACCACAGACCACCACAGACCACCACAGTTCGTCCCAGTCCTCCACAACCCGTCCCAGCCCGCCACGGCCCGTCCCAGCCCACCACGGCCCGTCCCGGCCCACCACGGCCCGTCCCGGCCCACCACAGCCCGTCCCGGCCCACCACGGCCCGTCCCGGCCCACCACAGCCTGTCCCAGCCAAACACAGCCTGTCCCAGACAAACACAGCCTTTCCCGGCCCACCACGGCCTGTCCCGGCCCGCCACGGCCCGTCCCGGCCCGCCAGGGCCCGTCCCAGCCCACCACGGCCCGTCCCAGCCCACCACGGCCCGCCCCAGCCCACCACAGCCCACCACATTTCATCCCAGCCCACCACGGCCCGTCCCAGCCCACCACGGAACACTACAGCCCGTCCCAGCCCTCCACAGCCCACTACAGCCCGTCCCAGCCCACCACAGCCCATCCCAGCCCACCACAGCCCACCACGGCCTGTCCCAGCTCATCCCAGCCCACCAGAGCCCACCACAGTTTGTCCCAGCCCACCACAGCCCGTCCCAGCCCACCACAGGCCACTACAGCATACCACAGGCCACTACAGCATACCACAGCCCGTCACAGCTCGTCCCAGCTCGTCACAGCACGTCCCAGCGCACCACAGCCCACCCCAGCATGTCCCAGGCCCCCACAGCCCACGACAGCCCTTCCCAGCGCACGACAGCCCTTCCCAGCCCACCACAGCCCGTCCCAGCCCACCACAGCCCGTCCCAGCCCACCACAGACCACTACAGAACACCACAGACCACTACAGAACACCTCAGACCACTACAGAGCACCACAGCCTACCGCAGCCCACCACAGCCCGTCCCAGCCCACCGCAGCCTATCCCAACCCGTCCCAGCCCACCACGGCCCGTCCCAGCCCACCACGGCCCGTCCCAGCCCACCACGGCCCGTCCCAGCCCACCACGGCCCACGACAGCCCGTCCCAGCCCACGACAGCCCGTCCCAGCCCACCAGAGCCCACCAGAGCCCACCACAGCTCGTCCCAGCCCACCACAGCCCACAAGAGCTTGTCACAGACCACCACAGCCCGTCCAAGCCCAACACAGCCCACTACGGCCCACCACAGCCCGTCCCAGCACACCACAGCCCGTCCCAGCCCACCACAGCCCGTCCCAGCCCACCACAGCCCGTCCCAGCCCACCAGAGCCCGTCCCAGCCTGTTTCAGCCCAGCACGGCTCAACCACGGCCTGTCCCGGCCCACCACGGCCAACCACGGTCCACCATGGCCCACCAGAGCACACCACGGCCCACCACGGCCCTTCCCAGTCCACCACAGCCCACCACAGCCTGTCCCAGCCCACCACGGCCCGTCCCAGCCCACCACGGCCCACCCCAGCCCACCACGGCCCGTCCCAGCCCACCACGGCCCATCACAGCCCACCACAGTTCACCACAGCCCGTCCTAGCCCAGCACGGCCCGTCCCAGCCCACCACGGACCACCACGGCCCATCTCAGCCCACCACAGCCTGTCCAAGCCCAGCACAGCCCTCCACAACCCTCCACAGCCCGTCCCAACCCTCCACAGCTCATCCCAGCCTACCACAGTTCGTCCCAGCCCACCGCAGCCCGTCCTAGCCCACCGTAACCCGTCCCAGCCCACCGCAGCCCGTCCCAGCCCACCACAGCCCGTCCCAGCCCGTCTCAGCTCACCACAGCCCGTCCCACCCCACCACAGCCCACCAGAGCCCGTCCCGGACCACCACAGCCCGTCCCAGCCCACCACAGCCCGTCCCAGCCCGTCTCAGCTCACCACAGCCCGTCCCACCCCACCACAGCCCACCAGAGCCCGTCCCGGACCACCACAGCCCGTCCCAGCCCACTACAGCCCGTCCCAACCCTCCACAGCTCATCCCAGCCTACCACAGACCGTCGCAGCCCAACACAGCTTATCCCAGCCCACCAAAACCCGTCCCAGCCCACCACAGCCCACCACAGGTCACCACAGCCCACCACCGGTCACCACAGCCCACCACAGGTCACCACAGCCTGTTTCAGCCCACCACGGCAAACCACGGCCCGTCCCAGCCCACCACGGCCCGCCATGGCCCACCACAGCTCGTCCCAGATAAACACGGCGCACCACAGCCCACCACAGCCCGTCCCAGCCCACCACAGCCCGTCCCAGCTCGTCCCAGACCACCACAGCCTCTCACAGCACACCACAGCCCGTAACAGCCCACCACAGCAAGTACCAGCCCGTCCCAGCCCACCACGGCCCGTCTCAGCCCACCACGGCCCGTCTCAGCTCACCACAACCCGTCCCAGACGACCACAGCCCATCCCAGCCCACCACAGCCCACCACAGCCCGTCCCAGCCCACCACAGCCCGTCCCAGCCCACCAGAGCCCGTCCCAGCCCACCACAGCCCGTCCCAGCCTGTTTCAGCCCACCACGGCTAACCACGGCCTGTCCCGGCCCACCACGGCCAACCACGGTCCACCATGGCCCACCAGAGCACACCACGGCCCACCACGGCCCTTCCCAGTCCACCACAGCCCACCACGACCTGTCCCAGCCCACCACGGCCCGTCCCAGCCCACCACGGCCCGTCGCAGCCCACCACGGCCCGTCGCAGCTCACCACGGCCTGTCCCAGCCCACCACGGCCCGTCGCAGCCCACCACGGCCCACCCCAGCCCACCACGGCCCGTCCCAGCCCACCACGGCCCATCACAGCCCACCACAGTTCACCACAGCCCGTCCTAGCCCAGCACGGCCCGTCCCAGCCCACCACGGACCACCACGGCCCATCTCAGCCCACCACAGCCTGTCCAAGCCCAGCACAGCCCTCCACAACCCTCCACAGCCCGTCCCAACCCTCCACAGCTCATCCCAGCCTACCACAGCCCGTCGCAGCCCAACACAGCTTATCCCAGCCCACCGCAGCCCGTCCCAGCTCACCGCAGCCCGTCCTAGCCCACCGAAACCCGTCCCAGCCCACCGCAACCCGTCCCAGCCCACCACAGCCCACCACTGGTCACCACAGCCCAACACAGCTCACTACAGCCCACCACAGGTCACCACAGCCTGTTTCAGCCCACCACGGCAAACCACGGCCCGTCCCAGCCCACCACGGCCCGCCATGGCCCACCACAGCTCGTCCCAGATAAACACGGCGCACCACAGCCCACCACGGCCCGTCCCGGCCCACCACAGCCCGTCCCAGCACACCACAGCCCACCACAGCCCATCACAGCCCACCACAGCCCGTCCCAGCTTACCACAGCCCACCACAGACCGTCCCAGCCCACCACAGCCCGTCCCAGCCCCTCCCAGCCCGTCCCAGCCCACCACTGCCCGTCCCAGCCCACCACTGCCCGTCCCAGCCCACCACTGCCCGTCCCAGCCCGTCCCAGCTCGTCCCAACGTACCAAAGCCCGTCCCAGCACACCACAGCCCACCACAGCCCATCACAGCCCACCACAGCCCGTCCCAGCTTACCACAGCCCACACCAGACCGTCCCAGCCCACCACAGCCCGTCCCAGCCCACCACAGCCCGTCCCAGCCCGTCCCAACCCACCACATCCCGTCCCAGCCCACCACAGCCCGTCCCAGCCTACCACAGCCCACCACAGCCCATCCCAGCCCACCACGGCCCGACCCAGCCCGTGCCAACCCGTCACAACACACCACAGCCCACCACAGCCCACCAAAGCCCGTCCCAGCACACCACAGCCCACCACAGCCCAGCCCAGACCACCACGGCCCGTCCCAGCTTACCACAGCCCACACCAGACGGTCCCAGCCAACCACAGCCCGTCCCAGCCCACCACAGCCCGTCCCAGCCCACCACTGCCCGTCCCAGCCCACCACTGCCCGTCCCAACCCACCACTGCCCGTCCCAGCCCACCACAGCCCACCACAGCCCACCGCAGCCCATCCCAGCCCACCACGGCCCGTCCCAGCCCGTGCCAACCCGTCACAACACACCACAGCCCACCACAGCCCGTCCCTACCCACCACAGCGTGTCCCAACCCACCACAGCCCACCACAGCCCTTCAGAACCCACCACAGCCCACCACAGCCCGTCCCAGCCCACCACAGCCCGTCCCAGCCCACCACAGCACGTCCCAGGCCACCACAGACCACCACAGCCCACCACAGCCCTTGCCAGCCAACCACAGCCCGTCCCAGCCCACCACAGCTTGTCCCAGACCACCACAGCTCTTCCCAGCCCACCATAACCAACCACAGCCTATCCCAGCCGATCCCAGCCCACCACAGCCGATCCCATCACTCCACAGCCCACCACTGCCCGTCCCAGCCAACCACGGCCCGTCCCAGCCCACCACAGCCCGTCCCAGCCCACCACGGCCCACCACAGCCCACCAAGGCGCACCACAGCCCATCCCAGACCATTACAGCCTGTCCCAGACAACCACAACCCATCTCAGCCCACCACAGCCTGTCCAAGCCCACCACAACCGACCACAGCCCACCACAACCCACCACGGCCGACCACAGCCCACCACGGCCGACCACAGCCCACCACGGCCCATCCAAGCCCACCACGGCCCATCCAAGCCCACCACGGTCCACCACGGCACGTCCCAGCCCACCACAGAGCACCACAGCCCGTCCCAGCCCACCACAGTATGTCCCAGACCACCAGAGCCCGTCCCAGCCCACCACAGCCCGTCCCAGCCCACCACAGCCCACCACGCCCCGTGCCAACCCACCAGAGCCCGTCCCAGCTCACCACAGCCCACCACAGCCCGTCCCAGACCACAAGAGGTCGTCCCAGCCCACCACTAACCCACCAAAGCCCGTCCCCGCCCACCACAGCCCGTCCCAGCCAACCACAGCGCACCACAGCCCGTCCCAACCCACCTGAGCCCGTCCCAGCTTACCACAGCCCACCACAGCCCGTCACAGCACGTCCTAGCCCACCAGAGGTCGCCCCAGCTGACCACAACCCACCACAGCCCTTCTTAGCCCGTCCCAGCCCACCACAATCCCGTCCCAGCCCACTATAGCCCGTCCCAGCCCACCACAACCCGTTCTAGCTCACCACAACCCACCACAGCGCACCATAGCCCGTCCCAGCACACCACAGCCCACTACGGCCCACCACAGCCCGTCCCAGCCCACCACAGCCCGTCCCAGCCCGTCCCAGACCACCACAGCCTCTCACAGCACACCACAGCCCGTAACAGCCCACCACAGCAAGTACCAGCCCGTCTCAGCCCACCACAGCCGGTCTCAGCTCACCACAACCCGTCCCAGACGACCACAGCCCGTCCCAGCCCACCACAGCCCACCACAGCCCGTCCCAGCCCACCACGGCCCGTCCCAGCCCACCACAGCCCGTCCCAGCCCACCAGAGCCCGTCCCAGCCTGTTTCAGCCCACCACGGCTAACCACGGCCTGTCCCGGCCCACCACGGCCAACCACGGTCCACCATGGCCCACCAGAGCACACCACGGCCCACCACGGCCCTTCCCAGTCCACCACAGCCCACCACAGCCTGTCCCAGCCCACCACGGCCCATCCCAGCCCACCACGGCCCACCCCAGCCCACCACGGCCCGTCGCACCCCACCACGGCCCGTCCCAGCCCACCACGGCCCATCACAGCCCACCACAGCCCACGAAAGCCCACCACAGCCCACCACGGCCCACCACAGCCCGTCCCAGCCCACCACAAGCCGTCGTAGCCCACCACAGACCTCCAGAGCCCGTCTCAGCTCACCACAGCGTATCCCAGCCCACCACGGCCCACCGCAGCCTATCCCAACCTGTCCCAGCCCACCACGGCCCGTCCCAGCCCACCACGGCCCGTCCCAGCCAACCACAACCCGTCCCAGCCCACCACGGCCCGTTGCAGCCCACCACGGCCCGTCGCAGCCTACCACGGCCCGTCCCAGCCCACCACGGCCCGTCGCAGCCCACAACGGCCCATCACAGCCCACCACAGTTCACCACAGCCCGTCCTAGCCCAGCACGGCCCGTCCCAGCACACCACGGACCACCACAGACCGTCCCAGCCCACCACAGCCCGTCCCAGCCCCTCCCAGCCCGTCTCAGCCCACCACAGCCTGTCCCAGCCTGTCCCAGCTCGTCCAAGCCTGTCCCAGACCCCCAGAGCCCGTCGCAGCCCACCACAGCCCGTCCCAGCCCACCACGGCCCACGAAAGCCCACCACAGCCCACCACGGCCCACCACAGCCCGTCCCAGCCCACCACAAGCCGTCGTAGCCCACCACAGACCTCCAGAGCCCGTCTCAGCTCACCACAGCCTATCCCAGCCCACCACGGCCCACCGCAGCCTATCCCAACCTGTCCCAGCCCACCACGGCCCGTCCCAGCCCACCACGGCCCGTCCCAGCCAACCACAACCCGTCCCAGCCCACCACGGCCCGTCGCAGCCCACCACGGCCCGTCGCAGCCTACCACGGCCCGTCCCAGCCCACCACGGCCCGTCGCAGCCCACCACGGCCCGTCCCAGCCCACCACGGCCCGTCCCAGCCCACCACGGCCCATCACAGCCCACCACAGTTCACCACAGCCCGTCCTAGCCCAGCACGGCCCGTCCCAGCCCACCACGGACCACCACGGCCCATCTCAGCCCACCACAGCCTGTCCAAGCCCAGCACAGCCCTCCACAACCCTCCACAGCCCGTCCCAACCCTCCACAGCTCATCCCCACCTACCACAGCCCGTCGCAGCCCAACACAGCTTATCCCAGCCCACCGCAGCCCGTCCCAGCCCACCGCAACCCGTCCCAGCCCACCACAGCCCACCACCGGTCACCACAGCACACCACAGGTCACCACAGCCTGTTTCAGCCCACCACGGCAAACCACGGCCCGTCCCAGCCCACCACGGCACGCCATGGCCCACCACAGCTCGTCCCAGACAAACACGGCGCACCACAGCCCACCACGGCCCGTCCCGGCCCACCACAGCCCGTCCCAGCACACCACAGCCCACCACAGCCCATCACAGCCCACCACAGCCCGTCCCAGCTTACCACAGCCCACCACAGACCGTCCCAGCCCACCACAGCCCGTCCCAGCCCCTCCCAGCCCGTGTCAGCCCACCACAGCCTGTCCCAGCCTGTCCCAGCTCGTCCAAGCCTGTCCCAGACCCCCAGAGCCCGTCGCAGCCCACCACAGCCCGTCACAGCCCGTCCCAGCTCTCCACAACCCACCGCAGCCCGTCCCAGCCCACCACAGCCCGTCCCAGCCCACCACGGCCCACGAAAGCCCACCACAGCCCACCACGGCCCACCACAGCCCATCCCAGCCCACCACAAGCCGTCCTAGCCCACCACAGACCTCCAGAGCCCGTCTCAGCTCACCACAGCCTATCCCAGCCCACCACGGCCCACCGCAGCCTATCCCAACCCATCCCAGCCCACCACGGCCCGTCCCAGCCCACCACGGCCCGTCCCAGCCCACCACACCTTATCCCAGCCCACCACAGCCTGTCCCAGCCCATCACAGCCTGTCCCAGCCCGTCCCATTCCACCACACCGAGTCCCAGCCCACCACAGCCCATCCCAGCACGTCCCAGCCCGTCCCAGCTCGTCCCAGCCCGTCCCAGACCACCAGAGCCCGTCCCAGCCCGTCCCAGACCACCAGAGCCTGTCCCAGCCAACCACAGGCCATCACAGCCCATCCCAGCTCTCCACAACCCACCACAGCTCGTCCCAGCCCACCATAGCCCGTCTCAGCCCACCACAACCCGTCCTAGCCCACCACAGCCCGTCCCAGCTTACCAAAGCTCACCACAGCCCGTCGCAGCCCACCACAACCCGTCCCAGCCCACCACAGCCCGTCCCCGCCCACCACAGCCCGTCCAAGGCCATCCCAGCCCACCACAACCCGTCCCAGCCTGTCCCAGACCACCAGAGCCCGTCGCAGCCCACCACAGGCCGTAACAGCCCATCCCAGCTCTCCACAACCCACCACAGCTCGTCCCAGCACACCACAGACCGTCCCAGCCCGTCCCCGCCCACCACAGCCCGTCCCAGCCCACCGCAGCCCACCACAGCCCATCCCAGCCCATCCCATTCCACCATGGCCCGTCCCAGCCCACCACGGCCCACCACAGCCCACCGCGGCCCGTCCCAGCCAACCGCGGCCCGTCCCAGCCCACCACGGCCCACCACAGCCTGTCCCAGCCCACCACAGCCCGTCCCTACTCACCGCAGCCCACCACAGCCTGTCCCAGCCCACCACGACCCGTCCCAGCCCACCACGGCCCGTCCCAGCCCACCACGGCCCGTCCCAGCCCACCACGGCCCGTCCCAGCCCACCACAGCCCGTCCCAGCCCACCACGGCCGCCGCAGACCATCAGAGCCCGTCCCAGCCCACCACAATCCCGTCCCAGCCCACTATAGCCCGTCCCAGCCAAACCACAACCCGTTCTAGCTCACCACAACCCACCACAGCACACCATAGCCCACCACAGCCCACCACAGCGCACCAGAGTCTGTCCCGGCCCACCAGAGCCTGTCCCAGCCCACCACAGCCCGTCCCAGCCCACCGCAGCCCATTCCAGACCACCAGAGCCCTTCCCAGTTCACCACAGCATGTCCCAGCACACCACAGCCCACCACAGCCCCTCCAATTTCACGACAGCCCGTCTCAGCTCACCACAACCCACCACAGCCCGTCCCAGCCCACCACAGCCCACCACAGCCCGTCGCAGCCCACCACAGCCCGTCTCAGCCCACCAGAGCCCGTCCCAGCTTACCACAGCCCAGCACAGCCTGTCCCAGCCAGTCCGATCCCACCACAGCCGGACCCAGCCCGTCCCAGCCTACCACGGCCGCCGCAGACCACCAGAGCCCATCACAGGCCACCACAGCCTGTCCCAGCACACCACAGCCCGTCTCAGCTCACCACAACCCACCACAGCACACCACAGCCCACCACAGTGCACCAGAGCCCGTCCTGGCCCACCAGAGCCCGTCCCAGCCTACCACAGCCCGTCCCGGCCCACCAGATCCCATCCCAGCCTGTGCCAGCTCACCACAACCCACCACAGCCCGTCTCAGCCCACCACAACCCGTCCTAGCCCACCACAGCCCGTCCCAGCTTACCAAAGCTCACCACAGCCCGTCGCAGCACACCACAACCCGTCCTAGCCCACCACAGCCCGTCCCTGCCCACCACAGCCCGTCCCAGCCCACCACAACCCCTCCCAGCCCGTCCCAGCTCGTCCCAGCCCGTCCCAGACCACCAGAGCCCATCGCAGCCCACCACAGGCCGTCACAGCCCATCCCAGCACTCCACAACCCACCACAGCTCGTCCCAGCACACCACAGACCGTCCCAGCCCGTCCGCGCCCACCACAGCCCGTCCCAGCCCACCGCAGCCCACCACAGCCCGTCACAGCCCCCCCACAGCCCGTCCCAGCCCACCACAGCCCGTCCCAGCCCACCACGGCCCGTCCCAGCCCACCGCGGCCCGTCCCAGCCAACCGCGGCCCGTCCCAGCCCACCACGGCTCACCACTGCCTGTCCCAGCCCACCACAGCCCGTCCCTACTCACCGCAGCCCACCACAGCATGTCCCAGCCCACCACAGCCCGTCCCAGCCAACCACAGCACGTCCCAGCCCGTCTCAGCTCACCACAGCCTGTCCCACCCCACCACAGCCCACCAGAGCCCGTCCCTGCACACCACAGCTCGTCCCAGCACACCACAGCCCGTCCCAGCACACCACAGCCCGTCCCAGCCCACCACAGCCCGACCCAGCCCACCACAGCCCATCCCCACCGAACACAGCCCGTCCCAGCCCCTCCCAGCCCGTGTCAGCCCACCACAGCCCGTCCCAGCCTGTCCCAGCTCGTCCAAGCCTGTCCCAGACCCCCAGAGCCCGTCGCAGCCCACCACAGCCCGTCACAGCCCGTCCCAGCTCTCCACAACCCACCGCAGCCCGTCCCAGCCCACCACAGCCCGTCCCAGCCCACCACGGCCCACGAAAGCCCACCACAGCCCACCACGGCCCACCACAGCCCGTCCCAGCCCACCACAAGCCGTCCTAGCCCACCACAGCCCTCCAGAGCCCGTCTCAGCTCACCACAGCCTATCCCAGCCCACCACGGCCCAGCACAGCACACCACGGCCCACCGCAGCCTATCCCAACCCGTCCCAGCCCACCACGGCCCGTCCCAGCCCACCACGGCCCGTCCCAGCCCGTCCCAGCCCACGACAGCCCGTCCCAGCCCACCAGAGCCCACCAGAGCCCACCACAGCTCGTCCCAGCCCACCACAGCCCACAAGAGCTTGTCACAGACCACCACAGCCCGTCCCAGCCCACCACAGCCCACTACGGCCCACCACAGCCCGTCCCAGCCCACTACAGCCTGTCCCAGCCCACCACAGCCCGTCGCAGCCCACCACAGCCCGTCCCAGCCCTCCACAGCCCGTCCCAGCTCGTCCCAGACCACCACAGCCTCTCACAGTCCGTCACAGCCCGTCACAGCCCGGCACGGCCCACCACAGCCCGTCCAAGCCCACCACAGCCCGTCCCAGCCCACCACAGCCCGTCCAAGCCCACCACAGCCCGTCCCAGCCCACCACAGCCCGTCCCAGCCCACCACAGCCCGTCCCAGCTCACCACAGCCCCCCACAGCCCGTCCCAGCCCACCACGGCCCATCACAGCCCGTCCCAGCCCGTCCCAGCCCGTCCCAGCCCACCACAGCCTGTCCCAGCCCGTCCCATTCCACCACACCGAGTCCCAGCCCACCACAGCCTGTCCCAGCACGTCCCAGCCCGTCCAAGCCTGTCCCTGCACACCACAGCTCGTCCCAGCACACCACAGCCCGTCCCAGCACACCACAGCCCGTCCCAGCCCACCACAGCCCGTCCCAGCCCACCACAGCCCGTCCCAGCCCACCACAGCCCGTCCCAGCTCGTCCCAGACCACCACAGCCTCTCACAGCACACCACAGCCTGTAACAGCCCACCACAGCAAGTACCAGCCCGTCCCAGCCCACCACGGCCCGTCTCAGCCCACCACGGCCCGTCTCAGCTCACCACAACCCGTCCCAGACGACCACAGCCCGTCCCAGCCCACCACAGCCCGTCCCAGCCCACCACAGCCCGTCCCAGCCCACCACAGCCCGTCCCAGCCCGTCCCAGCCCACCACATCCCGTCCCAGCCCACCAGAGCCCGTCCCAGCCTGTTTCAGCCCACCACGGCTAACCACGGCCTGTCCTGGCCCACCACGGCCAACCACGGTCCACCATGGCCCACCAGAGCACACCACGGCCCACCACGGCCCTTCCCAGTCCACCACAGCCCACCACAGCCTGTCCCAGCCCACCACGGCCCGTCCCAGCCCACCACGGCCCACCCCAGCCCACCACGGCCCGTCCCAGCCCACCACGGCCCGTCCCAGCCCACCACGGCCCATCCCAGCCCACCACGGCCCATCACAGCCCACCACAGTTCACCACAGCCCGTCCTAGCCCAGCACGGCCCGTCCCAGCCCACCACGGACCACCACGGCCCATCTCAGCCCACCACAGCCTGTCCAAGCCCAGCACAGCCCTCCACAACCCTCCACAGCCCGTCCCAACCCTCCACAGCTCATCCCAGCCTACCACAGCCCGTCGCAGCCCAACACAGCTTATCCCAGCCCACCGAAACCCGTCCCAGCCCACCGCAACCCACCACAGGTCAGCACAGCCCACCACCGGTCACCACAGCCTGTTTCAGCCCACCACGGCAAACCACGGCCCGTCCCAGCCCACCACGGCCTGCCATGGCCCACCACAGCTCGTCCCAGATAAACACGGCGCACCACAGCCCACCACGGCCCGTCCCGGCCCACCACGGCCCGTCCCAGCACACCACAGCCCACCACAGCCCATCACAGCCCACCACAGCCCGTCCCAGCTTACCACAGCCAACCACAGACCGTCCCAGCCCACCACAGCCCGTCCCAGCCCCTCCCAGCCCGTCTCAGCCCACCACAGCCTGTCCCAGCCTGTCCCAGCCCACCACAGCCCGTCACAGCCCGTCCCAGCTCTCCACAACCCACCGCAGCCCGTCCCAGCCCACCACGGCCCACGAAAGCCCACCACAGCCCACCACAGCCCGTCCCAGCCCACCACAGCCCGTCCTAGCCCACCACAGACCTCCAGAGCCTGTCTCAGCTCACCAGAGCCTATCCCAGCCCACCACGGCCGACCACAGCACACCACGGCCCACCGCAGCCTATCCCAACCCGTCCCAGCCCACCACGGCCCGTCCCAGCCCACCACGGCCCGTCCCAGCCCACCACGGCCCGTCCCAGCCCGTCCCAGCCCACGACAGCCCGTCCCAGCCCACGACAGCCCGTCCCAGCCCACCAGAGCCCATCAGAGCCCACCACAGCTCGTCCCAGCCCACCACAGCCCACTACGGCCCACCACAGCCCGTCCCAGCCCACCACAGCCCGTCCCAGCCCACCACAGCCCGTCCCAGCTCGTCCCAGCCCACCACAGCCTCTCACAGCACACCACAGCCCGTAACAGCCCACCACAGCAAGTACCAGCCCGTCCCAGCCCACCACGGCCCGTCTCAGCTTACCACAGCCCACCACAGACCGTCCCAGCCCACCACAGCCCGTCCCAGCCCCTCCCAGCCCGTCTCAGCCCACCACAGCCTGTCCCAGCCTGTCCCAGCTCGTCCAAGCCTGTCCCAGACCCCCAGAGCCCGTCGCAGCCCACCACAGCCCGTCACAGCCCGTCCCAGCTCTCCACAACCCACCGCAGCCCGTCCCAGCCCACCACGGCCCGTCCCAGCACACCACGGCCCACGAAAGCCCACCACAGCCCACCACAGCCCGTCCCAGCCCACCACAAGCCGTCCTAGCCCACCACAGACCTCCAGAGCCCGTCTCAGCTCACCACAGCCTATCCCAGCCCACCACGGCCCAGCACAGCACACCACGGCCCACCGCAGCCTATCCCAACCCGTCCCAGCCCACCACGGCCCGTCCCAGCCCACCACGGCCCGTCCCAGCCCGTCCCAGCCCACGACAGCCCGTCCCAGCCCACCAGAGCCCACCAGAGCCCACCACAGCTCGTACCAGCCCACCACAGCCCACAAGAGCTTGTCACAGACCACTACAGCCCGTCCCAGCCCACCACAGCCCACTACGGCCCACCACAGCCCGTCCCAGCCCACCAAGCCATCCCAGCCCACCGCAGCCCGTCCCAGCCCACCACAGCCCGTCCCAGCCCACCACAGCCCGTCCCAGCTCGTCCCAGCCCACCACAGCCTCTCACAGCACACCACAGCCCGTAACAGCCCACCACAGCAAGTACCAGCCCGTCCCAGCCCACCACGGCCCGTCCCAGCCCACCACGGCCCGTCTCAGACGACCACAGCCCGTCCCAGCCCACCACAGCCCACCACAGCCCGTCCCAGCCCACCACGGCCCGTCCCAGCCCACCACAGCCCGTCCCAGCCCACCACAGCCCGTCCCAGCCTGTTTCAGCCCACCACGGCTAACCACGGCCTGTCCCGGCCCACCACGGCCAACCACGGTCCACCATGGCCCACCAGAGCACACCACGGCCCACCACGGCCCTTCCCAGTCCACCACAGCCCACCACAGCCTATCCCAGCCCACCACGGTCCGTCCCAGCCCACCACGGACCACCACGGCCCATCTCAGCCCACCACAGCCTGTCCAAGCCCAGCACAGCCCTCCACAACCCTCCACAGCCCGTCCCAACCCTCCACAGCTCATCCCAGCCTACCACAGCCCGTCGCAGCCCAACACAGCTTATCCCAGCCCACCACAGCCCGTCCCAGCCCACCACAGCCCGTCCCAGCCCACCACAGCCCACCACAGCCTATCCCAGCCCACCACGGCCCGTCCCAGCCCACCACGGCCCATCACAGCCCACCACAGTTCACCACAGCCCGTTCTAGCCCAGCACGGTCCGTCCCAGCCCACCACGGACCACCACGGCCCATCTCAGCCCACCACAGCCTGTCCAAGCCCAGCACAGCCCTCCACAACCCTCCACAGCACGTCCCAACCCTCCACAGCTCATCCCAGCCTACCACAGCCCGTCGCAGCCCAACACAGCTTATCCCAGCCCACCGCAGCCCGTCCCAGCCCACCACAGCCCGTCCCAGCCCACCGAAACCCGTCCCAGCCCACCGCAACCCGTCCCAGCCCACCGCAACCCACCACAGGTCACCACAGCCCACCACCGGTCACCACAGCCCACCACCGGTCACCACAGCCCACCACCGGTCACCACAGCCTGTTTCAGCCCACCACGGCAAACCACGGCCCGTCCCAGCCCACCACGGCCCGCCATGGCCCACCACAGCTCGCCCCAGATAAACACGGCGCACCACAGCCCACCACGGCCCGTCCCGGCCCACCACAGCCCGTCCCAGCTTACCACAGCCCACCACAGCCCATCACAGCCCACCACAGCCCGTCCCAGCTTACCACAGCCCACCACAGACCGTCCCAGCCCACCACAGACCGTCCCAGCCCACCACAGCCTCTCACAGCCCACCACAGCCCGTCCCAGCCAACCATGGCCCGTCCCAGCCCACCACGGCCCATCACAGCCCACCACAGTTCACCACAGCCCGTCCTAGCCCAGCACGGCCCGTCCCAGCCCACCACGGTCCACCACGGCCCATCTCAGCCCACCACAGCCTGTCCAAGCCCAGCACAGCCCTCCACAACCCTCCACAGCCCGTCCCAACCCTCCACAGCTCATCCCAGCCTACCATAGCCCGTCGCAGCCCAACACAGCTTATCCCAGCCCACCGCAGCCCGTCCCAGCCCACCGCAGCCCGTCCTAGCCCACCGAAACCCGTCCCAGCCCACCGCAACCCGTCCCAGCCCACCACAGGTCACCACAGCCCACCACCGGTCACCACAGCCCACCACCGGTCACCACAGCCTGTTTCAGCCCACCACGGCAAACCACGGCCCGTCCCAGCCCACCACGGCCCGCCATGGCCCACCACAGCTCGTCCCAGATAAACACGGCGCACCACAGCCCACCACGGCCCGTCCCGGCCCACCACAACCCGTCCCAGCTTACCACAGCCCACCACAGACCGTCCCAGCCCACCACAGCCCGTCCCAGCCCACCACTGCCCGTCCCAGCCCACCACTGCCCGTCCCAGCCCACCACAGCCCGTCCCAGCCCACCACAGCCCACCGCAGGCCATCCCAGCCCAAAACAGACGGTCCCAGCCAACCACAGCCCGTCGAGCCCGCCACAGCCCGTCCCAGCCCTCCACAGCCCGTCCCAGCACTCCACAGCCCACCACAGCCCACTACGGCCCACCACAGCCCGTCCCAGCCTACCACAGCCCACCACGGCCCACTACGGCCCACCACGGCCAACGACGGCCCGCCACAGCCCGCCACAGACTGTCCCGGCCCGCCAAAGCCCATCCCAGCCTGCCACAGCCTGACCCAGCCCACCACAGCCTGTCACAGCCCACCACAGCCCGTCCCGGCCCACCACAGCCCGTCCCTGACCACAACAGCCCGTCCCAGCCCACCACAACCCACCACAGACCGTCCCAACCCACCACAGCCCGTCTAAGCTCACCATAACCCACCACAGCCCACCACAGCCCGTCCCAGACCACCACAGGCCGTCCCGGCCCACAACAGCTTGTCACAGCCCACCACAGCCTGGCACAGCCCGTCCCAGCCCGTCCTAGCCCGGCATAGCCCGTCCCAGCTCGGCACAGCCCACCACAGCCCGGCAAGGCCCACCACAGACCGTCCCAGCCTGTCCCAGCCCTTCCCAGCCCGTCCTAGCCCACCACAGCCCGGCACAGCCCACCACAGCCCACCAGAGCCCGTCCCGGCACACCAGAGCCCGCCCCGAGCTACTACGCCCCGTCCCAGCCCACCACGGCTGACCACAGCCTGTCCCAGCCCACTACAGCCGCTGCCAGCCCACCACAGCCCACCAGAGCCTGTCCCAGCCCACCACGGCCGGTCCCGGCCCACCACGGCCCACCACAGCCCGTCCCAGCACATCACAGCCTGTCCCAGCCCACCACAGCTCGTCCCAGCCCACCAAAGCCCGTGCGAGCCCACCACGGCTGACCACAGCCCGTGCCAGGCCACCACGGCCCACCACAGCCCACTACAGTTCACCACGGCCCTTCCCAGCCCACCACGGACCACCGCAGCCCACCACGGCCCGTCCCAGTTCACCACGGCCTGTCCCAGCCCACCACAGCCCATCCCAGACCACCACAGCCCGTCCCAGCCCACCACAGCTTGTCCCAACACATCACAGCCCGTCCCAGCCAGCCACAGCCCACCGCAGCCCATCCCAGCCCACCCCAGCCAGCCACAGCCCACCACAGCCCACCACAGCCCATCCCCGCCCACCACAGCCGGTCCCAGCTCACCACAGCCCACCACAGCCCGTCCCAGCTCACCACAGCCCGTCACAGCCCGTCCCAGCCCACCACAGCCTCTCCCAGCCCACCACAGCCTGTCCCAGCCCACCACAGCCCGTCCCAGTCCACCACAGCCCGTCCCAGCCCACCACAGCCCGTCCCAGCCCCCCACAGACAATCCCAGCACACCACAGTCCACCACAGCCCGTCCCGGCCCACTACAACTCGTCCCAGCCCACCACAGCCCACCACAGCCCGTACCGGCCCACCACAGCCCGTCCCTGAGCACCACAGCCAGTCCCAGCCCACCACGGCCCGTCCCAGCCCACCACAGCCCGTCCCAGCCCACCACGGCCCGTCCCAAACCACCACAGCCCGTCCCAGCCCACCACAGCCCACCACAGTCCGTCCCAGCCCACTACAACTCGTCCCAGCCCACCACTAGCCCACCACAGCCCGTCCCAGCCCACCACAGCCCGTCCCTGAGCACCACAGCCCGTCCCAGCCCACCACGGCCCATCCCAGCCCACCACAGCCCGTCCCAGCCCACCAGAGCCCACCACAGCCCGTCTCAGCCCACCACAGCCCGTCTCAGCCCACCACAGCACACCACAGACCGTCCCAGCCCACCACAGCCCGTCCCAGCCCACCACAGCCCACCACAGCCCGTCTCAGCCCACCACAGCCCGTCCCGGCACACTACAACTCGTCCCAGCCCACCACAGGCCACCACAGCCCACCCAGCCCTTCCCAGCCCACCAAAGGCCGTCCCAGCCCACCACAGCCCAATACAGCACACCACAGCCCGTCACAGCCCGTCAGAGGCCACCAGAGCTTGTCCCGGCCCACGAGAGTCCGTCCCAAGCCACCACGGCCCGTCCCAGCCCACGACGACTGACCACAGGCCGTCCCAGCCCACCACGGCCCGTCCCAGCCCACCACAGCCCGTCCCAGCCCACCACAGCCCGTCCCAGCTTACCACAGCCCACCACAGCCCACCACAGCCTGTCCCAGCCCTCTACAGCCCACCACAGCCCGTGCCAGCCCACCACAGCACACCACAGCCCACCACAGTATGTCCCAGCCCACCACAGCCCGTCCCAGCCCACCACAGCCCGTCCCAGCCCTTCCCAGCCCGTCCCAGCCCACCACAGCCCTTCCCAGCACACGACAGCCCGTCCCAGCCCTCCACAACCCATCCCAGCACACCACAGCCTACCACAGCACGTCCCGGCCCACCACAGCCCGTCCCAGCCCACCACAGCCCATCCCAGCCAACCACAGCCCATCGCAGACCACCACAGCCCGTCCCAGCCCTTCCCAGCCCACCACAGCGCGTCCCAGCCCACCACAGCGCGTCTCAGCCCACCACAGCCCGTCCCAGCCCACCACAGCCCGTCCCAGCCCACCCCAGCCTACAACAGCACGTCCCGGCCAACCAAAGCCCTTCCCAGCCCACT
Source organism: Falco biarmicus (assembly GCF_023638135.1). Taxonomy (NCBI): domain Eukaryota; kingdom Metazoa; phylum Chordata; class Aves; order Falconiformes; family Falconidae; genus Falco; species Falco biarmicus. The sequence continues at coordinate 54,835 of NW_026611682.1, read as the reverse complement.
ACGGTCCAACACGGCCCGTCCAGGCCCATCAGAGCCCGTCCTGGCCCACCATGGTCCGTCCCGGCCCACCGCGGCCCACCTCAGCCGACCACAGCCCGTCCCAGCCCACCACAGCCCGTCCCAGCCCACCACAGCGCGTCCCAGCCCACCACAGCGCGTCCCAGCCCACCACAGCCCGTCCCAGCCCACCACAGCCTACAACAGCACGTCCCGGCCCACCAAAGCCCGTCCCAGCCCACTACGGTCCACCACGGCCCGTCCAGGCCCATCACCGCCCGTCCCGGCCCACCATGGTCCGTCCCGGCCCACCGCGGCCCACCTCAGCCCGTCCCAGCCCACCACAGCCCGTCCCAGCCAACCACAGCGCGTCCCAGCCCACCACAGCCCGTCCCAGCCCACCACAGCCCGTCCCAGCCCACCACAGCCCGTCCCAGCCCGTCTCAGCCCACCACAAGCCTTCCCAGCCCCTCCCAGACCCCCAGAGCCAACCCAGCTCGTTTCAGCCCCTCCCAGACCGTCTCAGCTCACCACACCCCACCACAGCCCATCTCAGCCCACCATGCCTGTTCCAGCCCACCAGAGCCCGTCCCAGTCCACCAGAGCCCGTCCCAACCTACCACAGCTTATCCCAGCCCACCACAGCCCGTCCCAGCCCACCACAGCCCGACCCGGATCACGACATCCCGTCCCAGCCCACCACAATTCGTCCCAGTGCACCACAGCGCGTCCCAGCCCACCACAGCCCGTCCCAGTCCACCACAGCCCGTCCCGGCACACCACAGCCCATTCCGTCCCACCAAAGCCCGTCCCGGCCCACCAGAGCCCGTCTCAGCACACCACAGCCCGTCCCGGCTCACCACAGCCCGTCCCGGCTCACCACAGCCCGTCCCGTCCCACCACAGCCCACCACAGCCCGTCCCAGCCCACCACAGCTCGTCCCAGCCCACCACAGCCCGCCACAGCTCGTCCCAGCCCGCCACAGCCCATCTCAGCTCACCACAACCCACCACAGCCCGTCCAAGCCCACCACAGCCCATTACAGCTTACCACAGCCCGTCCCAGCCCACCAGAGCCCGTTCCAGCCCACCAGAGCCCACCAAAGCCTGTCCCTGCCCACCACAGCCCGTCCCCGCTCACCACAGCCCGTCCCAGCCCGTCCCAGGCCACCACAGCCCTTCCCTGCTCACCACAGCCTGTCCCCGCCCACCACAACTTGTCCCGGCCCACTACAGCCCGGCCCGGCCCACCACGGCCCGTCACGGCCAACCAAGGCCAGTCCTGGCAACCACGGCCCCTCCCAGCCCACCACAGCTTGTCCCAGCCCACCACGTTTGACCACAGCCCACCACGGCCCACCACAACCCACCACGGCTTACCACAGCCCACCACAGTTCACCACGGCCCACCACGGCACGTCATAGCCCACCACAGCCTGTCCCAGCACACCACGGCCCACCACAGCCCACCACGGCCCACCGCATCCCGTCCCAGCCCACCGCATCCCGTCCCAGCCCACCACAGCCCGTCCCAGCCCGTCACAGCTCATCCCAGCCCATCACAGCTGGTCCCAGCCCACCACAGCCCGTCCCAGCCCACCACGGCCCGTCCGTGATTACCACGGACCGTCCCGTCCCACCACAGCCCGTCCCGGCCCACCACGGCCCGTCCCGGCCCACCACGGCCCATCCCAGCCCACCACGGCCCATCCCAGCACACCACGGCCCGTCCCAGCCCACCACGGCCCACCACGACAGATCTCAACCCACCACAGCCTGCCACAGCCCACCACAGCCCTCCACAGCTCTCCACAGCCCGCCCCAACCCACCACAGACTGTCTCAGCTCATCACAACCCAACACAGCGCACCAGAGCCCGTCCCAACCCACCACAGCCCGGCCCAACCCACCACATCGTGTCCCAGCCCACCACAGCCCGTCTCAACTCACCACAGCCTGTCCCAGCCCACCACAACCCACCACAGCCAAACACGGCCCACCACAGCCCGTCCCAGCCCACCACAGCCCGTCCCAGCCCACCACAGGCCACTACAGCACACCACAGCCTACCGCAGACCACCACAGCCCGTCTCAGCCCACCACAACTTGTCCCAGCCCTCCACAGCCCTTTTCAGCCCACCACAGCACATCCCAGCCAACCACAGCCCATCCCAGCCCACCACAGCCCGTCCCAGCCCTTCCCAGCCCACCACAGCGCGTCCCAGCCCACCACGGCCTGTTCCAGCCCACCAGAGCCCGTCCCAGTCCACCAGAGCCCGTCCCAACCTACCACAGCTTATCCCAGCCCACCACAGCCCGTCCCAGCCCACCACAGCCCGACCCGGATCACGACATCCCGTCCCAGCCCACCACAATTCGTCCCAGTGCACCACAGCGCGTCCCAGCCCACCACAGCCCGTCCCAGTCCACCACAGCCCGTCCCGGCACACCACAGCCCATTCCGTCCCACCAAAGCCCGTCCCGGCCCACCAGAGCCCGTCTCAGCACACCACAGCCCGTCCCGGCTCACCACAGCCCGTCCCGGCTCACCACAGCCCGTCCCGTCCCACCACAGCCCACCACAGCCCGTCCCAGCCCACCACAGCTCGTCCCAGCCCACCACAGCCCGCCACAGCTCGTCCCAGCCCGCCACAGCCCATCTCAGCTCACCACAACCCACCACAGCCCGTCCAAGCCCACCACAGCCCATTACAGCTTACCACAGCCCGTCCCAGCCCACCAGAGCCCGTTCCAGCCCACCAGAGCCCACCAAAGCCTGTCCCTGCCCACCACAGCCCGTCCCCGCTCACCACAGCCCGTCCCAGCCCGTCCCAGGCCACCACAGCCCTTCCCTGCTCACCACAGCCTGTCCCCGCCCACCACAACTTGTCCCGGCCCACTACAGCCCGGCCCGGCCCACCACGGCCCGTCACGGCCAACCAAGGCCAGTCCTGGCAACCACGGCCCCTCCCAGCCCACCACAGCTTGTCCCAGCCCACCACGTTTGACCACAGCCCACCACGGCCCACCACAACCCACCACGGCTTACCACAGCCCACCACAGTTCACCACGGCCCACCACGGCACGTCATAGCCCACCACAGCCTGTCCCAGCACACCACGGCCCACCACAGCCCACCACGGCCCACCGCATCCCGTCCCAGCCCACCGCATCCCGTCCCAGCCCACCACAGCCCGTCCCAGCCCGTCACAGCTCATCCCAGCCCATCACAGCTGGTCCCAGCCCACCACAGCCCGTCCCAGCCCACCACGGCCCGTCCGTGATTACCACGGACCGTCCCGTCCCACCACAGCCCGTCCCGGCCCACCACGGCCCGTCCCGGCCCACCACGGCCCATCCCAGCCCACCACGGCCCATCCCAGCACACCACGGCCCGTCCCAGCCCACCACGGCCCACCACGACAGATCTCAACCCACCACAGCCTGCCACAGCCCACCACAGCCCTCCACAGCTCTCCACAGCCCGCCCCAACCCACCACAGACTGTCTCAGCTCATCACAACCCAACACAGCGCACCAGAGCCCGTCCCAACCCACCACAGCCCGGCCCAACCCACCACATCGTGTCCCAGCCCACCACAGCCCGTCTCAACTCACCACAGCCTGTCCCAGCCCACCACAACCCACCACAGCCAAACACGGCCCACCACAGCCCGTCCCAGCCCACCACAGCCCGTCCCAGCCCACCACAGGCCACTACAGCACACCACAGCCTACCGCAGACCACCACAGCCCGTCTCAGCCCACCACAACTTGTCCCAGCCCTCCACAGCCCTTTTCAGCCCACCACAGCACATCCCAGCCAACCACAGCCCATCCCAGCCCACCACAGCCCGTCCCAGCCCTTCCCAGCCCACCACAGCGCGTCCCAGCCCACCACGGCCTGTTCCAGCCCACCAGAGCCCGTCCCAGTCCACCAGAGCCCGTCCCAAGCTACCACAGCTTCTCCCGGCCCAACATAGCCCGTCCCAGCCCACCACAGCCCGTCCCAGCCACCACGGCCCGTTCCAACCCACCAGAGCACGTCCCAGCCCACCACAGCCTAACCCAGCATGTCCCAGCCCACCACAGCCCGTCCCAGCCTGTCCCAGCTCACCACATCCTACCACAGCCCGCCCCAGCCCACCACAGACCGTCCCAGCCCACCACAGACCGTCCCAGCCCACCACAGCCCGTCCCAGCCCACCACAGCCCTTCCCAGCCCATGACAGCCCATCCCAGGACACCACAGCCTACCACAGCACGTACCGGCCCACCAGAGCCTGTCCCAGCCCACCACAGCGCGTCGCAGCCCACCACAGCGCGTCGCAGCCCACCACAGCGCGTCCCAGCCCACCACAGCCCGTCCCAGCCCACCACAGCGCGTCCCAGCCCACCACAGCCCGTCCCAGCCCACCACAGCCCGTCCCAGCCCACCACAGCCCGTCCAAGCCCACCACAGCCCGTCCCAACACACCACAGCTTACAACAGCACGTCCCAGCCCACCAAAGCCCGTCCCAGCCCACTACGGTCCACCACGGCCCGTCCAGGCCCATCACCGCCCGTCCCGGCCCACCATGGTCCGTCCCGGCCCACCGTGGCCCACCCCAGCCCACCACAGCCCGTCCCAGCCCACCACAGCCCTTCCCTGCTCACCACAGCCTGTCCCCGCCCACAACTTGTCCCCGCCCACTACAGCCCGTCCCGGCCCACCATGGCCCGTCACGGCCAACCAAGTCCGGTCCTGGCCCACCACGGCCCGTCCCAGCCCTCCACAGCGCGTCCCAGCCCTTCCCAGCCCACCACAGCGCGTCCCAGCCCACCACAGCCCGTCCCAGCCCACCACAGCCCGTCCCAGCCCACCACAGCCTACAACAGCACGTCCCGGCCCACCAAAGCCCGTCCCAGCCCACTACGGTCCACCACGGCCCGTCCAGGCCCATCACCGCCCATCCCGGACCACCATGGTCCGTCCCGGCCAGCCGCGGCCCACCTCAGCCCACCACAGCCCGTCCCAGCCCACCACAGCGCGTCCCAGCCCACCACAGCCCGTCCCAGCCCACCACAGCCCGTCCCAGCCCGTCCCAGCTCGTCCCAGCCCACCACAGGCCTTCCCAGCCCCTCCCAGACCCCCAGAGCCGGCCCAGCCCGTTTCAGCCCCTCCCAGACCGTCTCAGCTCACCACACCCCACCACAGCCCATCCCAGCCCACCACGGCCTGTTCCAGCCCAGCAGAGGCCGTTCCAGTCCACCAGAGCCCGTCCCAACCTACCACAGCTTGTCCCGGCCCACCATAGCCCGTCCCAGCCCACCACAGCCCGTCCCAGCCCACTGCAACCCGTCCCAGCCCACCACAGCCCGTCTTAGCCCGACCCAGCCCCCCACAGCCTGTCCCAACCCACCACAGTTCACCACGGCCCGTCCCAGCCCACAACGGTCCACCACGGCTCACCACAGCCCGTCCCAGCCCACCACAATTCGTCCCAGTGCACCACAGCACGTCCCAGCCCACCACAGCCCGTCCCGGCACACCACAGCCCATCCCGTCCCACCACAGCCCGTCCCGTCCCACCACAGCCCGTCCCGTCCCACCACAGCCCGTCCCGGCCCACCACAGCCCGTCCCGGCCCAACACAGCCCGTCCCGGCCCACCAGAGCCCGTCTCAGCCCACCACAGCCCGTCCCAGCCCACCACAGCCCATCCCGTCCCACCACAGCCCACCACAGCCCGTCCCAGACCACCACAGCCCAATACAGCCCACCACAGCCCAATACAGCCCACCACAGGCTACCGTAGACCACCACAGCCCGTCCCAGCCCACCACAGCCCATCCCGTCCCACCACAGCCCACCACAGCCCGTCCCAGCCTGCCACAGCCCGTCCCAGCCCGCCACAGCCCAATACAGCCCACCACAGCCCAATACAGCCCACCACAGCCCGTCTCAGCTCACCACAACCCACCACAGCCCGTCCAAGCCCACCACAGCCCATTACAGCTTACCACAGCCCGTCCCAGCCCACCAGACCCCGTTCCAGCCCACCAGAGCCCACCAAAGCCCGTCCCCGCCCACCACAGCCTGTCCCCGCTCACCACAGCCCGTCCCAGGCCACCACAGCCCTTCCCTGCTCACCACAGCCTGTCCCCGCCCACCACAACTTCTCCCCGCTCACTACAGCCCGGCCCGGCCCACCACGGCCCGTCATGGCCAACCAAGGCCGGTCCTGGCCCACCACAGCCCGTCCCAGCCCTTCCCAGGCCACCGCAGCGCGTCCCAGCCCACCACAGCCCGTCCCAGCCCACCACAGCGCGTCCCAGCCCACCACAGCCTGTCCCAGCCCACCAGAGCCCGTCCCAGTCCACCACGGCCCGTCCCAGCCCGTCCCAGCCCACCGCAGCACGTCCTAGCCCACCGCAGCCCGTCCCAGCCCACCGCAGCCCGTCCCAGCCCACCGCAGCTCGTCCCAGCCGTCCCAGCAAATCCCAGCCCACCATAGCTAGTCTCAGCTCACCACAGCGCGTCCCAGTCCACCACACCCACCACAGCCCGTCCCAGCCCATTCCAGCCCACCACAGCCAGTACCAGCCCACCACAGCTCACCGCAGACGGTCCCAGCCCACCACACCCCACCGCAGCCTGTCCCAGCCCACCACAGCCCGTCCCACCACACCAGAGTCCGTCCCAGCCCACCACGGCCCGTCACAGCTTACCACGGCCCACCACGGCTTGCCACGGCCCATCCCAGCCCACCACAGCCCTTCCCAGCCAACCACGGCCCACCACAGCCCGTCACGGCCCGTCCCGTCCCAGACCGTCCCAGCCCACCACAGCCCGTCCCAGCCCACCACAGCCCGTCCCAGCCCACCACAGCCCGTCCCAGCCCGTCTCAGCTCACCACAGCCCGTCCCACCCCACCACAGCCCACCAGAGGCCGTCCCGGACCACCACAGCCCGTCCCAGCCCACCACAGCGCGTCCCCACCCACCACAGCCCGTCCCAGCCCCTCCCAGCCCGTCCCAGCCCACCGCAGCCCGTCCCAGCCCACCGCAGCCCGTCCCAGCCCACCGCAGCTTGTCCCAGCCGTCCCAGCAAATCCCAGCCCACCATAGCTAGTCTCAGCTCACCACAGCGCGTCCCAGTCCACCACACCCACCACAGCCCGTCCCAGCCCATTCCAGCCCACCACAGCCAGTACCAGCCCACCACAGCTCACCGCAGACGGTCCCAGCCCACCACACCCCACCGCAGCCTGTCCCAGCCCACCACAGCCCGTCCCACCACACCAGAGTCTGTCCCAGCCCACCACGGCCCGTCACAGCTTACCACGGCCCACCACGGCTTGCCACGGCCCATCCCAGCCCACCACAGCCCGTCCCAGCCCGTCTCAGCTCACCACAGCCCGTCCCACCCCACCACAGCCCACCAGAGGCCGTCCCGGACCACCACAGCCCGTCCCAGCCCACCACAGCGCGTCCCCACCCAACACAGCCCGTCCCAGCCCCTCCCAGCCCGTCTCAGCCCACCACAGCCTGTCCCAGCCTGTCCCAGCTCGTCCAAGCCTGTCCCAGACCCCCAGAGCCCATCGCAGCCCACCACAGCCCGTCACAGCCCGTCCCAGCTCTCCACAACCCACCACAGCCCTTCCCAGCCCGTCCCAGCCCACCACAGCCCGTCCCAGCCCACCACGGCCCACAAAAGCCCACCACAGCCCACCACGGCCCACCACGGCCCATTCCCAGCCCACTACAAGCCGTCCCAGCCCACCACAGACCTCCAGCGCCCGTCTCAGCTCACCACAGCCTATCCCAGCCCACCACGGCCCACCACAGCACACCACGGCCCACCGCAGCCTATCCCAACCCGTCCCAGCCCACCACGGCCCGTCCCAGCCCACCACGGCCCGTCCCAGCCCACCACGGCCCGTCCCAGCCCGTCCCAGCGCACGACAGCCCGTCCCAGCCCACCACAGCACGTCCCAGCCCATCAGAGCCCACCAGAGCCCACCACAGCTCGTCCCAGCCCACCACAGCCCACAAGAGCTTGTCGCAGACCACCACAGCCCGTCCCAGCCCACCACAGCCCGTCCCAGCCCACCACAGCCCGTCCCAGCTCGTCCCAGACCACCACAGCCTCTCACAGCACACCACAGCCCGTAACAGCCCACCACAGCAAGTACCAGCCCGTCCCAGCCCACCACGGCCTGTCTCAGCCCACCACGGCCCGTCTCAGCCCACCACGGCCCGTCTCAGCTCACCACAACCCGTCCCAGCCCACCACAGCCCACCATAGCCCCTCCCAGCCCACCACAGCCCGTCCCAGCCCACCACAGCCCGTCCCAGCCTGTTTCAGCCCAGCACGGCTAACCACGGCCTGTGCCGGCCAACCACGGCCAACCACGGTCCACCACAGCCCGTTCCAGCCCACCACAGCCCGTCCCAGTCCATCCCAGCACGTCCCAGCCCACCACGGCCCGTCCCAGCCCACCACGGCCCACTACGGCCCGTCCCAGCCCGTCCGAGCCCACCACAGCCCGTCCCAGACCACCAGAGCTCATCCCAGCCCGTCCCAGCCAACCACAGCCCGTCTCAAGCTCACCAGAACCCACCACAGCCCACCATAGGCCGTCTCAGACCACCACGGCCCAGCACAGCCCACCGCGGGCTCTCCCAGCCCACCACGGCCCACCACAGCGAACCACAGCCCACCACAGCCCACCACGGCCCGTCCCAGCTCACCACGACCTATCCCAGCCCACCACAGACCACCACAGCCCACCCCTTCCCATCCCGGCCCACCACGGTTCACCACGGCCCGTCCCGGCCCACCACGGCCCACCACAGCCCGTCCCAGCCCACCACAGCCCGTCCCAGCACACCACAGCCTATCACAGCCCACCACAGCCCGTCCCAGCCCACCACAGCCCGTCCCAGCCCACCACAGCCCACCACAACCCATCTCAAGCTCACAAGAACCCACCAAAGCCCACCACAGCCTGTCCCAGACCACCACGACCCACCACAGCCCACCACGGCCCGTCCCAGCCCACCACAGCCCACCACAGCTTGTCCCAGACCACCACAGCTCTTCCCAGCCCACCATAACAAACCACAGCCTATCCCAGCCGATCCCAGCCCACCACAGCCCGTCCCATCACACCACAGCCCACCACAGCCCGTCCCAGCCAACCACGGCCCGTCCCAGCCCACCACAGCCCGTCCCAGCCCACCACGGCCCACCACGGCCCATCCGGGCCCAACACAGCCCACCAAGGCGCACCACAGCCCATCCCAGCCCATTACAGCCTGTCCCAGACCACCACAGCCCATCTCAGCCCACCACAGCCCGTCCCAGCCCACCACAGCCCACCAGAGGCCGTCCCGGACCACCACAGCCCGTCCCAGCCCACCACAGCGCGTCCCCACCCAACACAGCCTGTCCCAGCCCCTCCCAGCCCGTCTCAGCCCACCACAGCCTGTCCCAGCCTGTCCCAGCTCGTCCAAGCCTGTCCCAGACCCCCAGAGCCCATCGCAGCCCACCACAGCCCGTCACAGCCCGTCCCAGCCCACCACAGCCCGTCCCAGCCCACCACGGCCCACGAAAGCCCACCACAGCCCACCACGGCCCACCACAGCCTGTCCCAGCCCACCACAAGCCTTCCCAGCCCACCACAGCCCTCCAGCGCCCGTCTCAGCTCACCACAGCCTATCCCAGCCCACCACGGCCCACCACAGCACACCACGTCCCACCGCAGCCTATCCCAACCCGTCCCAGCCCACCACGGCCCGTCCCAGCCCACCACGGCCCGTCCCAGCCCGTCCCAGCCCACGACAGCCTGTCCCAGCCCACCACAGCCCGTCCCAGCCCATCAGAGCCCACCAGAGCCCACCACAGCTAGTCCCAGCCCACCACAGCCCACAAGAGCTTGTCGCAGAACACCACAGCCCGTCCCAGCCCACCACAGCTTACTACGGCCCACCACAGCCCGTCCCAGCCCACCACAGCCCGTCCCAGCCCACCACAGCCCGTCCCAGCTCGTCCCAGACCACCACAGCCTCTCACAGCACACCACAGCCCGTAACAGCCCACCACAGCAAGTACCAGCCCGTCCCAGCCCACCACGGCCTGTCTCAGCCCACCACGGCCCGTCTCAGCCCACCACGGCCCGTCTCAGCCCACCACGGCCCGTCTCAGCTCACCACAACCCGTCCCAGCCCACCACAGCCCACCATAGCCCCTCCCAGCCCACCACAGCCCGTCCCAGCCCACCACAGCCCGTCCCAGCCCACCACAGCCCGTCCCAGCCCACCACAGCCCGTCCCAGCCCACCAGAGATGGTCCCAGCCTGTTTCAGCCCAGCACGGCTAACCACAGCCTGTGCTGGCCCACCACGGCCAACCACGGTCCACCACAGCCCGTTCCAGCCCACCACAGCCCGTCCCAGTCCATCCCAGCACGTCCCAGCCCACCACGGCCCGTCCCAGCCCACCACGGCCCACTACGGCCCGTCCCAGCCCGTCCGAGCCCACCACAGCCCGTCCCAGACCACCAGAGCTCATCCCAGCCCGTCCCAGCCAACCACAGCCCGTCTCAAGCTCACCAGAACCCACCACAGCCCACCATAGGCCGTCTCAGACCACCACGGCCCAGCACAGCCCACCGCGGGCTCTCCCAGCCCACCACGGCCCACCACAGCGAACCACAGCCCACCACAGCCCACCACGGCCCGTCCCAGCTCACCACAACCTATCCCAGCCCACCACAGACCACCACAGCCCACCCCTTCCCATCCCGGCCAACCACGGTTCACCACGGCCCGTCCCCGCCCACCACAGCCCACCACAGCCCGTCCCAGCCCACCACAGCCCGTCCCAGCACACCACAGCCTATCACAGCCCACCACAGCCCGTCCCCGCCCACCACAGCCCATCCCAGCCCATCCCAGCTCGTCCCCCAACACCACAGCCCGTCCCAGCACACCACAGTCCGTCCCAGCACACCACAGCCCGTCCCAGCACACCACAGCCCGTCCCAGCCCACCACAGCCAACCACGGCCCACCACAGCCCGTCACGGCCCGTCCCAGACCGTCCCAGCCCACCACAACCCGTCCCAGCCCACCACAGCCCGTCCCAGCCCACCACAGCCCGTCCCAGCCCGTCTCAGCTCACCACAGCCCGTCCCACCCCACCACAGCCCACCAGAGGCCGTCCCGGACCACCACAGCCCGTCCCAGCCCACCACAGCGCGTCCCCACGCAACACAGCCCACCACAGCCCCTCCCAGCCCGTCTCAGCCCACCACAGCCTGTCCCAGCCTGTCCCAGCTCGTCCAAGCCTGTCCCAGACCCCCAGAGCCCATCGCAGCCCACCACAGCCCGTCCCAGCCCGTCCCAGCCCACCACAGCCCGTCCCAGCCCACCACGGCCCACGAAAGCCCACCACAGCCCACCACAGCCTGTCCCAGCCCACCACAAGCCTTCCCAGCCAACCACAGCCCTCCAGCGCCCGTCTCAGCTCACCACAGCCTATCCCAGCCCACCACGGCCCACCACAGCACACCACGTCCCACCGCAGCCTATCCCAACCTGTCCCAGCCCACCACGGCCCGTCCCAGCCCACCACGGCCCGTCCCAGCCCGTCCCAGCGCACGACAGCCCGTCCCATCCCACCACAGCCCGTCCCAGCCCATCAGAGCCCACCAGAGCCCACCACAGCTCGTCCCAGCCCACCACAGCCCACAAGAGCTTGTCGCAGACCACCACAGCCCGTCCCAGCCCACCACAGCTTACTACGGCCCACCACAGCCCGTCCCAGCCCACCACAGCCCGTCCCAGCCCACCACAGCCCGTCCCAGCTCGTCCCAGACCACCACAGCCTCTCACAGCACACCACAGCCCGTAACAGCCCACCACAGCAAGTACCAGCCTGTCCCAGCCCACCACGGCCCGTCTAAGCCCACCACGGCCCGTCTCAGCCCACCACGGCCCGTCTCAGCCCACCACGGCCCGTCTCAGCTCACCACAACCCGTCCCAGCCCACCACAGCCCACCATAGCCCCTCCCAGCCCACCACAGCCCGTCCCAGCCCACCACAGCCCGTCCCAGCCCACCACAGCCCGTCCCAGCCCACCAGAGATGGTCCCAGCCTGTTTCAGCCCAGCACGGCTAACCACGGCCTGTGCTGGCCCACCACGGCCAACCACGGTCCACCACAGCCCGTTCCAGCCCACCACAGCCCGTCCCAGTCCATCCCAGCACGTCCCAACCCACCACGGCCCGTCCCAGCCCACCACGGCCCACTACGGCCCGTCCCAGCCCGTCCGAGCCCACCACAGCCCGTCCCAGACCACCAGAGCTCATCCCAGCCCGTCCCAGCCAACCACAGCCCGTCTCAAGCTCACCAGAACCCACCACAGCCCACCATAGGCCGTCTCAGACCACCACGGCCCAGCACAGCCCAACGCGGGCTCTCCCAGCCCACCACGGCCCACCACAGCGAACCACAGCCCACCACAGCCCACCACGGCCCGTCCCAGCTCACCACAACCTATCCCAGCCCACAACAGACAACCACAGCCCACCCCTTCCCATCCCGGCCCACCACGGTTCACCACGGCCCGTCCCCGCCCACCACGGCCCACCACAGCCCGTCCCAGCCCACCACAGCCCGTCCCAGCACACCACAGCCTATCACAGCCCACCACAGCCCGTCCCCGCCCACCACAGCCCATCCCAGCCCATCCCAGCTCGTCCCCCAACACCACAGCCCGTCCCAGCACACCACAGTCCGTCCCAGCACACCACAGCCCGTCCCAGCACACCACAGCCCGTCCCAGCACACCACAGCCCGTCCCAGCACACCACAGCCCACCACGCCCTGTCCCAACCCACCAGAGCCCGTCCCAGCTCACCACAGCCCACCAGAGCCCGTCCCAGACCACCACAGCCCGTCCCAGCCCGTCCCAGCCAACCACAGCCCGTCCCGTCCCAGCCCACCACAACCCGTCCCGTCCCTTCCCAGCACAGCCCGTCCCAGCCTGTCCCGTCCCGTCCCAGCCCGTCCCATCCCGTCCCAGCCCACCACGGCCCATCCCAGCCCTCCACAGCCCGTCCCAGCCCACCACAGCACACCACAGCCCATCCTAGCCCACCACAGCCCGTCCCAGCCCGTCCGAGGCCACAACAGCCCGTCCCTGCCCACCACAGCCCGTCCCTGCCCACCACAGCCCGTCCCAGCCCGTTCCAGACCACCAGAACCCATCCCAGCCCGTCCCAGACCACCACAGCCTGACTCAAGCTCACCAGAACCCACCACATCCCACCACAGCCCAACACGGCCCGTCCCAGCCCACCACTGCCCACCACAGCCCACCACAGTTCACCACGGCCCATCCCAGCCCACCACGGCCCGTCTCAGCCCACCACAGCCCGTCCCAGCCCACCACAGCCCGTCCCAGCCCGTCCCAGCCCACCACAGGCCGTCCCTGCCCATTACAGCCCACCACAGCCCGTCCCAGACCACCACAGCCCGTCTCAAGCTCACCAGAACCTACCACAGCCCACCACAGCCCGTCCCAGACCACCACGGCCCACCATAGCCCACCACGTCCCTTCCTAGCCCACCACGGCCCGCCACAGCCCACCACCGCCCACCACATCCCGTCCCAGCGCACCACAGCCCGTCCCAGTCCATTCCAGCCCGTCCCAGGCAACCACGGCCTGACCAAGCCCACCACGGCCCACCACAGCCCAACACGGCCCGTCCCAGCCCACCACGGCCCACCACAGCCCACCACGGCCCACCACGGTTCACCACAGCCCACCACGGCCCACCACAGCCCGTCCCAGCCCATCCCAGCCCGTCCCAGCCAGTCCCAGCTCACCACAGCCAGTCCCAGCCCAGCACAGCCCGTCCCAGCCCACCACAGCCAGTCCCAGCCCACCACAGCCAGTCCCAGCCCACCACAGCCAGTCCCAGCCCTTCCCAGCCCACCACAGCCAGTCCCAGCCCGTCCCAGTTTACCACAGCCCGTCCCAGACCACCACAGCCCACCACAGCATACCACAGTTCACCACAGCCCGTCCCAGCCCACCACGGCCCAGCACACCCCACCATGGTTCACCACAGCCCGTCCCAGCTCACCAAAGCCCATCCCATCACACCACAGCCCACCAGAGCCCGTCCCAGCCTGTCCCAGCCCACCACAGCCCGTCCCAGCCCACTACGGCCCGTCCCAGTCCATCAGGACCCATCCCAGCCCACCACGGCCCACCATAGCCCACCACGGCCCGTCCCCGTCCACCACAGCCCGTCCCAGCACACCACAGCCCGTCCCAGCCCACCACAGCCCGTCCCAGCACACCACAGCCCGTCCCAGCACACCACAGCACGTCCCCGACTTCCCCAGGCCGTCCCAGCACACTACAACTCGTCCCAGCCCGTCCCAGCCCGTCCCAGCCCACGACAGCTCGTCCCAGCACACCACAGCATGTCCCATCCCACCACAGCCCGTCCCAGCCCACCACAGCCCACCAGAGCCCATCCCAGCCCATCCCAGCCCACCACGGCCCGTCCCCGCCCACCACAGCCCGTCCCAGCACACCACAGCCCGTCCCAGCACACCACAGCCCGTCCCAGCACACCACAGCACGTCCCCGACCTCCCCAGGCCGTCCCAGCACACTACAACTCGTCCCAGCCCGTCCCAGCCCGTCCCAGCCCACGACAGCTCGTCCCAGCACACCACAGCATGTCCCATCCCACCACAGCCCGTCCCAGCCCACCACAGCCCACCAGAGCCCATCCCAGCCCATCCCAGCCCACCACAGCCCGTCCCAGCCCACCACAGCCCATTGCAGCACATCACAGCTCGTTCCAGATCATCAGATCCCGTCCCAGCCCGTCCCAGCCCACCACAGCCCATCTCAAGCTCACAAGAACCCACCAAAGCCCACCACAGCCTGTCCAAGACGACCACGGCCCACCACAGCCCACCACGGCCCGTCCCTGCTCACCACGACCTGTCCCAGCCCACCACAGACCACCACAGCCCACCCCTTCCCATCCCGGCCCACCACGGCCCGTCCCCGCCCACCACGGCCCACCACAGCCCGTCCCAGCCCACCACAGCCAGTCCCAGCCCACCACAGCCCGTCCCAGCACACCACAGCCCATCACAGCCCACCACAGCCCGTCCCAGCCCGTCCCAGCCCACCACAGCCCGTCCCAGCCCACCACAACCCATCTCAAGCTCATAAGAACACACCAAAGCCCACCACAGCCTGTCCCAGACCACCACGGCCCACCACAGCCCACCACAGTCCGTCCCAGCCAACCACGGCCCACCACAGCCTACCATAGTTCATTACGGGCCGTCTCAGCCCACCATGACCTGTCCCAGCCCACCACGGCCCAACACAGACCATCCCTTCCCATACCGGCCCAAAACGGCCCACGACGGCCCACCACAGCCCACCACGGCCCGTCCCAGCCCACCACGCCCCACCACAGCCCACCACAGCCTGTCCCAGCCCACCACAGCCCGTCCCCGCCCACCACAGCCCATCCCAGCCCGTCCCAGCTCGTCCCCCAACACCACAGCCCGTCCCAGCACACCACAGCCCGTCCCAGCACACCACAGCCCGTCCCAGCACACCACTACCCGTCCCAGCACACCACAGCCCGTCCCAGAACACCACAGCCCACCACGCCCCGTCCCAACCCACCAGAGCCTGTCCCAGCTCACCACAGCCCACCACAGCCCGTCCCAGACCACCACAGCCCGTCCCAGCCTGTCCCAGCCAACCACAGCCCGTCCCGTCCCAGCCCACCACAACCCGTCCCATCCCTTCCCAGCACAGCCCGTCACAGCCTGTCCCGTCCCGTCCCAGCCCGTCCCATCCCATCCCGTCCCAGCCCACCACAGCCCGTCCCAGCCCACCACGGCCCACCACGGCCCAGCCC
Source organism: Falco biarmicus (assembly GCF_023638135.1). NCBI lineage: Eukaryota > Metazoa > Chordata > Aves > Falconiformes > Falconidae > Falco > Falco biarmicus. The sequence goes on along the minus strand of NW_026611682.1, from coordinate 38,877 downwards.
AGCCCACCACAGCCCGTCCCAGCCCACCACAGCACACCACAGCCCATCCTAGCCCACCACAGCCCGTCCCAGGCCACAACAGCCCGTCCCTGCCCACCACAGCCCGTCCCAGCCCGTTCCAGACCACCAGAACCCGTCCCAGCCCGTCCCAGACCACCACAGCCCGACTCAAGCTCACCAGAACCCACCACATCCCACCACAGCCCAACACGGCCCGTCCCAGCCCACCACTGCCCACCACAGCCCACCACAGTTCACCACGGCCCATCCCAGCCCACCACGGCCCGTCTCAGCCCACCACAGCCCGTCCCAGCCCACCACAGCCCGTCCCAGCCCACCACAGGCCATCCCTGCCCATTACAGCCCACCACAGCCCGTCCCAGCCCACCACAGCCCGTCTCAAGCTCAACAGAACCCACCACAGCCCACCACAGCCCGTCCCAGCCCACCACAGCCCACCACGTCCCGTCCTAGCCCACCACGGCCCGCCACAGCCCACCACAGCCCACCACATCCCGTCCCAGCCCACCACAGCCCATCCCAGGCCACCACAGCCCGTCTCAGGCCACCACAGCCCGACCAAGCCCACCACAGCCCACCACAGCCCAACACGGCCCGTCCCAGCCCACCACGGCCCACCACAGCCCACCCCTTCCCATCCCGGCCCAAAACGGCCCACCACAGCCCACCACGGTTCACCACGGCCCGTCCCCGCCCACCACGGCCCACTGCAGCCCGTCCCAGCCCACCACAGCCCGTCCCAGCTCACCACAGCCAGTCCCAGCCCAGCACAGCCAGTCCCAGCCCACCACAGCCAGTCCCAGCCCACCACAGCCCGTCCCAGCCCGTCCCAGCCCACCACAGCCAGTCCCAGCCCGTCCCAGTTTACCACAGCCCGTCCCAGACCACCACGGCCCACCACAGCCCAAAACGGCCCGTCCCAGCACACCACGGCCCACCACAGCCCACCACAGCCCACCACATCCCGTCCCAGCCCACCACAGCCCATCCCAGGCCACCACGGCCCATCCCAGGCCACCACGGCCCGTCCCAAACCACCACGGCCCGTCCCAGCCCACCACGGCCCACCACAACCCACCACAGCCCGTCCCAGCCCACCACGGCCCAGCACACCCCACCATGGTTCACCACAGCCCGTCCCAGCTCACCAAAGCCCATCCCATCACACCACAGCCCACCAGAGCCCGTCCCAGCCTGTCCCAGCCCACCACAGCCCGTCCCAGCCCACTACGGCCCGTCCCAGTCCATCAGGACCCATCCCAGCCCACCACGGCCCACCATAGCCCACCACGGCCCGTCCCCGCCCACCACGGCCCGTCCCCGCCCACCACGGCCCGTCCCAGCACACCACAGCCCGTCCCAGCACACCACAGCCCGTCCCAGCACACCACAGCACGTCCCCGACTTCCCCAGGCCGTCCCAGCACACTACAACTCGTCCCAGCCCGTCCCAGCCCGTCCCAGCCCACGACAGCTCGTCCCAGCACACCACAGCATGTCCCATCCCACCACAGCCCGTCCCAGCCCACCACAGCCCACCAGAGCCCATCCCAGCCCATCCCAGCCCACCACGGCCCGTCCCCGCCCACCACAGCCCGTCCCAGCACACCACAGCCCGTCCCAGCACACCACAGCCCGTCCCAGCACACCACAGCCCGTCCCAGCACACCACAGCACGTCCCCGACCTCCCCAGGCCGTCCCAGCACACTACAACTCGTCCCAGCCCGTCCCAGCCCGTCCCAGCCCACGACAGCTCGTCCCAGCACACCACAGCATGTCCCATCCCACCACAGCCCGTCCCAGCCCACCACAGCCCACCAGAGCCCATCCCAGCCCATCCCAGCCCACCACAGCCCGTCCCAGCCCACCACAGCCCATTGCAGCACATCACAGCTCGTTCCAGATCATCAGATCCCGTCCCAGCCCGTCCCAGCCCACCACAGCCCATCTCAAGCTCACAAGAACCCACCAAAGCCCACCACAGCCTGTCCAAGACGACCACGGCCCACCACAGCCCACCACGGCCCGTCCCTGCTCACCACGACCTGTCCCAGCCCACCACAGACCACCACAGCCCACCCCTTCCCATCCCGGCCCACCACGGCCCGTCCCCGCCCACCACGGCCCACCACAGCCCGTCCCAGCCCACCACAGCCAGTCCCAGCCCACCACAGCCCGTCCCAGCACACCACAGCCCATCACAGCCCACCACAGCCCGTCCCAGCCCGTCCCAGCCCACCACAGCCCGTCCCAGCCCACCACAACCCATCTCAAGCTCATAAGAACACACCAAAGCCCACCACAGCCTGTCCCAGACCACCACGGCCCACCACAGCCCACCACAGTCCGTCCCAGCCAACCACGGCCCACCACAGCCTACCATAGTTCATTACGGGCCGTCTCAGCCCACCATGACCTGTCCCAGCCCACCACGGCCCAACACAGACCATCCCTTCCCATACCGGCCCAAAACGGCCCACGACGGCCCACCACAGCCCACCACGGCCCGTCCCAGCCCACCACGCCCCACCACAGCCCACCACAGCCTGTCCCAGCCCACCACAGCCCGTCCCCGCCCACCACAGCCCATCCCAGCCCGTCCCAGCTCGTCCCCCAACACCACAGCCCGTCCCAGCACACCACAGCCCGTCCCAGCACACCACAGCCCGTCCCAGCACACCACTACCCGTCCCAGCACACCACAGCCCGTCCCAGAACACCACAGCCCACCACGCCCCGTCCCAACCCACCAGAGCCTGTCCCAGCTCACCACAGCCCACCACAGCCCGTCCCAGACCACCACAGCCCGTCCCAGCCTGTCCCAGCCAACCACAGCCCGTCCCGTCCCAGCCCACCACAACCCGTCCCATCCCTTCCCAGCACAGCCCGTCACAGCCTGTCCCGTCCCGTCCCAGCCCGTCCCATCCCGTCCCCGTCCCAGCCCACCACAGCCCGTCCCAGCCCACCACGGCCCACCACGGCCCAGCCCAGCCCACCACAGCCCGTCCCAGCCCACCACAGCACACCACAGCCCATCCTAGCCCACCACAGCCCGTCCCAGGCCACAACAGCCCGTCCCTGCCCACCACAGCCCGTCCCAGCCCGTTCCAGACCACCAGAACCCGTCCCAGCCCGTCCCAGACCACCACAGCCCGACTCAAGCTCACCAGAACCCACCACATCCCACCACAGCCCAACACGGCCCGTCCCAGCCCACCACTGCCCACCACAGCCCACCACAGTTCACCACGGCCCATCCCAGCCCACCACGGCCCGTCTCAGCCCACCACAGCCCGTCCCAGCCCACCACAGCCCGTCCCAGCCCACCACAGGCCATCCCTGCCCATTACAGCCCACCACAGCCCGTCCCAGCCCCACCACAGCCCGTCTCAAGCTCACCAGAACCCACCACAGCCCACCACAGCCCGTCCCAGCCCACCACGGCCCACCACAGCCCACCACGTCCCGTCCTAGCCCACCACGGCCCGCCACAGCCCACCACAGCCCACCACATCCCGTCCCAGCCCACCACAGCCCATCCCAGGCCACCACAGCCCGTCTCAGGCCACCACAGCCCGACCAAGCCCACCACAGCCCACCACAGCCCAACACGGCCCCGTCCCAGCCCACCACGGCCCACCACAGCCCACCACAGCCCGTCCCAGTCCATCAAGACTCATCCCAGCCCACCACGGCCCACCATAGCCCACCACGGCCCGTCCCCGCCCACCACAGCCCGTCCCAGCACACCACAGCCCGTCCCAGCACACCACAGAACGTCCCCGCTCTCCCCAGGCCGTCCCAGCACACTACAACCCGTCCAAGCCCGTCCCAGCCCGTCCCAGCCCACGACAGCTCGTCCCAGCACACCACAGCCCGTCCCAGCACACCACAGCATGTCCCATCCCACCACAGCCCGTCCCAGCCCACCACAGCCCACCAGAGCCCGTCCCAGCCCGTCCCAGCCCACCACAGCCCGTCCCAGCCCACCACAGCCCATTGCAGCACATTACAGCTCGTTCCAGACCATCAGATCCCGTCCCAGCCCGTCCCAGCCCACCACAGCCCATCTCAAGCTCACAAGAACCCACCAAAGCCCACCACAGCCTGTCCAAGACGACCACGGCCCACCACAGCCCACCATGGCCCGTCCCAGCCCACCACGCCCCACCACAGCCCATCCCTGCCAACCACAGCCCGTCCCAGCACACCACAGACCATCCCAGTCCACCACACACCGTCCCAGCATGTCCCAGCCTGTCCCAACCCACCACAGCCTGTTCCAGACCACCACAGCCCGTCCCCGCCCACCACAGCCCGTCCCCGCCCCACCATAGCCCGTCCCAGCCCACCACAGCCCGTCCCAGCTCGTTCCAGACCACCAGAACTCGTCTCAGCCCGTCCCAGCCCACCACAGCCTGTCTCAAGCTCAGCAGAACCCACCACAGCCCATCCCAGCCCGTCCCAGCCCACCACAGCCCGTCCCGGCCCACCACAGCCCGTCCCGGCCCACCACAGCCCGTCCCAGCACACCACAGCCCGTCCCAGCCCACCACAGCATGTCCCAGCCCACCACAGCCCGTCCCAGCCCACCACAGCCCGTCCCGGCCCGTCCCAGCCAGTCCCCAGCCCGTCCCAGCCCGTCCCAGCCCAACTCAGCCCATCGCAGCACACCACAGCCCATCACAGCCCAACACAGCCCGTCCCAACCCGTCCCAGCCCACCGGAGCCTGTCCCAGCCCGTCCCAGCCCACCACGGCCCGTCCCAGCCCACCACGGCCCGTCCAAGCCCACCACAGTTCACCACGGGCCATCTCAGCCCTCCATGACCTGTCCCAGCCCACCATGACCAGTTCCAGCCCACCACAGCCCACCACAGCCCATCCCTTCCCATACCGGCTCAAAACGGCCCACCATGGCCCACCACAGCCCACCACGGTTCACCACGGCCCGTCCCAGCCCACCACGCCCCACCACAGCCCATCCCAGCCCACCACAGCCCGTCCCAGCACACCACAGACCATCCCAGTCCACCACACACCGTCCCAGCATGTCCCAGCCTGTCCCAACCCACCACAGCCTGTCCCAACCCACCACAGCCTGTCCCAACCCACCACAGCCCGTCCCACCACACCACAGCCCGTCCCAACCCCGCCACAGCCCGTCCCACCACACCACAGCCCGTCCCTAGCCCGCCACAGCCCGTCCCTAGCCTGCCACAGCCCACCAGAGCCCGTCCCGGCCCGTCCCCGCCCACCACGGCCCGTCCCCGCCCACCACGGCCCGTCCCCCGCCCACCACGGCCGGTCCCAGCACGGCCCAGCACACCACAGCCCGTCCCAGCCCACCACAGCCCGTCCCATCCCACCAAAGCCCGTCCCAGCCCACCACAGCCCGTCCCAGCCCACCACAGCCCGTCTCAAGCTCACCAGAACCCACCACAGCCCACCACAGCGTGTCGCAGACCACCACGGCCCACCACGGCCCATCCCAGCCCACCACGGCCCACCACAGCCCACCACAGTTCACCACGGGCCATCTCAGACCACCATGACCTGTCCCAGCCCACCACGGCCCACCACAGCCCATCCCTTCCCATACCAGCTCAAAACAGCCCACCAGGGCCCATACCAGCCCACCACGGCCCACCACAGCCCACCACAGTTCACCACGGGCCATCTCAGACCACCATGACCTGTCCCAGCCCACCACGGCCCACCACAGCCCATCCCTTCCCATACCGGTTCAAAACGGCCCACCACGGCCCACCACAGCCCACCACGGTTCACCACGGCCCGTCCCAGCCCACCACGCCCCACCACAGACCATCCCAGTCCACCACACACCGTCCCAGCATGTCCCAGCCTGTCCCAACCCACCACAGCCTGTTCCAGACCGCCACAGCCCGTCCCAACCCACCGCAGCCCGTCCCAGCACACCACAGCCCGTCCCTAGCCCACCACAGCCCGTCCCAGCCCACCACAGCCCGTCCCCGCCCACCACAGCCCGTCCCCGCCCACCACAGCCCACCACAGCCCAGCATAGCCCGTCTCAGCCCGTCGCAGCCTGCCGCAGCCCGTCCCAGCCCACCACAGCCCATCCCAGCCCACCACAGACCATTCCAGACCACCACATCCCGTCCCAGCCCACCACGGCCCGTCCCCGCCCACCACGGCCCGTCCCAGCCCATCACAGCCCGTCCCAGCTCGTTCCAGACAACCAGAACTCGTCTCAGCCCGTCCCAGCCCACCACAGCCCGTCTCAAGCTCAGCAAAACCCACCACAGCCCACCACAGCCCGTCCCAGACCACCACAGCCCACCACAGCCCGTCCCAGCACACCACAGCCCGTCCGAGCACACCACAGCACGTACCAGCCCGTCCCAGCCCACCACAGCCCGTCCCAGCCCGTCCCAGCCCACCACAGCCCGTCCCAGCCCACCACAGCCCGTCCCAGCCCACCACAGCCCGTCCCAGCCCACCACAGCCCGTGCCAGCCCATCCCAGCCCACCACAGCCCGTCCCAGCCCGTCCCAACCTGTTCCAGACCACCAGAGCCCATCCCAGCCCGTCCCAGCCCACCACAGCCCGTCTCAAGCTCACCAGAACCCACCACAGCCCACCACAGCCTGTCCCAGACCACCACGGCCCACCACAGCCCACCATGGCCCGTCCCAGCCCACCACGGCCGACCACAGCGAACCACGGCCCACCAAAGCTCACCACAGCCCGTCCCAGCACACCACAGCCCGTCCCAGCCCACCACAGCCCGTCCCCGCCCGTCCCTGTCGACCACAGCCCGTCCCAGTCCACCACCAGCCCATCCCAGCTTGCCACAGCCCATCCCAGCCCGTCACAGCCCACCACAGCCCGTCCCCGCCCACCACAGCCCGTCCCCGCCCACCACAGCCCGTCCCAGCACACCACAGCCCGTCCAGCCCACCACAGCCCGTCCCAGCCCACCACAGCCCACCAGAGCCCGTCCCAGCCCACCACAGCCCATTGCAGCCCATCACAGCTCGTTCCAGACCACCAGAGCCCGTCCCAGCCCGTCCCAGCCCACCACAGCCCATCTCAAGCTCACAAGAACCCACCAAAGCCCACCACAGTCTGTCCCAGACCACCGCGGCCCACCACAGCCCACCACGGCCCGTCCCAGCCCACCACAGCCTGTCCCAGCCAAACACAGCCTGTCCCAGCCAAACACAGCCTGTCCTAGCCAAACACAGCCTGTCCCGGCCCACCACAGCCCGTCCCAGCCCACCACAGCCTGTCCCAGCCAAACACAGCCTGTCCTAGCCAAACACAGCCTGTCCCAGCCCACCACGGCCCACCACAGTTCACCACGGGCCATCTCAGACCACCATGACCTGTCCCATCCCACCACGGCCCACCACAGCCCATCCCTTCCCATACCGGCTCATAACGGCCCACCACAGCCCCCCACGGCCCATACCAGCCCACCACGGCCCACCACAGCCCACCACAGTTCACCACGGGCCATCTAAGACCACCATGACCTGTCCCAGCCCACCACGGCCCACCACAGCCCATCCCTTCCCATACCGGCTCAAAACGGCCCACCACGGCCCACCACAGCCCACCACAGTTCACCACGGCCCGTCCCAGCCCACCACGCCCCACCACAGACCACCCCAGTCCACCACACACCGTCCCAGCATGTCCCAGCCTGTCCCAACCCACCACAGCCTGTTCCAGACCACAACAGCCCGTCCCAGCCCACCACAGCCCGTCCCAGCACACCACAGCCCGTCCCTAGCCCACCACAGCCCGTCCCCGCCCGTCCCAACCCACCACAGACCAACATAGCCCGTCCCAGCCCGTCGCAGCCTGCCGCAGCCCGTCCCAGCCCGCCACAGCCCGTCCCAGCCCACCACAGACCATTCCAGACCACCACAGCCCGTCCCCGCCCACCATAGCCCGTGCCCGCCCACCAAAGCCCGTCCCAGCCCACCACAGCCCGTCCCCCGCCCACCACAGCCCGTCCCAGCTCGTTCCAGACAACCAGAACTCGTCTCAGCCCGTCCCAGCCCACCACAGCCCGTCTCAAGCTCAGCAGAACCCACCACAGCCCGTCCCAGCCCGTCCCAGACCACCACAGCCCGTCCCAGCACACCACAGCACGTACCAGCCCGTCCCAGCCCACCACAGCCCGTCCCAGCCCGTCCCAGCCCACCACAGCCCGTCCCAGCCCACCACAGCCCGTCCCAGCCCACCACAGCCCGTCCCAGCCCGTCCCAGCCCACCACAGCCCGTCCCAGCCCACCACAGCCCACCACAGCCTGTCCCAGCCCACGACAGCCCGTCACAGCCCGTCCCAGCCCACCACAGACCGTCCCAGCCCACCACAGCCCGTCCCAGCCCACCACAGCCCGTCCCAGCCCACCACAGCCCGTCCCAGCTCACCACAGCCCGTCCCAGCCCACCACAGCCCGTCCCAGCCCACCACAGCCCGTCCCAGCACACCACAGCCCGTCCCAGCATACCACAGCCCATCCCAGCGCACCACAGCCCGTCCCAGCACGGCCCAGCACACCACAGCCCGTCCAAGCCCACCACAGCCCGTCCCAGCCCACCACAGCCCGTCCCAGCCCACCACAGCCCGTCCCAGCCCACCACAGCTCGTCCCAGCCCACCACACCCCGTCCCAGCCCGTCCCAGCCCACCAGAGCCCGTCCCAGCCCGTCCCAGCCCACCACAGCCCGTCTCAAGCTCACCAGAACCCACCACAGCCCACCACAGCCTGTCCCAGACCATCACAGCCCACCACAGCCCATCCCAGCCCACCACGGCCCACCACGGGCCATCTCAGACCACCATGACCTGTCCCAGCCCACCACGGCCCACCACAGCCCATCCCTTCCCATACCGGCTCAAAACGGCTCACCACGGCCCACCAAAGCCCACCACGGTTCACCACGGCCCGTCCCAGCCCACCACGCCCCACCACAGCCCATCCCTGCCCACCATAGCCCGTCCCAGCACACCACAGACCATCCCAGTCCACCACACACCGTCCCAGCATGTCCCAGCCTGTCCCAACCCACCACAGCCTGTTCCAGACCACCACAGCCCGTCCCAGCCCACCACAGCCCGTCCCCGCCCGTCCCAGCCCACCACAGACCAGCACAGCCCGTCCCAGCCCACCACAGCCCGTCCCCAGCACACCACAGCCCGTCCCAGCCCACCACACACCATTCCAGACAACCACAGCCCGTCCCCGCCCACCACAGCCCGTTCCAGGCCACCACAGCACGTCCCAGCTCGTTCCAGACCACCAGAACTCGTCTCATCCCGTCCCAGCCCACCACAGCTCGTCTCAAGCTCAGCAGAACCCACCACAGCCCACCACAGCCTGTCCCGGCCCGTCCCAGCCCACCACGGCCCATCCCAGCCCACCACGGACCATAACAACCCACCACGGCCCGTCCCGGCCTACTACGCCTCGTCCCAGCCCACCACAGCCCGTCCCAGCCCACCACGGCCCGTCCCAGCCCATCCCAGCCCACCACAGCCCGTCCCAGCCCACCACAGCCCTCCACCGCCAGTCCCAGCCCGTCCCAACCCGCCCCAGCCCACCACGGCCCGTCCCAGCCCACCACGACCCACCACAGCCGGTTACAGCTTATCACAGCCCGTCCCAGACAAACACAGGCCGTCTCTGCTCACCACCAGAGCCCGTCCCAGGCCACCACGGACCGTCCCTGCCCACCACGGCCCGTCCCAGCCCACCACGGCCCACCCCAGCCCGTGCCAGCCAATACCAGCCCACCACAGCCCGTGCCAGCCTGTCCCAGCCCACCACAGCCCACTACGGCCCACCACAGCCCGTCCCAGCCCACCACAGCCCACCACAACCCGTCCCATCCCACCAGAGCCCACCAGAGCTTGTCCCAGCCCACCACAGCCCGTCCCAGCCCACCACAGCTCAACACAGACCGTCCCAGCCCGCCAGAGCCCGTCCCAGCTTACACAGCCTCCCACAGCCTGTCCCAGCCCTCCACAGCCCACCACAGCCCGTCCCAGCCCACCACAGCACACCACAGCCCACCACAGTACGTCTCAGCCCACCACGGCCCGTCCCAGCCCACCACAGCTTGTCCCAGCCCACCACGTCCGACCACAGCCCACCACGGCCCACCACAACCCACCACGGCTTACCACAGCCCACCACAGTTCACGACGGCACACCACGGCACGTCATAGCCCACCACAGCCTGTCCCAGCCCACCACGGCCCACCGCATCCCGTCCCAGCCCACCACAGCCCGTCCCAGCCCACCACAGCCCGTCCCAGCCCACCACAGCCCGTCCCAGCCCGTCACAGCTCGTCCCAGCCCATCACAGCCCGTCCCAGCCTACCACGGCCCGTCCGAGATTACCACGGACCGTCAGGGCCCACCACTGCCCGTCCCGGCCCACCACGGCCCGTCCCGGCCCACCACGGCCCATCCCAGCCCACCGCAGCCCGTCCCAGGCGGTGCCAGCCCGTCCCAGAACACCACAGCCCGTCCCAGCACACCACAGCCCGTCCCAGCCCACCACAGCCCGTCCCAGCCCGTCCCAGCCTGTCCCAGCTCGTCCCAGCCTGTCCCAGCCCGTCCCCGCCCACCACAGCCCGTTCCAGCCCACCACAGACCGTCCCAGTCCACCACAGACCGTCCCAGCCTGTCCCAGCCCACCACAGCCCGTCCCAGGCGGTGCCAGCCCGTCCCAGAACACCACAGCCCGTCCCAGCACACCACAGCCCGTCCCAGCCCACCACAGCCCGTCCCAGCCCGTCCCAGCCCACCACAGCCCGTCCCAGCCCGTTCCAGACCACCAGAGCCCACCACAGCCCACCACAGCCCGTCCCAGCCCACCACAGGCCACCACAGCAGACCAGAGATCACCACAGCCCCCCAGAATCCGTCCCAGCCCATCACAGCCCGTCCCAGCCCACCACAGCCCGTCCCAGACCACTAGAGCCCGTCCCAGCCCGTCCCAGTTTACCACAGCCCGTCCCACTTTACCACAGCCCGTCCCAGTTTACCACAGCCCGTCCCAGTTTACCACAGCCCGTCCCAGCCCACCACAGCCCGTCCCAGCCCACCACAGCCCGTTCCAGACCACCACAGCCCACCAGAGCCCACCACAGCCGGTCCCAGCCCACCACAGGCCACCACAGCACACCAGAGATCACCACAGCCCCCCAGAACCCATCACAGCCCATCACAGCCCGTCCCAGCCCACCAGAGCCCGTCCCAGCCCGTCCCAGCCTGTCCCAGCTCGTCCCAGCCCGTCCCAGCCCACCACAGCCCGTTCCAGCCCACCACAGACCGTCCCAGTCCACCACAGACCGTCCCAGCCTGTCCCAGCCCACCACAGCCCGTCCCAGGCGGTGCCAGCCCGTCCCAGAACACCACAGCCCGTCCCAGCACACCACAGCCCGTCCCAGCCCACCACAGCTTATCCCATCCCACCACAACCTGTCCCAGCCCGTCCCAGCCCACAACAGCCCACCACGGCCCAATACAGCCCGCCACGGCCCACCACTGCCCGTCACAGCCCTCCGCAGCCCGTCCCAGCCCACCACGTCGCACCACGGCCCACCAAGGCCCACCACAGCCCACCACAGCCCACCACTGCCCGGCCCGCTACGGCCCACCAAGGCCCGCCACGGCCCACCACAGCCTGCCACAACCCACCACAGCCGTCCCAGACCGCCACAGCCCGTCTTGGCACGCCACAGCCCATCCAAGACCGCCACAGCCCGTCCCAGCCCCACCACCGCCCACCACAGCCCGTCCCAACCCATCACAGACGGTCCCAGCCCACCACAGCCCACCACAGCTTTTCCCATCCCACCACAGCCCACCATAGACTGTCCCAGCCCAACACAGCTTATCCCATTCCACCACAGCCCGTCCCAGCCCACTGCAGCCCACCACGACCCGCCACGGACCACCACGGCCTACAACGGCCCACCCCGCACTGCCAGAGCCCACCACGGCCTACCACAGCCCGTCCCAGCCCACCACAGCCCGTCCCAGCTCACCACAGCCCACCACAGCCTGTCCCAGCCCACCACAGCCCGTCCCACCCCACCACAGCACATCCCAGCCCGTACCAGCCCGTCCCAGTTTACCACAGCCCGTCCCAGCCGACCACAGCCCGTCCCAGCCGACCACAGCCCGTCCCAGCCCACCACAGCCCGTCCCAGCCCGCCACAGCCCGTCCCAGCGCGCCACAGCCCACCAGAGCCGTCCCAGCCCGCCACAGCCCACTACAGCCCGCCACGGCCCACCACTGCCCACCACAGTTCACCACGGCCCGTCCCAGCCCACCATGGCCCACCACATCTCGTCCCAGCCCACCACAGCTTGTCCCCGCCCACCACAGCCCGTCCCAGCCCGTCCCAGCACACCACAGCCTGTCCCCGCCCGCCACAGCCCGTCCCAGCCCACCACAGCCCGTCCCAGCCCGCCACAGCCCGTCCCAGCCCGCCACAGCCCGTCCCAGCCCGTCCCAGCCCGTCCCAGCCCGTCCCCGCCCGTCCCCGCCCACCATGGCCCGTCCCCCCCCCACCATGGCCCGTCCCTGCCCACCAAGGCCCACTTCAGCCCAGCAGAGCCCGTCCCAGCCCACCACAGCCCTTCCCAGCCCGTCCCAGACCACCATAGACCGTCCCAGCCCACCACAGCCCGTCCCAGCCCACCTTAGACTGTCCCAGCCAACCGGAGCCAGTTCCAGCTTACCACAGCCCACCACAGTCCTTCCCAGCCCACCACAGCCCATCCCAGCCCACCACAGCCCGTCCCAGCTCGTCCCAGCCCACCGCAGCCTGTCCCAGCCCACCGCAGGCCGTCCCAGCCCGCCGCATCCCGTCCCAGCCCGCCGCAGGCCGTCCCAGCCCGCCGCAGCCCGTCCCAGCCCGCCGCAGCCCGTCCCAGCCCACCACAGCCCGTCCCAGCCCACCACAGCCCATGCCAACCCGTCCCAGCACGGCCCAGCCCGTCCCGGCCCACCACAGCCCATCACGGCCCACCACAGCCCACCACAGTCCGTCCCAGCCCACCACTGCCCGTCCCAGCCCACCACGGCCCACCACAGCCCACCAGAGACCGTCTCAGCCCACCAGAGCCCGTCCCAGGTCACCATAGCCCACCACAGCCCGGCCCGGCCCGCGACAGTGTGTCCTTGCCCACCACAGCCCGTCCCAGCCCACCAGAGCCCGTCCCAGCCCGTCTCAGGTCACCACAGCCCGTGCCAGCCCGTCTCAGCTCACCACAGCCCACCACGGCCCGTCCCAGCCCACCACAGCCCGTCCCAGCTTGTCCCAGCCCACCACAGCCCGTCCCAGTCCACCAGAGCCCGTCCCAAGCTACCACAGCTTGTCCCGGCCCACCATAGCCCGTCCCAGCCCACCACAGCCCGTCCCAGCCCACCACAGCCCGTCCCAGCCCACCACGGCCCGTTCCAACCCACCAGAGAACGTCCCAGCCCACCACAGCCTGACCCAGCGTGTCCCAGCCCACCACAGCCCGTCCCAGCCTGTCCCAGCTCACCACATCCCACCACAGCCCGTCCCAGCCCACCACAGCCCGACCCGGACCTACGACATCCCGTCCCAGCCCACCACAATTCGTCCCAGCGCACCACGGCCCGTCCCAGCACACCACGGCCCGTCCCAGCCCACCACGGCACGTCCCAGCCAAACACGGCCCGTCCCAGCCAAACACGGCCCACCCCAGCCTGTGCCAGCCAATACCAACCCACCACAGCCCGTGCCAGCCTGTCCCAGCCCACCACAGCCCACTGCGGCCCACCACAGCCCGTCCCAGCCCACCACAGCCCGTCCCAGCCCACCACAGCCCGTCCCAGCCCACCACAGCTCGTCCCAGCCCCCCACAGCCAGCCACAGCCCGTCCCAGCCCGCCACAGCCCACCATAGCCCAATACAGCCCACCACAGCCCGTCCCAGCCCGTCCCAGCCCATCTCAGCTCACCACAACCCACCACAGCCCGTCCAAGCCCAGCACAGCCCATTACAGCTTACCACAGCCCGTCCCAGCCCACCAGAGCCCGTTCCAGCCCACCAGAGCCCACCAAAGCCCGTCCCCGCCCACCACAGCCCGTCCCCGCTCACTACAGCCCGTCCCAGCCCGTCCCAGGCCACCACAGCCCTTCCCTGCTCACCACAGCCTGTCCCCACCCACCACAACTTGACCCCGCCCACTACAGCCCGGCCCGGCCCACCACGGCCCGTCACGGCCAACCAAGGCCAGTCCTGGCCCACCACGGCCCCTCCCAGCCCACCACAGCTTGTCCCAGCCCACCACGTTTGACCACAGCCCACCACGGCCCACCACAACCCACCACGGCTTACCACAGCCCACCACAATTCACCACGGCCCACCACGGCACGTCATAGCCCACCACAGCCTGTCCCAGCACACCACGGCCCACCACAGCCCACCACGGCCCACCGCATCCCGTCCCAGCCCACCGCATCCCTTCCCAGCCCACCACAGCCCATCCCAGCCCACCACAGCCCGTCCCATCCCACCACAGCCCGTCCCATCCCGTCACAGCTGGTCCCAGTCCACCACAGCCCGTCCCAGCCCACCACGGCCCATCCCTGATTACCACGGACCGTCCCGGCCCACCACTGCCCGTACCGGCCCACCACGGCCCGTCCCGGCCCACCACGGCCCATCCCAGCCCACCACGGCCCATCCCAGCACACCACGGCCCCTCCCAGCCCCCCACGGCCCACCACGACAGATCTCAACCCACCACAGCCTGTCCAAGCCCACCACAGCCCTCCACAGCTCTCCACAGCCCGTCCCAACCCACCACAGACTGTCTCAGCTCATCACAACAAAACACAGCGCACCAGAGCACGTCCCAACCCACCACAGCCCGTCCCAGCCCACCACTAGCCCGTCCCAGCCCACCACAGCCCGTCCCAGCCCGTCCCTGCCCACCACAGCCCGTCCCAGCCCACCAAAGGCCACTACAGCACACCACAGCCTACCGCATACCACCACAGCCCGTCTCAGCCCACCACAGCCCACCACAACTTGTCCCAGCCCTCCACAGCCCTTTTCAGCCAACCACAGCCCATCCCAGCCAACCACAGCCCGTCTCAGCCCTTCCCAGCCCACCACAGCGCGTCACAGCCCACCACGGCCTGTTCCAGCCTACCAGAGCCCGTCCCAGTCCACCATAGCCCGTCCCAAGCTACCACAGCTTCTCCCGGCCCACTATAGCCCGTCCCAGCCCACCACAGCCCGTCCCAGCCCACCACAGCCCGTCCCAGCCCACCACGGCACGTTCCAACCCACCAGAGCACGTCCCAGCCCACCACAGCCTGACCCAGCCTGTCCCAGCCCACCACAGCCCGTCCCAGCCTGTCCCAGCTCACCACATCCCACCACAGCCCGTCCCAGCCCACCACAGCCCGTCTTAGCCCGACCCAGCCCCCCACAGCCCGTCCCAGCCCACCACAGTTCACCACGGCCCGTCCCAGCCCACAACAGCCCACCACAACCCACCACAGCCCGTCCCAGCCCACCACAGCCCGACCCGGATCACGACATCCCGTCCCAGCCCACCACAACTCGTCCCAGTGCACCACAGCGAGTCCCAGCCCACCACAGCCCGTCCCAGCCCACCACAGCCCGACCCGGACCACGACATCCCGTCCCAGCCCACCACAATTCGTCCCAGCGCACCACGGCCCGTCCCAGCACACCACGGCTCGTCCCAGCCAACCGCGGCCCGTCCCAGCCCACCATGGCCCGTCCCAGCCCACCACGGCCCGTCCCAGCCCACCACGGCCCACCCCAGCCCGTGCCAGCCAATACCAGCCCACCACAGCCCGTACCAGCCTGTCCCAGCCCACCACAGCCCACTACGGCCCACCACAGCCCGTCCCAGCCCACCACAGCCCACCACAACCCGTCCCATCCCACCAGAGCCCACCAGAGCTTGTCCCAGCCCACCACAGCCCGTCCCAGCCCACCACAGCTCAACACAGACCGTCCCAGCCCGCCAGAGCCCGTCCCAGCTTACACAGCCCACCACAGCCTGTCCCAGCCCTCCACAGCCCGTCCCAGCCCACCACAGCACACCACAGCCCACCACAGTACGTCTCAGCCCACCACGGCCCGTCCCAGCCCACCACAGCTTGTCCCAGCCCACCACGTCCGACCACAGCCCACCACGGCCCACCACAACCCACCACGGCTTACCACAGCCCACCACAGTTCACGACGGCACACCACGGCACGTCATAGCCCACCACAGCCTGTCCCAGCCCACCACGGCCCACCACGGCCCACCGCATCCCGTCCCAGCCCACCACAGCCCGTCCCAGCCCACCACAGCCCGTCCCAGCCCACCACAGCCCGTCCCAGCCCGTCACAGCTCGTCCCAGCCCATCACAGCCCGTCCCAGCCTACCACGGCCCGTCCGAGATTACCACGGACCGTCAGGGCCCACCACAGCCCGTCCCGGCCCACCACGGCCCGTCCCGGCCCACCACGGCCCATCCCAGCCCACCACGGCCCATCCCAGCACACCACAGCCCCTCCCAGCCCACCACGGCCCACCACGACAGATCTCAACCCACCACAGCCTGTCCAAGCCCACCACAGCCCTCCACAGCCCGTCCCAACCCACCACAGAGTGTCTCAGCTCATCACAACCCAACACAGCGCACCAGAGCCCGTCCCAACCCACCACAGCCCGTCCCAGCCCACCACAGCCCGTCCCAGCCCACCACAGCCCTTCCCAGCCCACGACAGCCCACCACAGCACACCACAGCCTACCACAGCACGTACCGGCCCACCAGAGCCTGTCCCAGCCCACCAAAGCCCGTCCCCGCCCACCACAGCCCGTCCCAGCCCGTCCCAGCCCACCACAGCCCTTCCCTGCTCACCACAGACCGTCCCCGCCCACCACAACTTGTCCCCGCCCACTACAGCCCGGCCCGGCCCACCACGGCCCGTCACGGCCAACCAAGGCCGGTCCTGGCCCACCACGGCCCGTCCCAGCCCACCACAGCCCGTCCCAGCCCACCACAGCCCGTCCCAGCCCACCACAGTCCGTCCCAGCACACCACAGCGCGTCCCAGCCCACCACAGCGCGTCCCAGCCCACCACAGCCCGTCCCAGCACACCACAGCCTACAACAGCACGTCCCGGCCCACCAAAGCCCGTCCCAGCCCACTACGGTCCACCACGGCCCATCCAGGCCCATCACCGCCCGTCCCGGCCCACCATGGTCCGTCCAGGCCCACCGCGACCCACTGCAGCCCACCACAGCCCGTCCCAGCCCACCACTGCCCGTCCCAGCCCACCACTGCCCGTCCCAGCCCGTCCCAGCTTGTCCCAGCCCACCAGAGGCCTTCCCAGCCCCTCCCAGACCCCCAGAGCCGGCCCAGCCCGTTTCAGCCCCTCCCAGACCGTCTCAGCTCACCACACCCCGTCCCAGCCCATCCCAGCCCACCACGGCCTGTTCCAGCCCAGCAGAGGCCGTTCCAGTCCACCAGACCCCGTCCCAACCTACCACAGCTTGTCCCGGCCCACCATAGCCCGTCCCAGCCCACCACAGCCCGTCCCAGCCCACTGCGACCCCTCCCAGACCACCACAGCCCGTCTTAGCCCGACCCAGCACCCCACAGCCCGTCCCAACCCACCACAGTTCACCACGGCCAGTCCCAGCCCACAACGGCCCACCACGGCTCACCACAGCCCGTCCCAGCCCACCACAATTCGTCCCAGTGCACCACAGCCCGTCCCAGCCTACCACAGCCCGTCCCGGCACACCACAGCCCATCCCGTCCCACCACAGCCCGTCCCAGCCCACCACAGCCCGTCCCAGCCCACCACAGCCCGTCCCAGCACACCACAGCCTACAACAGCACGTCCTGGCCCACCAAAGCCCGTCCCAGCCCACTACGGTCCACCACGGCCCGTCCAGGCCCATCACCGCCCGTCCCGGCCCACCATGGTCCGTCCAGGCCCACCGCGGCCCACCGCAGCCCACCACAGTCCGTCCCAGCCCACCACTGCCCGTCCCAGCCCACCACAGCCCTTCCCAGCCCACCACAGCCCGTCCCGTCCCACCACAGCCCGTCCCAACCCACCACAGCCCGTCCCGGCCCACCAGAGCCCGTCTCAGCACACCACAGCCTACAACAGCACGTCCCGGCCCACCAAAGCCCGTCCCAGCCCACTACGGTCCACCACGGCCCGTCCAGGCCCATCACCGCCCGTCCCGGCCCACCATGGTCCGTCCAGGCCCACCGCGGCCCACCGCAGCCCACCACAGCCCGTCCCAGCCCACCACTGCCCGTCCCAGCCCACCACAGCCCTTCCCAGCCCACCACAGCCCGTCCCGTCCCACCACAGCCCGTCCCGGCCCACCACAGCCCGTCCCGGCCCACCAGAGCCCGTCTCAGCACACCACAGCCCGTCCTGGCTCACCACAGCCCGTCCCGTCCCACCACAGCCCACCACAGCCCGTCCCAGACCACCACAGCCCGTCCCAGCCCACCACAGGCCACTACAGCACACCACAGGCTACCGTAGACCACCACAGCCCGTCCCAGCCCACCACAGCCCGTCCCAGCCCACCACAGACCACCACAGCCCGTCCCAGCCTGCCACAGCCCGTCCCAGCCCGCCACAGCCCAATACAGCCCACCACAGCCCGTCTCAGCTCACCACAACCCACCACAGCCCGTCCAAGCCCACCACAGCCCATTACAGCTTACCACAGCCCGTCCCAGCCCAACAGACCCCGTTCCAGCCCACCAGAGCCCACCAAAGCCCGTCCCCACCCACCACAGCCCGTCCCCGCTCACCACAGCCCGTCCCAGCCCGTCCCAGGCCACCACAGCCCTTCCCTGCTCACCACAGCCTGTCCCAGCCCACCACAACTTGTCCCCGCCCACTACAGCCCGGCCCGGCCCACCACGGCCCGTCATGGCCAACCAAGGCCGGTCCCGGCCCACCACAGCCCGTCCCAACCCTTCCCAGCCCACCGCAGCGCGTCCCAGCCCACCACAGCCCGTCCCAGCCCACCACAGCCCGTCCCAGCCCACCACAGCCCGTCCCAGCACACCACAGCCTACAACAGCACGTCCCGGCCCACCAAAGCCCGTCCCAGCCCACTACGGTCCACCACGGCCCGTCCAGGCCCATCACCGCCCGTCCCGGCCCACCATGGTCCGTCCCGGCTCACCGCAGCCCACCTCAGCCCACCACTGCCCGTCCCAGCCCACCACTGCCCGTCCCAGCCCACCACAGCCCTTCCCAGCCCACCACAGCCCGTCCCGTCCCACCACATCCCGTCCCGTCCCACCACAGCCCGTCCTGTCCCACCACAGCCCGTCCCGGCCCACCACAGCCCGTCCCGGCCCACCAGAGCCCGTCTCAGCACACCACAGCCCGTCCTGGCTAACCACAGCCCGTCCCGTCCCCACCACAGCCCACCACAGCCCGTCCCAGCCCACCACAGCCCGTCCCAGCCCACCACAGGCCACTACAGCACACGACAGGCTACCGTAGACCACCACAGCCCGTCCCAGCCCACCACAGCCCGTCCCAGCCCACCACAGACCACCACAGCCCGTCCCAGCCTGCCACAGCCCGTCCCAGCCCGCCACAGCCCAATACAGCCCACCACAGCCCGTCTCAGCTCACCACAACCCACCACAGCCCGTCCAAGCCCACCACAGCCCATTACAGCTTACCACAGCCCGTCCCAGCCCAACAGACCCCGTTCCAGCCCACAGAGCCCACCAAAGCCCGTCCCCACCCACCACAGCCCGTTCCCGCTCACCACAGCCCGTCCCAGCCCGTCCCAGGCCACCACAGCCCTTCCCTGCTCACCACAGCCTGTCCCAGCCCACCACAACTTGTCCCCGCCCACTACAGCCCGGCCCGGCCCACCACGGCCCGTCATGGCCAACCAAGGCCGGTCCCGGCCCACCACAGCCCGTCCCAGCTCCTCCCAGCCCGTCCCAGCCCACCACAGAATGTCCCAGCCCACCACAGCCCGTCCCAGCACACCACAGCCCGTCCCAGCACACCACAGCCTACAACAGCACGTCCCGGCCACCAAAGCCCGTCCCAGCCCACTACGGTCCACCACAGCCCGTCCAGGCCCATCAACCGCCCGTCCTGGCCCACCATGGTCCGTCCCGGCCCACCGCGGCCCACCTCAGCCCACCACTGCCCGTCCCAGCCCACCACTGCCCGTCCCAGCCCACCACTGCCCATCCCAGCCCACCACAGCCCGTCCCAGCCCGTCCCAGCTCGTCCCAGCCCACCACAGGCCTTCCCAGCCCCTCCCAGACCCCCAGAGCCGGCCCAGCCCGTTTCAGCCCCTCCCAGACCGTCTCAGCTCACCACACCCCACCACAGCCCATCCCAGCCCACCACGGCCTGTTCCAGCCCACCAGAGCCCGTCCCAGTCCACCAGAGGCCGTCCCAACCTACCACAGCTTGTCCCGGCCCAGCATAGCCCATCCCGTCCCACCACAGCCCGTCCCGGCCCACCAGAGCCCGTCTCAACCCACCACAGCCCGTCCTGGCTCACCACAGCCTGTCCCGTCCAACCACAGCCCACCACTAGCCCGTCCCAGCCCACCACAGCCCGTCCCAGCCCACCACAGCCCGTCCCAGCCCACCACAGGCCACTACAGCACACCACAGGCTACCGTAGACCACCACAGCCCGTCCCAGCCCACCACAGCCTGTCCAGTCCCACACAAGCCCTCCACAGCCCGTCCCAGCCCACCACAGCCCACCATAGCACAATACAGCCCACCACAGCCCGTCCCAGCCCATCTCAGCTCACCACAACCCACCACAGCCCGTCCAAGCCCACCACAGCCCATTACAGCTTACCACAGCCCGTCCCAGCCCAACAGACCCCGTTCCAGCCCACCAGAGCCCACCAAAGCCCGTCCCCGCCCACCACAGGCCGTCCCAGCCCGTCCCAGGCCACCACAGCCCTTCCCTGCTCACCACAGCCTGTCCCCGCCCACCACAACTTGTCCCCGCCCACTACAGCCCGGCCCGGCCCACCACGGCCCGTCACAGCCAACCAAGGCCGGTCCTGGCCCACCACGGCCCGTCCCAGCCCACCACAGCTTGTCCCAGCCCCCATGTCCGACCACAGCCGACCACGGCCCACCACAACCCACCACGGCTTACCACAGCCCACCACAGGTCACCACGGCACACCACGGCACGTCATAGCCCACCACAGCCTGTCCCAGCCAACCACGGCCCACCACAGCCCACCACGGCCCACCGCAGCCCGTCCCAGCCCACCACAGCCCGTCCCAGCCCACCACAGCCCGTCCCAGCCCGTCACAGCTCGTCCCAGCCCATCACAGCCCGTCCCAGCCTACCACGGCCCGGTCTGAGATTACCACGGACCGTCAGGGCCCACCACAGCCCGTCCCGGCCCACCAGAGCCCGTCTCAGCACACCACAGCCCGTCCCGGCTCACCACAGCCCGTCCCGTCCCACCACAGTCCACCACAGCCCGTCCCAGCCCACCACAGCCCGTCCCAGCCCACCACAGGCCACTACAGAACACCACAGGCTACCGTAGACCACCACAGCCCGTCCAGCCTCACAGCCCGTCCCAGCGCACCACAGACCACCAGAGCCCGTCCCAGCCTGCCACAGCCCGTCCCAGCCCGCAACAGCCCATTACAGCTTACCACAGCCCGTCCCAGCCCAACAGACCCCGTTCCAGCCCACCAGAGCCCACCAAAGCCCGTCCCCGCCCACCACAACTTTTCCCCGCCCACTACAGCCCGGCCCGGCACACCACAGCCCGTCACGGCCAACCAAGGCCGGTCCTGGCCCACCACGGCCCGTCCCAGCCCACCACAGCTTGTCCCAGCCCACCACGTCCGACCACAGCCCACCACGGCCCACCACAACCCACCACGGCTTACCACAGCCCACCACAGTTCACCACGGCACACCACGGCACGTCATAGCCCACCACAGCCTGTCCCAGCCCACCGCGGCCCCACCACGGCCCACCACAGCCCGTCCCAGCCCACCACAGCCCGTCCCAGCCCACCACAGCCCGTCCCAGCCCACCACAGCCCGTCCCAGCCTGTCACAGCTCGTCCCAGCCCATCACAGCCCGTCCCAGCCTACCACGGCCCGTCCGAGATTAAAACTGACCGTCAGGGCCCACCACTGCCCGTCCCAGCCCACCACGGCCCGTCCCGGCCCACCACAGCCTGTCCCAGCCCACCACGGCCCACCACGACAGATCTCAACCCACCACAGCCTGTCCAAGCCCACCACAGCCCTCCACAGCTCTCCACAGCCCGTCCCAACCCACCACAGACTGTCTCAGCTCATCACAACCCAACACAGCGCACCAGAGCCCGTCCCAACCCACCACAGCCCGTCCCAGCCCACCACAGCCCGTCCCGGCCCACCAGAGCCCGCCTCAGCACACCACAGCCCGTCCTGGCTCATCACAGCCCGTCCCGTCCCACCACAGCCCACCACAGCCCGTCCCAGCCCACCACAGCCCGTCCCAGCCCACCACAGGCCACTACAGCACACCACAGGCTACCGTAGACCACCACAGCCCGTCCCAGCCCACCACAGCCCGTCCCGTCCCACCAGAGCCCACCACAGCCCGTCCCAGCCTGCCACAGCCCGTCCCAGCCCACCACAGCCCAATACAGCCCACCACAGCCCGTCTCAGCTCACCACAACCCCACCACAGCCCGTCCAAGCCCACCACAGCCCATTACAGCTTACCACAGCCCGTCCCAGCCCAACAGACCCCGTTCCAGCCCACCAGAGCCCACCAAAGCCCGTCCCCGCCCACCACAGCCCGTTCCCCCAGCTCACCACAGCCCGTCCCAGCCCGTCCCAGGCCACCACAGCCCCTTCCCTGCTCACCACAGCCTGTCCCAGCCACCACAACTTGTCCCCGCCCCACTACAGCCCGTCCCAACCCTTCCCAGCCCACCGCAGCGCGTCCCAGCCCACCACAGCCCGTCCCAGCCCACCACAGCCTACAACAGCACGTCCCGGCCCACCAAAGCCCGTCCCAGCCCACTACGGTCCACCACGGCCCGTCCAGGCCCATCACCGCCCGTCCCGGCCCACCATGGTCCGTCCCGGCCCACCGCGGCCCACCTCAGCCCACCACTGCCCGTCCCAGCCCACCACTGCCCGTCCCAGCCCACCACTGCCCATCCCAGCCCACCACAGCCCGTCCCAGCCCGTCCAGCTCGTCCCAGCCCACCACAGGCCTTCCCAGCCCCTCCCAGACCCCCAGAGCCGGCCCAGCCCGTTTCAGCCCGTCCCAGACCGTCTCAGCTCACCACACCCCCACCACAGCCCATCCCAGCCCACCACGGCCTGTTCCAGCCCACCAGAGCCCGTCCCAGTCCACCAGAGGCCGTTCCCAACCTACCACAGCTTGTCCCGGCCCAGCATAGCCCATCCCGTCCCACCACAGCCCGTCCCGGCCCACCAGAGCCCGTCTCAGCACACCACAGCCCGTCCCAGCCCACCACAGCCCGTCCCAGCCCACCACAGGCCACTACAGCACACCACAGGCTACCGTAGACCACCACAGCCCGTCCCAGCCCACCACAGCCTTTCCAGTCCAACCACAGCCCTCCACAGCCCGTCCCAGCCCACCACAGCCCGTCCCAGCCCACCACAGCCCACCATAGCCCAATACAGCCCACCACAGCCGTCCCAGCCCATCTCAGCTCACCACAACCCACCACAGCCCGTCCAAGCCCACCACAGCCCATTACAGCTTACCACAGCCCGTCCCAGCCCACCAGAGCCCGTTCCAGCCCACCAGAGCCCACCAAAGCCCGTCCCCGCCCACCACAGGCCGTCCCAGCCCGTCCCAGGCCACCACAGCCCTTCCCTGCTCACCACAGCCTGTCCCCGCCCACCACAGCCCGTCCCAGCCCACCACAGCCCGTCCCAGCCCACCACCTGCCCATCCCAGCCCACCACTGCCCGTCCCAGCCCACCACTGCCCCGTCCCAGCCCGTCCCAGCTCGTCCCAGCCCACCACAGGCCTTCCCAGCCCCCTCCCAGACCCCCAGAGCCGGCCCAGCCCGTTTCAGCCCCTCCCAGACCGTCTCAGCTCACCACACCCCACCGCAGCCCATCCCAGCCCACCACGGACTGTTCCAGCCCACCAGAGCCTGTCCCAGTCCACCAGAGCCCGTCCCAACCTACCACAGCTTGTCCCGGCCCAGCATAGCCCATCCCGTCCCACCACAGCCCGTCCCGGCCCACCAGAGCCCGTCTCAGCACACCCACAGCCCGTCCCAGCCCACCACAGCCCGTCCCAGCCCACCACAGGCCACTACAGCACACCACAGGCTACCGTAGACCACCACAGCCCGTCCCAGCCCACCACAGCCTTTCCAGTCCCACCACAGCCCTCCACAGCCCGTCCCAGCCCACCACAGCCCGTCCCAGCCCACCACAGCCCACCATAGCACAATACAGCCCACCACAGCCCGTCCCAGCCCATCTCAGCTCACCACAACCCACCACAGCCCGTCCAAGCCCACCACAGCCCATTACAGCTTACCACAGCCCGTCCCAGCCCACCAGAGCCCGTTCCAGCCCACCAGAGCCCACCAAAGCCCGTCCCCGCCCACCACAGCCCGTCCCAGCCCGTCCCAGGCCACCACAGCCCTTCCCTGCTCACCACAGCCTGTCCCCGCCCACCACAACTTGTCCCCGCCCACTACAGCCCGGCCCGGCCCACCACGGCGCGTCACGGCCAACCAAGGCCGGTCCTGGCCCACCACGGCCCGTCCCAGCCCACCACAGCTTGTCCCAGCCCACCATGTCCGACCACAGCCCACCACGGCCCACCACAACCCACCACGGCTTACCACAGCCCACCAGAGTTCACGACGGCACACCACGGCACGTCATAGCCCACCACAGCCTGTCCCAGCCAACCACGGCCCACCACAGCCCACCACGGCCCACCGCATCCCGTCCCAGCCCACCACAGCCCGTCCCAGCCCACCACAGCCCGTCCCAGCCCATCACAGCTCGTCCCAGCCCATCACAGCCCGTCCCAGACTACCACGGCCCGTCCAAGATTACCACGGACCGTCAGGGCCCACCACAGCCCGGCCCGGCCCACCAGAGCCCGTCTCAGCACACCACAGCCCGTCCCGGCTCACCACAGCCCGTCCCGTCGCACCACAGCCCACCACAGCCCGTCCCAGCCCACCAGAGCCCGTCCCAGCCCACCAGAGCCCGTCCCAGCCCACCACAGCCCAGCACAGCCTACCAGGGCCCACCTCAGCCCACCACAGCCCGTACCAGCACGTCCCAGCCCGTCCCAGCCCACCACAGCCCGTCCCAGCCCACTACGACCCGTCCCAGACCACCACAGCCCGTCTTAGCCCGACCCAGCCCCCCACAGCCCGTCCCAACCCACCACAGTTCACCACGGCCCGTCCCAGCCCACAACGGCCCACCACGGCTCACCACAGCCCGTCCCAGCCCACCACAATTCATCCCAGTGCACCACAGCGCGTCCCAGCCCACCACAGCCCGTCTCGTCCCACCACAGCCCGTCCCGTCCCACCACAGCCCATCCCGGCCCACCAGAGCCCGTCTCAGCACACCACAGCCCGTCCTGGCTCACCACAGCCCGTCCCGTCCCACCACAGCCCACCACAGCCCGTCCCAGCCCACCACAGCCCGTCCCAGCCCACCACAGGCCACTACAGCACACCACAGGCTACCGTAGACCACCACAGCCCGTCCCAGCCCACCACAGCCCGTCCCGTCCCACCACAGCCCACAACAGCCCGTCCCAGCCTGCCACAGCCCGTCCCAGCCCGCCACAGCCCAATACAGCCCACCACAGCCCAATACAGCCCACCACAGCCCGTCTCAGCTCACCACATCCCACCACAGCCCGTCCAAGCCCACCACAGCACGTCCCAGCCCACCAGACCCCGTTCCAGCCCACCAGAGCCCACCAAAGCCCGTCCCCGCCCACCACAGCCCGTCCCCGCTCACCACAGCCCGTCCCAGCCCGTCCCAGGCCACCACAGCCCTTCCCTGCTCACCACAGCCTGTCCCCGCCCACCACAACTTGTCCCCGCCCACTACAGCCCGGCCCACCACGGCCCGTCATGGCCAACCAAGGACGGTCCTGGCCCACCACAGCCCGTCCCAGCCCACCACAGCTCACCGCAGCGCGTCCCAGCCCACCACAGCCCGTCCCAGCCCACCACAGCCCGTCCCAGCCCACCACAGCCCGTCCCAGCACACCACAGCCTACAACAGCACGTCCTGGCCCACCAAAGCCCGTCCCAGCCCACTACGGTCCACCACGGCCCGTCCAGGCCCATCACCGCCCGTCCCGGCCCACCATGGTCCGTCCCGGCCCACCGCGACCCACCTCAGCCCACCACTGCCCGTCCCAGCCCACCACAGTCCGTCCCAGGACACCACAGTCCGTCCCAGCCCACCACAGCCCGTCCCAGCCCACCACAGCCCACCACAGCCCGTCCCAGCCCACCACAGCTCGTCCCAGCCCATCACAGCCCACCAAAGCCCGTCCCCGCTCACCACACCCCGTCCCCGCCCACCACAGCCCATCCCCGCCCACCACAGCCCGTCCCTGCCCACCACAACTTGTCCCCACCCACTACGGCCCTTCCCGGCCCCACCACGGCCCGTCCCAGCCAACCAAGACCGGTCCCGGCCCACCACGGCACGTCCCAACCCACCACGGCCCAGCCCAGCCCACCACAACCCACCACAGCCCATTACAGCCCACCACAGCCCGTCCCAGCCCACGACAGCCCATCCCAGCACACCACAGCCTACCACAGCACGTCCCAGCCCACCACAGCCCGTCCCAGCCCTTCCCAGCTTACCACAGCACGTCCCAGCCCACCACAGTGCATCCCAGCCCACCACAGCGCATCCCAGCCCACCAGAGCCCGTTTCAGCCCACCACAGCTCACCACAGCTTGTCCCAGCCCACCAGAGCCCGTCCCAGCCCACCACAGCCCGTCCCAGCCCACCAGAGCCCACCACAGCTTGTCCCAGCCCACCGCAGACCAATCCAGGACACCACAGTCCGTCCCAGCCCACCACAGCCCGTCCCAGCCCACCAGAGCCCACCACAGCCCGTCCCAGCCCACCACAGCTCGTCCCAGCCCACCACAGCCCACCAAAGCCCGACCCCGCTCACCACACCCCGTCCCCGCCCACCACAGCCCGTCCCCGCCCACCACAGCCCGTCCCTGCCCACCACAACTTGTCCCCGCCCACCACAACTTGTCCCCACCCACTACGGCCCTTCCCGGCCCACCACGGCCCGTCCCAGCCAACCAAGACCGGTCCCGGCCCACCACGGCACGGCCCAGCCCAGCCCACCACAACTCACCACAGCCCATTACAGCTTACCACAGCCCGTCCCAACCCACCACAACCTGTTCCAGCCCACCACAGACCGTGCCCGCCCACCACAGCACGTCCAAGCCCGTCCCAGCCCACCACAACCCGTCACCCGCCCACCACAGCCCGTCCAAAGCGTCCCAGCCCGTCCCAGCCCATCTCAGCCCGTCCCAGCCCACCAGAACTTGTCCCAGCCCACCACAGCTCGTCCCAGCCCACCACAGCCGTCCCAGCCCACCAAAGCCCGTTCCAGCCCACAACAGCCCACCAAAGCCCGTCCCCGCCCACCACAACCCGTCACCGCCCACCACAACCCGTCCAAGGCGTCCCAGCCCATGTCAGCCCATGTCAGCCCGTCCCAGTCCACCACAACTCGTCCCAGCCCACCACAGACCTGTCCCAGTCCATTGCGGCCCACCACATCCCGTCCCAGCCTGTCCCATCCCACCATAGACCACCACAGCTCGTCCCAGCCCACCACAGTCCACCACAGCCCGTCCCAGCACGTCCCAGCCCGTCCCGGCCCACCACAGCTCGTCTCAGCCCGATCCAGCTCACCACAGCCCGTCCCAGCTCACCACATCCCGTCAAAGCCCCCCAAAGCCCATCCCAGCCCACCACAGCTCACCACAGTTAGCCACGGCCGGTCCCAGCCCACAACGGCCCACAGCGGCCCAC
Organism: Falco biarmicus; assembly: GCF_023638135.1. Lineage (NCBI taxonomy): Eukaryota > Metazoa > Chordata > Aves > Falconiformes > Falconidae > Falco > Falco biarmicus. The sequence continues at coordinate 10,685 of NW_026611682.1, read as the reverse complement.
CACAGCCCGTCCCAGCCCAGCACGGCCCGTCCCAGCCCACCACGGCCCGTCCCAGCCCACCACGGCCCGTCCCAGTTCGTGCCAGCCAATACCAGGCCACCACAGCCCGTGCCAGCCTGTCCCAGCCCACCACAGCCCTTCCCAGCCCACCACAGCCAGTCCCAGCCCACCACAGCCCACCACAGCCCGTCCCATCCCACCAGAGCCCACCAGAGCTTGTCCCAGCCCACCACAGCCCACCACAGCCCGTCCCAGCCCACCACAGCCAGTCCCAGCCCAACACAGCCCACCACAGCCCGTCCCAGCCCACCAGAGCCCACCACAGCTTGTCCCAGCCCACCACAGCCCGTCCCAGCCCACCACAGCTCACCACAGACCGTACCAGCCCACCAGAGCCCGTCCCAGCTTACCACAGCCCACCACAGCCCACCACGGCCTGTCCCAGCCCTCCACAGCCCACCACAGCCCGTCCCAGCCCACCACAGCCCGTCCCAGCCCTTCCCAGCCCACCACAGACCATCCCGGCCCACCACGGCCCACCGCAGTCCGTCCCAGCCCATCACAGCCCGTCCCAGCCCAGCACAGCCCATCCCGAACCAGCACAGCCCACCACAGCCCACCACGGCCACCCACAGCCCACCACGGCCCATCACAGCCCCTTCCAGACCAACACAGCATGACCCAGCCCTCCACAGCCCGCCACAGACCATCTCAGCCCACCACAGCCCGTCCCAGCCCACCACAGCCCGTCCCAGCCCACCACAGCCCTTCCCAGCCCACCACAGCGCGTCCCAGCCCACCACAGCCCGTCCCAGCCCACCACAGCCCGTCCCAGCCCACCACAGCCTGTCCCAGCCCGTCCCAGCCCACCACAGCCCGTCTCAAGCTCACCAGAACCCACCACAGCACACCACAGCCTGTCCCAGACCACCACGGCCCACCACAGCCCACCACAGCCCATCCCAGCCCACCATGGCCCACCACAGCCCACCACAGTTCACCACGGGCCATCTCAGACCACCATGACCTGTCCCAGCCCACCACGGCCCCACCACAGCCCATCCCTTCCCATACCGGCTCAAAACGGCCCACCACAGCCCACCACGGCCCATACCAGCCCACCACGGCCCACCACAGCCCACCACAGTTCACCACGGGCCATCTCAGACCACCATGACCTGTCCCAGCCCACCACGGCCCACCACAGCCCATCCCTTCCCATACCGGCTCAAAACGGCCCCACCACGGCCCCACCACAGCCCACCACGGTTCACCAAGGCCCGTCCCAGCCCACCATGCCCCACCACAGACCATCCCAGTCCACCACACACCGTCCCAGCATGTCCCAGCCTGTCCCAACCCACCACAGCCTGTTCCAGACCACCACAGCCCGTCCCAGCCCACCACAGCCCGTCCCAGCCCACCACAGCCCGTCCCAGCCCACCACAGCCCGTCCCAGCCCACCACAACCCGTCCAGCCCACCACAGCCCGTCCCAGAACACCACAGCCTACAACAGCACGTCCCGGCCCACCAAAGCCCGTTCCAGCCCACTACGGTCCACCACAGCCCGTCCCAGCCCACCAGAGCCCGTCCCAGCCTGTCCCAGCCCACCACAGCCCGTCTCAAGCTCACCACAGCCCGTCCCCGCCTGTCCCAGCCCACCACAGACCAGCACAGCCCGTCCCAGCCCGTCCAGCCCGTCGCAGCCGACCACAGCCCGTCCCGGCCCACCACAGCCCGTCCCGGCCCACCACAGCCCATCTAAGCCCACCACAGCCCGTCCCAGCCCACCACAGCCCGTCCCAGCCCACCACAGTCCATCCCAGCACACCACAGCCCGTCCCAGCCCGTTCCAGCCCACCACAGCCCTTTCCAGCGCACCACAGACCATCCCAGTCCACCACAGACCGTCCCAGCCTGTCCCAGCCAACAAGAGCCCGTCCCAGCCCGTGCCAGCCCGTCCCAGAACACCACAGCCCGTCCCAGCCCACCACGGCACGTCCCAACCCACCACGGCCCAGCCCAGCCCACCACAACCCTCCACAGCCCATTACAGCTTACCACAGCCCGTCCCAACCCACCACAGCCTGTTCCAGCCCACCACAGACCGTGCCCGCCCACCACAGCACATCCAAGCCCGTCCCAGCCCACCACAACCCGTCACCGCCCACACACAGCCCGTCCAAGGCGTCCCAGCCCGTCCCAGCCCATCTCAGCCCGTCCCAGCCCATCAGAACTCGTCCCAGCCCACCACAGCTCGTCCCAGCCCACCACAAGCCCGTCCCAGCCCACCAAAGCCCGTTCCAGCCCACCACAGCCCACCAAAGCCCGTCACCGCCCACCACAACCCGTCAACCGCCCACCACAACCCGTCCAAGGCGTCCCAGCCCGTCCCAGCCCATGTCAGCCCGTCCCAGCCCACCACAGCCCGTCCCAGCCCACCACAGCGCGTCCCAGCACACCACAGCCTACAACAGCACGTCCCGGCCCACCAAAGCCCGTCCCAGTCCACTACGGTCCACCACGGCCCGTCCAGGCCCATCACCGCCCGTCCCGGCCCACCATGGTCCGTCCCGGTCCACCGCGGCCCACCTCAGCCCACCACAGCCCGTCCCAGCCCACCACAGCCCGTCCCAGCCCACCACAGCCCGTCCCAGCCCGTCCCAGCCCACCTCAGCCCACCACTGCCCGTCCCAGCCCACCACAGCCCGTCCCAGCCCGTCCCAGCTCGTCCCAGCCCACCAGAGGCCTTCCCAGCCCCTCCCAGACCCCCAGAGCCGGCCCAGCCCGTTTCAGCCCGTCCCAGACCGTCTCAGCTCACCACACCCCACCACAGCCCATCCCAGCCCACCACGGCCTGTTCCAGCCCACCAGAGCCCGTCCCAGTCCACCAGAGCCCGTCCCAACCTACCACAGCTTGTCCCGGCCCACCATAGCCCATCCCGTCCCACCACAGCCCGTCCCGGCCCACCAGAGCCCGTCTCAGCACACCACAGCCCGTCCTGGCTCACCACAGCCCGTCCCGTCCAACCACAGCCCACCACAGCCCGTCCCAGCCCACCACAGCCCGTCCCAGCCCACCACAGGCCACTACAGCACACCACAGGCTACCGTAGACCACCACAGCCCGTCCCAGCCCACCACAGCCTGTCCCGTCCCACCACAACCCACCACAGCACGTCCCAGCCCGCCACAGCCCGTCCCAGCCCACCACAGCCCACCATAGCCCAATACAGCCCACCAAAGCCCGTCCCAGCCCATCCCAGCCAATCTCAGCTCACCACAACCCACCACAGCCCGTCCAAGCCCACCACAGCCCATTACAGCTTACCACAGCCCGTCCCAGCCCAACAGACCCCGTTCCAGCCCACCAGAGCCCACCAAAGCCCGTCCCCGCCCACCACAGCCCGTCCCAGCCCGTCCCAGGCCACCACAGCCCTTCCCTGCTCACCACAGCCTGTCCCCGCCCACCACAACTTGTCCCCGCCCACTACAGCCCGGCCCGGCCCACCACGGCCCGTCACGGCCAACCAAGGCCGGTCCTGGCCCACCACGGCCCGTCCCAGCCCACCACAGCTTGTCCCAGCCCACCACGTCCGACCACAGCCCACCACGGCCCACCACGGCTTACCACAGCCCACCACAGTTCACCACGGCACGTCATAGCCCACCACAGCCTGTCCCAGCCCACCACGGCCCACCACAGCCCACCACGGCCCACCGCATCTCGTCCCAGCCCACCACAGCCCGTCCCAGACCACCACAGCCCGTCCCAGCCCACCACAGCCCGTCCCAGCCCTCCACAGCCCTTTTCAGCCCACCACAGCCCACCACAGCTTGTCCCAGCCCACCAGAGCCCGTCCCAGACCACCACAGCCCGTCTCAGCCCACCACAGCCCACCACAGCTTGTCCCAGCCGACCACAGTCCGTCCCAGCCCACCACAGCCAGTCCCAGCCCACCACAGCCCGTCCCAGCCCACCACAGCCCATCCCAGCACACCACAGCCTACCACGGTACGTCCCGGCCCACCAGAGCCAGTCCCAGCCCACCACAGCCCATCCCAGCCAACCACAGCCCATCCCAGCCAACCACAGCCCGTCCCAGCCCACCACAGCCCGTCCCAGCCCTTCCCAGCCCACCACAGCACGTCCCAGCCCACCACAGCGCATCCCAGCCGACCACAGCGCATCCCAGCCCACCACAGCCCGTTTCAACCCACCACAGCCCACCACAGCGCGTCCCAGCCCACCAGAGCCCGTCCCAGCCCACCACAGCCCGTCCCAGCCCACCAGAGCCCACCACAGCTTGTCCCAGCCCACCACAATCCGTCCCAGCCCACCACAGCCCGTCCCAGCCCACCACAGCCCGTCCCAGCCCACCACAGCCCGTCCCAGGACACCACAGCCCACCACAGCCCGTCCCAGCCCACCACAGCTCGTCCCAGCCCACCACAGCCCACCAAAGCCCGTCCCCGCTCACCACACCCTGTCCCCGCCCATCACAGCCCATCCCCGCCCACCACAGCCCGTCCCCGCCCACTACAGCCCGTCCCCGCCCACCACAGCCCGTCCCTGCCCACCACAACTTGTCCCCACCCACTACGACTACGGCCCTTCCCGGCCCACCACGGCCCGTCCCAGCCAACCAAGACCGGTCCCGGCCCACCACGGCACGTCCCAACCCACCACGGCCCAGCCCAGCCCACCACAACCCACCACAGCCCATTACAGCTTACCACAGCCCGTCCCAACCCACCACAGCCTGTTCCAGCCCACCACAGTCCGTGCCCGCCCACCACAGCACATCCAAGCCCGTCCCAGCCCCACCACAACCCGTCACCCCGCCCACCACAACCCGTCACCGCCCACCACAGCCCGTCCAAGGCGTCCCAGCCCGTCCCAGCCCATCTCAGCCCGTCCCAGCCCACCAGAACTCGTCCCAGCCCACCACAGCTCGTCCCAGCCCACCACAGCCCGTCCCAGCCCACCAAAGCCCGTTCCAGCCCACCACAGCCCACCAAAGCCCGTCCCCCGCCCACCAAAGCCCGTCACCCGCCCACCACAACCCGTCCAAGGCGTCCCAGCCCGTCCCAGCCCATGTCAGCCCGTCCCAGCCCACCACAACTCGTCCCAGCCCACCACAGCCCGTCCCAGCCTGTCCCAGCCCACCACAGCCCGTCCCAGCCTGTCCCAGCCCACCACAGCCCGTCCCAGCCTGTCCCAGTCCATTGCGGCCCACCACATCCCGTCCCAGCCCGTCCCATCCCACCATAGACCACCACAGCTCGTCCCAGCCCACCACAGCCCGTCCCAGCCCGTCCCGGCCCACCACAGCCCGTCTCAACCCGATCCAGCTCACCACAGCCCGTCCCAGCTCACCACATCCCGTCAAAGCCCCCCACAGCCCATTCCAGCCCACCACTGCTCACCACAGTTCACCACGGCCGGTCCCAGCCCACAACGGCCCACCGCGACCCACCACAGCCCGTCCCAGCCCACCACGGCCCGTCCCAGCCCACCACGGCTTGTCCCAGTTCGTGCCAGCCAATACCAGCCCACCACAGCCCGTGCCAGCCCGTCCCAGCCCACCACAGCCCGTCCCAGGACACCACAGCCCACCACAGCCCGTCCCAGCCCACCACAGCTCGTCCCAGCCCACCACAGCCCACCAAAGCCCGTCCCCGCTCACCACACCCTGTCCCCGCCCATCACAGCCCATCCCCGCCCACCACAGCCCGTCCCCGCCCACTACAGCCCGTCCCCGCCCACCACAGCCCGTCCCTGCCCACCACAACTTGTCCCCACCCACTACGGCCCTTCCCGGCCCACCACGGCCCGTCCCAGCCAACCAAGACCGGTCCCGGCCCACCACGGCACGTCCCAACCCACCACGGCCCAGCCCAGCCCACCACAACCCACCACAGCCCATTACAGCTTACCACAGCCCGTCCCAACCCACCACAGCCTGTTCCAGCCCACCACAGTCCGTGCCCGCCCACCACAGCACATCCAAGCCCGTCCCAGCCCACCACAACCCGTCACCCGCCCACCACAACCCGTCACCCGCCCACCACAGCCCGTCCAAGGCGTCCCAGCCCGTCCCAGCCCCATCTCAGCCCGTCCCAGCCCACCAGAACTCGTCCCAGCCCACCACAGCTCGTCCCAGCCCACCCACAGCCCGTCCCAGCCCACCAAAGCCCGTTCCAGCCCACCACAGCCCACCAAAGCCCGTCCCCGCCCACCAAAGCCCGTCACCGCCCACCACAACCCGTCCAAGGCGTCCCAGCCCGTCCCAGCCCATGTCAGCCCGTCCCAGCCCACCACAACTCGTCCCAGCCCACCACAGCCCGTCCCAGCCTGTCCTAGCCCACCACAGCCCGTCCCAGCCTGTCCCAGCCCACCACAGCCCGTCCCAGCCTGTCCCAGTCCATTGCGGCCCACCACATCCCGTCCCAGCCCGTCCCATCCCACCATAGACCACCACAGCTCGTCCCAGCCCACCACAGCCCGTCCCAGCCCGTCCCGGCCCACCACAGCCCGTCTCAACCCGATCCAGCTCACCACAGCCCGTCCCAGCTCACCACATCCCGTCAAAGCCCCCCACAGCCCCATTCCAGCCCACCACTGCTCACCACAGTTCACCACGGCCGGTCCCAGCCCACAACGGCCCACCGCGACCCACCACAGCCCGTCCCAGCCCACCACGGCCCGTCCCAGCCCACCACGGCTTGTCCCAGTTCGTGCCAGCCAATACCAGCCCACCACAGCCCGTGCCAGCCTGTCCCAGCCCACCACAGCCCTTCCCAGCCCACCACAGCCAGTCCCAGCCCACCACAGCCCACCACAGCCCGTCCCATCCCACCAGAGCCCACCACAGCTTGTCCCAGACCACCACAGCCCGTCCCAGCCCACCACAGCTCACCACAGACCGTGCCAGCCCACCAGAGCCCGTCCCAGCTTACCACAGCCCACCACAGCCCACCACGGCCTGTCCCAGCCCTCCACAGCCCACCACAGCCCGTCCCAGCCCACCACAGCACACCACAGCCCACCACAGTACGTCTCAGCCCACCACAGCCCACCACAGCCCAGCACAGTCCAGCACAGCCTACCAGGGCCCACCTCAGCCCACCACAGCCCGTCCCAGCACGTCCCAGCCCTTCCCAGCCCACCACAGCCCGTCCCAGCCCACTGCGACCCGTCCCAGCCCACCACAGCCCGTCTTAGCCCGACCCAGCCCCCCACAGCCCGTACCAACCCACCACAGTTCACCCACAGCCCGTCCCAGCCCATAACGGCCCACCACGGCTCACCACAGCCCGTCCCAGCCCACCACAATTCGTCCCAGTGCACCACAGCGCGTCCCAGCCCACCACAGCCCGTCCCGGCACACCACAGCCCATCCCGTCCCACCACAGCCCGTCCCGTCCCACCACAGCCCGTCCCGTCCCACCACAGCCCGTCCCGTCCCACCACAGCCCGTCCCAGCCCACCAGAGCCCGTCTCAGCACACCACAACCCGTCCCAGCCCACCACAGCCCGTCCCGTCCCACCACAGCCCACCACAGCCCGTCCCAGCCCACCACAGCCCGTCCCAGCCCACCACAGGCCACTACAGCACACCACAGGCTACCGTAGACCACCACAGCCTGTCCCAGCCCACCACAGCCCGTCCCGTCCCACCACAGCCCGTCCCAGCCTGCCACAGCCCGTCCCAGCCCGCCACAGCCCAATACAGCCCACCACAGCCCAATACAGCCCACCACAGCCCGTCTCAGCTCACCACAACCCACCACAGCCCGTCCAAGCCCACCACAGCCCGTCCCAGCCCACCAGACCCCGTTCCAGCCCACCAGAGCCCACCAAAGCCCGTCCCCGCTCACCACAGCCCGTCCCAGCCCACCAAAGCCCGTTCCAGCCCACCACAGCCCACCAAAGCCTGTCCCCGCCCACCAAAGCCCGTCACCGCCCCCACCACAACCCGTCCAAGGCGTCCCAGCCCGTCCCAGCCCATGTCAGCCCGTCCCAGCCCACCACAACTCGTCCCAGCCCACCACAGCCCGTCCCAGCCTGTCCCAGCCCACCACAGCCCGTCCCAGCTTGTCCCAGCCCACCACAGCCCGTCCCAGCCTGTCCCAGTCCATTGCGGCCCACCACATCCCGTCCCAGCCCGTCCCATCCCACCATAGACCACCACAGCTCGTCCCAGCCCACCACAGCCCGTCCCAGGCCGTCCCGGCCCACCACAGCCCGTCTCAACCCGATCCAGCTCACCACAGCCCGTCCCAGCTCACCACATCCCGTCAAAGCCCCCCACAGCCCATTCCAGCCCACCACTGCTCACCACAGTTCACCACGGCCGGTCCCAGCCCACAACGGCCCACCGCGACCCACCACAGCCCGTCCCAGCCCACCACGGCCCGTCCCAGCCCACCACGGCTTGTCCCAGTTCGTGCCAGCCAATACCAGCCCACCACAGCCCGTGCCAGCCTGTCCCAGCCCACCACAGCCCTTCCCAGCCCACCACAGCCAGTCCCAGCCCACCACAGCCCACCACAGCCCGTCCCATCCCACCAGAGCCCACCACAGCTTGTCCCAGCCCACCACAGCCCGTCCCAGCCCACCACAGCTCACCACAGACCGTCCCAGCCCACCAGAGCCCGTCCCAGCTTACCACAGCCCACCACAGCCCACCACGGCCTGTCCCAGCCCTCCACAGCCCACCACAGCCCGTCCCAGCCCACCACAGCACACCACAGCCCACCACAGTACGTCTCAGCCCACCACAGCCCACCACAGTCCAGCACAGCCTACCAGGGCCCACCTCAGCCCACCACAGCCCGTCCCAGCACGTCCCAGCCCGTCCCCAGCCCACCACAGCCCGTCCCAGCCCACTGCGACCCGTCCCAGCCCACCACAGCCCGTCTTAGCCCGACCCAGCCCCCCACAGCCCGTCCCAACCCACCACAGTTCACCACGGCCCGTCCCAGCCCATAACGGCCCACCACGGCTCACCACAGCCCGTCCCAGCCCACCACAATTCATCCCAGTGCACCACAGCGCGTCCCAGCCCACCACAGCCCGTCCCCGGCACACCCACAGCCCATCCCGTCCCACCACAAGCCCGTCCCGTCCCACCACAGCCCGTCCCGTCCCACCACAGCCCGTCCCAGCCCACCAGAGCCCGTCTCAGCACACCACAGCCCGTCCTGGCTCACCACAGCCCGTCCCGTCCCACCACAGCCCACCACAGCCCGTCCCAGCCCACCACAGCCCGTCCCAGCCACCACAGGCCACTACAGCACACCACAGGCTACCGTAGACCACCACAGCCTGTCCCAGCCCACCACAGCCCGTCCCGTCCCACCACAGCCCGTCCCAGCCTGCCACAGCCCGTCCCAGCCCGCCACAGCCCAATACAGCCCACCACAGCCCAATACAGCCCCACCACAGCCCGTCTCAGCTCACCACAACCCACCACAGCCCGTCCAAGCCACCACAGCCCGTCCCAGCCCACCAGACCCCGTTCCAGCCCACCAGAGCCCACCAAAGCCCGTCCCCGCCCACCACAGCCCGTCCCCGCCCACCACAGCCCGTCCCAAGCCCGTCCCAGGCCACCACAGCCCTTCCCTGCTCACCACAGCCTGTCCCAGCCCGTCCCAGGCCACCACAGCCCTTCCCTGCTCACCACAGCCTGTCCCCGCCCACCACAACTTGTCCCCGCACACCACAGCCCGTCCCAGCCCACCACAGCCCACCACAGCCCGTCCCAGCCTGCTACAGCCCGTCCCAGCCCGCCACAGACCAATACAGCCCACCACAGCCCAATACAGCCCACCACAGCCCAATACAGCCCACCACAGCCCGTCTCAGCTCACCACAAACCCACCACAGCCCGTCCAAGCCCACCACAGCCCGTCCCAGCCCACCAGACCCCGTTCCAGCCCACCAGAGCCCACCAAAGCCCGTCCCCCGCCCACCACAGCCCGTCCCCCGCCCACCACAGCCCGTCCCAGCCCGTCCCAGGCCACCACAGCCCTTCCCTGCTCACCACAGCCTGTCCCAGCCCACCACAACTTGTCCCCGCCCACTACAGCCCGGCCCGGCCCACCACGGCCCGTCATGGCCAACCAAGGCCGGTCCTGGCCCACCACAGCCAGTCCCAGCCCACCTCAGCCCACCACTGCCCGTCCCAGCCCACCACAGTCCGTCCCAGCCCACCACAGCCTGTCCCAGCCCACCACAGCTCGTCCCAGCCCACCACAGCCCACTAAAGCCCGTCCCCCGCTCACCACACCCCGTCCCCGCCCACCACAGCCCATCCCCGCCCACCACAGCCCGTCCCTGCCCACCACAACTTGTCCCCACCCACTACGGCCCTTCCCGGCCCACCACGGCCCGGCCCACCACGGCACGTCCCAACCCACCACGGCCCAGCCCAGCCCACCACAACCCACCACAGCCAATTACAGCTTACCACAGCCCGTCCCAACCCACCACAGCCTGTTCCAGCCCACCACAGACCGTGCCCCCGCCCACCACAGCACATCCAAGCCCGTCCCAGCCCACCACAACCCGTCAACGCCCACCACAACCCGTCACCGCCCCCCACCACAGCCCGTCCAAGGCGTCCCAGCCCGTCCCAGCCCATCTCAGCCCGTCCCAGCCCACCAGAACTCGTC